>NW_022631029.1:621622-644154 GCF_010015895.1 Lontra canadensis | reverse complement strand
AACATCTTCCTAGGAACATCGCCAAAGGCAAGGGAAGCAAGGGCAAAAATGAACTATTGGGATTTTATCAAGATCAAAAGCTTTTGCACAGCAAAGGAAACAGTCAACAAAACCAAAAGACAACTGACAGAATGGGAGAAGATATTTGCAAACGACATATCAGATAAAGGGCTAGTGTCCAGAATCTATAAAGAACTTAGCAAACTCAACACCCAAAGAACAAATAATCCAATCAAGAAATGGGCAGAGGACATGAACAGACATTTCTGCAAAGAAGACATCCAGATGGCCAACAGACACATGAAAAAGTGCTGCATATCACCCGGCATCAGGGAAATACAAATCAAAACCACAATGAGATACCACCTCACACCAGTTAGAATGGCTAAAATTAACGTCAGGAAATGACAGATGCTGGCGAGGATGCGGAGAAAGGGGAACCCTCCTACACTGTTGGTGGGAATGCAAGCTGGTGCAACCACTCTGGAAAACAGCATGGAGGTTCCTCAAAATGTTGAAAATAGAACTACCCTATGACCCAGCAATTGCACTACTGGGTATTTACCCTAAAGATACAAACGTAGTGATCTGAAGGGGCACGTGCACCCAAATGTTCATAGCAGCAATGTCTACAATAGCCAAACTATGGAAAGAACCTAGATGTCCATCAACAGACGAATTGATAAAGATGATGTGGTATATATACACAATGGAATACTATGCAGCCATCAAAAGAAATGAAATCTTGCCATTTGCGACGACGTGGATGGAACTAGAGGGTATCATGGTTAGCGAAGTAAGTCAATCAGAGAAAGACAGTTATCATATGATCTCCCTGATATGAGGGAGAGGAGATGTAACATGGGGGGTTAAGGGTGTAGGAGAAGAGTAAATGAAACAAGATGGGATTGGGAGGGAAACAAACCATAAGTGACTCTTAATCTCACAAAACAAACTGAGGGTCGATGGGGGGAGGGGTTTGGGAGGGGAGTGGTGGGGTTATGGACATTGGGGAGGGTATGTGCTATGGTGAGTGCTGTGAAATGTGTAAACCTGGCGATTCACAGACCTGTACCCCTGCGGATAAAAATATATTATATCTTTAAAAAAATAAAATTTATTAATAAAAAAAATAACAAAAAATGATGTGGACACACATTGGAGGGCCTTATTTTGTCTACTACAAAGTCTTTTTCATAAGTGTATTATTTCAGTCACTTATGAAAGCAATAAGCAGAGTTTACAAAGCATGAAGAATGAGTTGAATACCTGGTTTCCTCAAAATTCATGCTATGACAATATTTGCTGCAAAATTCTTAAATTTCCCTATACCTAACTCTAACACAGGATCACAGCTTTGCTAATCAAAGACTTGTCCACACATTAGGACCTACATATGAACATCACCTAAGAGTTTGCTACAAAGGCAGAATCTCTGGGCCACCCAGGACCTGTGATCAGATTCTGCATTTGTAGTGGGACCTGTGTGGATTCATAGGCACACTGAAGTTGGAGAGATGCTAGTCTAGATGGATTTCTCATGTATTATGGTTGACATTTGTGGCAGGATGATATATTGGTGATGTTTTCCTTTGGATTGTAGGTGTTCAGAACCAACCCTTCAGACATCACCAGATATCCCCAGGGGCAAATTATTTTCTAGCTGAAACCAATGCCACAGAGCTTGAGGGATAGAAACATCATGACAAAATGACACTCAAGGCCCACCACATAATTACATATTCTATGTGTACAGATCACTAGCTAGCACCAAGCACGATGTCTACAATGAAGATTAGAGTACATAAATGTACTTTCTCAGGGATAAGATGTTTATAAAATGAAATCAAATAATATCTATGAGATGCAAGCTCATATTATAGTACATAAAATGATCTAAACACATTTGTTTAGTTATCTACAATTTTATGACAAAGGCCTAAGTCATAGCTCTTAATTTGTATAAAGTAAGAAATTACTAATTGTAGCAGCAAATGTGTTTGAAGCCAATGTGTGTAGTGGCCAAGGTTTATTAGCAGAAGAACACACTTTTTTGCCTTATTGAAAAGAAGAATAGACCCTGTCTGGTGATACCAGGACTGGGTCCCCACCACAGATCAATGCTTTGAAGATAAAAAGACCTAACCCAGGCAGGTTATTAGGTCTTAGACTTGTAGAAAATGACAACTTGGAGCTGGAGATAAGATGCCAGGAGATTTACACATCAGGAAGAGGGTTAAGTTAAAGGAAAGGGAGTAAAAGGAGTTTTTAAAAATTAGCAAAACCCGGATTTACTTGACCTCCAACCCTGTCTTTTAGGAACTGAGATTCAGTAAGAAAATATTCTTTCAGTCCAGAGAACTTTTCCACTTGGGAATCGTGTGTGTAGAGGCCCTTGTCACAAGAGGGAAGTGCACCTAATGAGCAAATACAGGGAGCTGTAAATACCTCCTTATCTCCAGTCCATCAGCCTGAGTAACCTTGGAAGGGAAGGACCATGCTTCATGTTTCTTTGTTCCAAGTCCGAATTCTGGCTAGGAGCTGACACTTTAGTGCCCCCTGCTGTCTCCAATGAGGACAGAGCTTGACTCCCTATCATCTGCTGTCCAGGGTGGAATTCAGATTTCCACAAGGTGACCTTCCTGTCAGACACCCCAGCCAGGTGAGTCCAACACCCCAGTCATAATCCTCTGAATTTCAGTAAGATCTGAGAAAGGGGACCGATTTCATATTCTTCCAAAAAGATATCCCTTTATGCCATCATTTACTTAGCAATTCAATCTTTTCCAATGAAATAGAAATACAATTTTGCCATGTGGGAAACATTTTTATACATTGAGACCTAATTACTGACTCATTTAACAAATAAAAACCGAGGATCTGCCACAGACCAGAACATTCTAGGAACACTATATGGTATATTCTTTCATATCTAGGCTTTTTCCAATTTAGTTATTAATCCACACTGATATCATTGATGATTACTATTTTATATCCCATTCCAGTTCATTTGGTTTTTCATACAAATTCGCCTGGGACAGTTGCTCTGAAACTACTCATTTTGCATTTTAATCTGGTTTTGTGATCACTTCATTTTTTTCATTCTCTAATTTTTCATATTCCTAGGTCTTTTTATATTAAGCACATATATTCATATAACTTGGTGGAAAAAAACAAAAACAAAAGTGAACCAGAAAGGTGAAGTCCATGAACTTTTGAATCATGTCTCATAACAGTGAGGACAGCACAATGAAATAAATGTGTGTATGATATGATGCCCACAGACAGAATGATCTGAAGCAAGTTATTGAGTACAAGATAGAATTGTCATGGTGTGGTCTGGATAATAGGGCATGGTCTGTGGACCCCTTTGCATTTTGAATGAAATCCAGGTTGAGGATTAGAGTGGGGCCCTTGGGTTTGTCAAAAGAGATACCAATACCCAAAGCCCACGAATATCAATGAAAAAATGCCACATAAGAGAAGGGAGAAATGATCTAACCTTCTTTTCCTTTGGACCACATAGAAAAGAATTGGCCAAAACCCTCAGTCTGGTGGTGGATATTAAGGAGGGCATGTATTGCATGGAGCACTGGATATAGTGAATAAACAATGAATCTTGGAACACTAAAAAATAAGAAAATAAAAAAAATAAAAAATGTATGTTATATTTATAAATTAAAAAAGAATTGGCCAAATAATCCAGAAGGTACAGGAAAAACAAGTTCTATGCTTGACATAAAAATGCCCAACTTTTTTTGTATTATGTATACTTCTTTTTATTAAGTGTGGTTTATCCCTTTGCTAATTTTGGGGGTGTACGATATAAATATATTATATATATATGTGTGTATACATACATATATATATATATATACATATCTATCTTATTATTTATATTTTTTTCCATAGGAGACTTAAGGATTGGCATTTTTGCATTTTGTAGTGGAAAGTCACTGATCTGGCCTGCTTGCATTGGATCCATTCCTAGCATAATCAGGAGGTGAGGGCTGAGAGAGACAAGGGAATAACACAACCCAGGAGACCATGGTGTCTTGCATGTTTGTGACTTGTAGAGTGTGAGCAGTTCCCACAACAGGGTGCCAGTACTCAGAAATCCCAAAGTTACAAAATCCAGGGGCCAGAACTGGATCAAGAGAAGACCCTAAGAAAGGGATCTGGTTAAATTCATGGGTTGCCTTTGCAATATGATGGATACAATGGGAGCAGTGGAGAGGCAGTGTGGACATGGATGTCCCTGTGCCTTGAGGGTTCAGAGGTAACAGAGAGGCCAATTCCCTCCTCGGTATGTTTGATGGTGTCTCTCCTCAGTCTCACTCCTGATCATTCCCCTTGCAGCACTGACTTTGCTTCTTTGACTTGAACATTGGAAACAAGTACCTTCCTCAGGAACTTTGCACTGGCCATTCCCTCTGCTGGGCACACAGTTCCCCCACAATCCTTTATCTACTCCTCTGTTGTACTTGAGGTCTGTGTTCCAATATCACCTTGTTTGCAGAATGCCTTAAATGCCCAAGAAAATAGCTATTCATTCTGTTTTTTTTTCCCTGTTTTCTTTTTCTCCATACTACCTACCATCACCTGAAATGCTATTTAATTTTCTTCTTTTTCTTTTTTTTTGGTTTTATTTTGTAATTTTATTTATTTTTATTAATCATTTTTTAAAATTTATTTTCAGCATAACAGTATTCATTGTTTTTGTACCACACCAAGTGCTCCATGCAATCCGTGCTCTCTCTAATACCCACCACCTGGTTCCCCCAACCTCCCACCCCCCACCTCTTCAAACCCTTCAGATTGTTTTTCAGAGTCCATAGTCTCTCATTGTTCACCTCCCCTTCCAATTTCCCTCAACTCCCTTCTCCTAACTCCCCATGTCCTCCATGCTATTTGTTATGTTCCACAAATAAGTGAAACCGTAATTGACTCTCTCTTCTTGACTTATTTCACTCAGCATAATCTCTTCCAGTCCTGTCCATGTTGCTACAAAAGTTGGGTATTCATCCTTTCTGATGGAGGCATAATACTCCATAGTGTATATGGACCACATCTTCCTTATCCATTCATCCGCTGGACCCTCAACTCTATGGTCAGCTAATTTTCTTATTTTTCAATGTATTCTTTCTCCATCATTGTATGACATGTACTTTTGCTCTTACCTCTCTATACTCCTTGCCTACACAATGCCTAAAACGTGGAATATATAAAAGTAAATTTATAGAATACAAAATTTTAAAAGTGGCATTTCAAAACTGAGAGTAATACAAGTTTGTGTGAAAATTACTCATGCTATTTGCTCCTGTCCTTGAAGTCACCTTCACGGCATGGAACCAGGAAATGTTACACAAATTTCAAAGTTTTGCCTTCTGGGACTGTCAGAGGACCCAGAACTGCAACCCCTCATATTTGGGCTTTTCCTCTCCATGTACCTGATCACCGTGTTTGGAAACCTGCTCATCATCCTGGTCATCAGTTCAGACTCCCATTTCCACACCCCCATGTACTTCTTCCTCAACAACCTGTCCTTTGTAGACATCTGTTTTACCTCCACCACCATACCCAAGATGCTGTGGAACATCCAGACTCAAAGCAAAGTCATAACCTATGCAGGCTGCCTCACGCAGATTTATTTTCTCATACTCTTTGCTGTGTCGGATGTCTTTCTCCTGGGCGTGATGGCCTATGACCGGTTTGTGGCTATCTGTCATCCCCTGCACTACACGGTCATCATGAACCCCCGGCTCTGTGGACTGCTGGTTCTGGTGCCCTGGATCATTTCTATCCTGAATTCTTTGTTACACAGTTTAATGATGTTGCAGCTGTCCTTCTGTACAAACTTCAAAATCCCACACTTTTTTTGTGAACTCAATCAGATAATCCAACTTGCCTGTTCTGATGCCTTACTTAATAACTTGGTGATGTATTTTGCAGCTGTTCTGCTGGGTGGGGGTCCTTTCTCTGGGATCCTTTACTCTTATTTTAAGATTGTTTCCTCCATACGTAGAATATCATCAGCTCTGGGCAGGTATAGAGCATTTTCCACCTGTGCATCTCACCTCTCAGTTGTCTCCTTATTTTATTGCACTATGCTTGGTGTGTACCTTAGCTCTGCGGCTACCCAGAGCTCCCACTCAGGTGCAATAGCTTCAGTGATGTACACGGTGGTCACGCCCATGCTGAACCCCTTCATCTACAGCTTGAGGAACAAAGATATAAAGAGGGCTCTGAAAAGAATCATTGGTGTTCCAGTGATGTAAGGGCCAATCATCCTGGGGCTAAAGAAGTGCCCATTATTGCACGGTTCACACCGTCAGAGCCAGGAACTGCCATCATTTGATCCAACTGGGAAATAGAATCAGCTCCTTCTATTTATTTCCTGGAATTTCCATTTGTTTGAATTCAACTTCTCCATACATTTAAGATTCTTCCCTGACAAATGGTTTTCCCTTTGTCTATATCTTACTTTTTCAAAGTTTTTTCCAGCCCTGACCAAAAATATTTGGAAATTTCCATTTATGTCATGGGGTACCATGGATTTCTTAAGAATACTTAACTGAAGAGACTGTCTTTTTTCCACTGTATATTTTTTCCTGTTTTGTCAAAGATTAACTGACCATAGAGTTGAGGGCCCATATCTGGGCTCTCTACTCTGTTCCACTAGTCTATGTGTCTGTTTTTATGCCAGTACCATGCTGTCTTGGTGATCACAGCTTTGTAGTAAAGCTTGAAATCAGGCAACGTGATGCCCCCAGTTTTATTTTTGTTTTTCAACATTTCCTTAGTGATTCAGTCTCTTCTGGTTCCATGAAAATTTCTGGATTATTTGCTACAGCTCTTTGTAAAATACCAGTGGAATGTTGATCAGAATGGCATTAAAAGTATAGATTGCTCTAGGCAGTATAGACATTTTAACAATGTTTATTCTTCCGATCCAAGAGCATGGAATGGTCTTCCATCTTGTTGTGTCTTCTTCAATTTCTTTCATGAGTGTTCTGTAGTTCCTCGAGTACAGATCCTTTACCTCTTTGGTAAGGTTTATTCCCAGGTATCTCATGGTTCTTGGTGCTATACTAAATGAAATCGATTCTCTGATTTCCCTTTCTGTATTTTCATTGTTAGTGTATAAGAAAGTCACTGATTTCTGTACATTGACTTTGTATCCTGCCACGTTACTGAATTGCTGTATGAGTTCTAGTAGTTTGGGGATGGAGTCTTTTGGGTTTTCCATATAAAGAATCATGTCATCTGCGAAGAGAGAGAGTTTGACTTCTTCATTGCCAATTTGGATACCTTTTATTTCTCTTTGTTGTCTGATTGCTGTGGCTAGGACTTCTAATACTATGTTGAAAATGAGAGAGTGGGCATCCTTGTCATGTTCCTGATCTCAACGGAAAGGCTGCAAGCTTTTTCCCATTGAGGATGATATTTGCTGTGGGTCTTTCCTAGATAGATTTTATGAAGTTCAGGAATGTTCCCTCTATCCCTATACTTTGAAGCGTTTTAATCAAGAACGGATGCCGGATTTTGTCAAATGCTTTTTCTGCATCAATTGAGAGGACCATGTGGTTCTTCTCTCCTTTCTTATTGATTTCTTCTATCACATTGATTGATTTGCGAATGTTGAACCATCCTTGTAGCCGAGGAATGAATCACACCTGGTCATGGTGGATAATCTTTTGAATTGCTGTTGGATCCTGTTTGCTAGGATCTTGTAGAGAATCTTAGCATCCATATTCATGAGTGATATTGGTCTGAAATTCTCCTTTTTGGCAGGGTCTTTGCCTGGTTTGGGGATGAGGATAATGCTGGCTTCATAGAAAGAGTCTGGAAGTTTTCCTTCTGCTTCAAGTTTTGGAAATGACTTCAGGAGAATAGGTGTTATTTTTTCTTTGAAAGTTTGGTAGAATTCCCCAGGGAATCTGTCAGGTCCTGGACTCTTGTTTTTTGGGAGGTTTTTGATCACTGCTTCAATTTGTTAGTAGATATCGGTCTATTCAGGTTGTCAATTTCTTCCTGGTTGAATCTTGTGTGTTTATCGTTTTCCACGAGTGAATCCATTTCACCTAGGTTGCTTAACTTATTCACATATAAGTGTTGATATAACTTACGATGATTGTTTCTACTTCCTTGGTGTTAGTTGTGATCTCTCCCTTTTCATTCATAATTTTATTAATTTGGGCTTTCTCTCTTTTCTTTTGGATTAGTGTGGCCAATGGTTTTTTGATCTTATTGATTCTTTCAAAAAACCAGCTTCTGGTTTCATTGATACATTCTACTCTATCTCTGGTTTCTACCTCATTGATTTCAGCTCTAATCTTGATGATTTCCCTTCTTGTGTGTGAAGTTGGTTTGATTTGTTGTCGATTTTCCAGTTCTTTAAGGTGTAGAGACAGCTGGTTTATTCTGGGTTTTTCAATTTTTTTGAGGGAGGCTTGGATGGCTATGTATTTCCCCCTTAGGACCGCCTTTGCGGTATCCCATAGGTTTTGGACCAAAGTGTCTTCATTCTCATTGGTTTCCATGAATTGTTTCAGTTCTTCTTTGATGTCCTGTTTGATCCAAGCATTCTTAAGCAAGGTGGTCTTTAGTTTCCAGGTGTTTGAGTTCCTTCGGAACTTTTCCTTGTGATCGAGCTCCAGTTTCAAAGCATTGTGATCTGAGAATATGCAGGGAATCATCTCAGTCTTTTGGTATCGGTTGAGTCCTGATTTGTGACCCAGTACGTGGTCTATTCTGGAGAAAGTTCCATGTGCACCTGAGAAGAATGAATATTCTGTTGTTTTAGGGTGGAATGTTCTGTATATTTCTATGAGGTCCATCTGGTCCCATGTGTCATTCAATGCTCTTGTTTCTTTATTGATTTTCTGCTTTGATGATCTGCCTATTTCTGAGAGATCTTGGTGGATAGTCCCTTGAAGAATGATGTAGTGTCCTTCTCTATCTCTGACTACAGTCTTTAGTTTAAAAACTAATTTGCCTGATATGAGAATCGCTATGCCGGCCTTCTTTTGAGGCCCATTGGCATGAAAGATGCTTCTCCATCCCTTCACTTTCAGTCTGGGTGTATCTTTAGGTTCAAAATGGGTCTCTTGTAGACAACACATGGATGCGTCCTGTCGTTTTATCCAATCTGCAACCCTGTGTCATTTTATGGGCATTTTTAGGCCATTCACATTGAGAGTGATTATTGAGAGATACGTTTTTACTGACATCGTGTTACCTTTGAAGTCTTTTTTTCTGTAGATATTCTCTATATTTCTGTTCAATGCTATTCTTAGGATTTTTCCTCTTTTATAGAACCCCCCCGTAATATTTCCTGCAGTGTTGGCTTGGTGGTCGCATAGTCTTTTAAGCCTTGCTGGTCTTGGAAACTCTTTATCTCTCCATCCATTTTGAATGTCAGTCTTCCTGGATAAAGTATTCTTGGCTGCATGTTCTTCTCATTTAGTGTCCTGAATATATCTTGCCAGCCCTTTCTGGCTTGTCAGGTCTCTGTAGACAGGTCTGGCGTTATTCTGATGGGTTTTCCTCTGTAAGTAAGGAGCCTCTTTGTCCTAGCGGCTTTCAAGAGGTTATATCTACAATTATGATTTCTCAATTTTACTATCAGGTGCCTTGATGTTTTTCTGGAATCTATAATCTTGGGTGGAGACCGTTCAGCCTCTAGTACATGAACGCTGTTTCCATTCGTGAGATTGGGAAAGTTTTCATGAAGAACTTGTTCCACTACGTCTTCTAGACTTCTTTCTTTCTCCTCCTCTTCAGGGATTCCAATAATTCTGACATTGGAACTTCTCATGGCATCATTTATTTCCCTGATTCTGTTTTCTTGGCTTCTAAGCTGTTTGTTCCAGGCTTCCTCCTGATCCTTTCTCTCTATGTGTTTTTCCTCCAGATCACTACTTCTATCTTCTGTCTCAGTTACCCTAGCTTTGAGAGAATTTAGATTAGATTGGAACTCATTGAGTGTTTTGTGAACCTCTTCCCTGCTAGCTTTCTGCTCTGCCCTAACATTGTGAACATCTTCCCTGGTCCCTTTCAGTTTGGCCCTAATCAATTCCATTTGGTCATCCATGGCTTTCTCCAGCCTAGCTATTGCCTGGATAATTGTTAGCCTGAATTCTCTTTCCGACGTATTGTCTATGCTGATAGCCATTAGCTCTGTTGCAGTAGGCCCATCCTCTGAATTTTTCTTCTGTTGGGCATTCCTCCTCCTAGTCATTTTGGTGAGAGATGGCTGAACGGAAGTAGCTGGATGTATCGACTGTGGTGCAGTCAAGGTGCTCACCCTGGAACGCTTCTGAGCAATCAGGATTCCGCACCCAAACGAGAGATAAAAGAAAAGAAAAAGAAAATGAGAGAGAGAGAGAGAGAGAGAGAGACAGGGGAAAAAGGGAAGATAAAAGAGAAGGTTCAGCCCAAATGGGCCCTAAGGTAAGATTTAGGAAGTATACAAACAAAAACATACAAACAAAAAGACTGATAAAAGTATATGACAAGAGAGAACAAAAAATATATGCAAATAAAGGAAGAACCTTGTCCAAAAGTACCCCAAGTACATGGGGAGTTAGGAGAAGGGAGTTGAGGGAAATTGGAAGGGGAGGTGAACAATGAGAGGCTATGGACTCTGAAAAACAATCTGACGGGTTTGAAGAATTGGAGGGGGTGGGAAGTTGGGGGAACCAGGTGGTGGGTATTAGAGAGGGCACGGATTGCATGGAGCACTAGGGTGTGCTACAAAAACAATGAATACTGTTATGCTGAAAATAAATAAAAACAATTATTATTTAAAAAAAAGAACCCCAAGTATAAGATTTATATACTATCAGGACAAACACAAAAACACAGAAACACTGGAGGAAGAAAAAGATGGGAGAGTGGTAATAAATTCTCAGTGTGGGTGAGGAAGGTTGTTTTGATTCTTCCTGGATGTATCTTGATATCTTTGTCAAAGGACTCAATTTTCCTAAGATAAAGGGGGATTAAAAATTGGTTTACCTATAGGGGTAGTATTGATTGGGGAAAGGGGATTACCTTGAAGTTTAACTCTATATGAATATTAGAAAATAAAAAAAAAAACTAGACTAAACTAAAATTAAAAAAAATTAAAAAATAGAAATGCAAAAGGAAAACACAGGTGTATGAATCAAAAAGTTCAGGTTAGAAGGTTATTATGGAATTTGATGTACTGGACATCCCACTGTGATGGTAAATAGTTTAAAAAATATGTATATTTAAGAAAAATGAACCTGAATAGTGGGAATGAGTAAAATAAATAAATAAATAAAAGTTGTCCTATGAAGTAGTGGTGGTTGTGCTCTTGTCTTTTTTTTCTTTCCTGATTGTTTTTCTGGGGGAGGGGCCTGCCTCGTGGGTTTTCAGTCAATGCTGTTCTTTGAGTTAAGTCCTCCCGCCCCCCTCAAGGGGGTGGGCTCTGAGGAAACTGTTTTTTTCAGGCTTTTGTTCTCTGGACGTTTTTATGTTTGTTCACTTTTTTTTTTTTTCCTCGCCTTGACCGCTTTTGATGGTTTTTGTAGGTTTAGAGGAAAGCAAACTGCACCCTGACCTCCCTCTGAGAGAGAAGCCTCAGTCTTGCTGCAGAGCCCAGATAAATTCCCCCTTGGCTGCTGGCAGAGCAGTTTCAGTCTCGGTCCCTGGCGACACAGGATCTTCTGTTTGTACTCAAAACCACTGCAGCAGTGGCTGTCTGGGCAGCTCCAGACTGCCAGAGAGGTTCCAAGCAGCGATTTCATGCTGAGATTTTCCCACTGGCCCAGGCTCAGAGTGCCTGGTCTTTCTGGGTCTAAGAGCACAGGGCTTGCTCGCACCTCTCTCAGGGAGTGTGTGGGGCATGCGCACGTGCGTCTCAGTTTCTGGTGGAATGGTGCGGGTCTACAAGCTCGGGGGGTGGGGAGTCTCAGGCTCTGTAGCACCTGCCCTCTGGCTCTGGAGCCTCTGCCTTCTGGCGAGGCTCCCAGCCCCTCACAGGAGCCGGACCCCACGCGATCTCGGGCGTGCTGGCGGCTCAGGACCAAGACCTGCTTTCTCCACCACACTCTCTCTGGCTCAGCGCCAGGGGAGGCTGTCCTGGGTTCGGGGACTTAAGCCCCTGTCCCTACCCGCCCCGATTCCCGCACCCCCCCCCCCATGATCCTTTGCTCTCTTTGAGTGCTTTCAACCAGACTCCAAGTTAATGCTGGTCCCCAGACACAGTGCACTCTTGGATTGGGGTATTACTTTCCAATCGGTTGCCTCTGGTGGCTACCTCCCCCTTTTGTTTATCTTCCAATATCAGTCCAAAGTTCCTGCTATGCTTTACCTGCCCACTGGCGTCTTCTGCCCCTGTAGAGATCAGACGTGTATAATTCTGATCTCAGGCTGTTTTCATGGGTGATCGGAATTCTTTGGTAGGTAATCAGCTCACGTTAGGGTACAGGTTGAAAAGTCGCCTCCTCCTACTTCCCCGCCATCTTGTCTCCCCCTTGTTCCACTATATCTTCTAGACTTCTTTCTTTCTCCTCCCCTTCAGGGATTCCAATAATTCTGACTTTGGAACGTTTCATGGCATCATTTATTTCCCTGATTCTGTTTTCTTGGCTTCTAAGCTGTTTGTTCCAGGCTTCCTCCTCATCCTTTCTCTCTATCTGTTTGTCCTCCAGATCACTAATCTATCTTCTGTCTTAGTTACCCTAGCTTTGAGAGAATTCAGATTAGATTGGAACTCACTGAGAGCATTGTGAACCTCAGCCCTGGTAGCTTTCAGCTCTGCCCTAACATTGTGAACTTCATCTCTGGTCCCTTTCAGTTCGGCCCTAATCAATTCCATTTGTTCATCCATGGCTTTCTCCAACCTAGCTATTGCCTGGATAATTGTTAGCCTGAATTCTCTTCCCGACATATTGTCTATGTTGATAGCCGTTCTGTTGTAGAAGGCCCATCCTCTGTATTTTTCTTCTGTTGGGCATTCCTCCTCCTAGTCATTTTGGTGAGAGGTGGCTGAATGGATGTATCTGGATGTATCGACTGTGGTGCAGTCAAGGTGCACCCTGGAATGCTTCTGAGAAAACAGGATTCCCTACCCAAACGAGAGAAAAAATAAAAGAAAAAGAAAAAGAGAGAGAGAGAGACAGGAATGAAAGGGAAGATAAGAGAAGGTTCAGCCCAAATGGGCCCCAAGGTAAGATTTATGAAACATACAAACAAAAACAGACAAACAAAAAGACTGACAAAAGTATATGACAAGAGAAAAAAATATATATAAGCAAATAAAGGAAGAACCTCATCGAAAAGAACCCCAAGTGTAAGATTTATATACTATCAGGACAAACACAAAAGCACAGAAACACTGGTGGAAGAAAAATATGGGAGAGCGTTTATAAATTCTCAGTGTGGGTGAGGAAGGTTGTTTTGATTCTTCCTGGATGTATCTTGATATCTTTGTTAAAGGACTCATCTTTCCTAAGATAAAGGGGGATTAAAAATGCGTAGCATTGATTGGAGAAAGGGGATTACCTTGAAGTTTAACTCTATATGAATATTAGAAAATAAAAGTATAAAAAGAATAAACTAGACTAAACTAAACTAAAATTAAAAAAAATCAAAAAATAGAAATGCAAAAGAAAAACACAGGTGTATGTATCAAAAAGTTCAGGTTAGAAGGTTATTATGGAATTTGATGTACTGGACAGCTCGCCGTGATGGTAAATAGGTTAAAAAATTATCTATGTAAAAAAATGAGCCAGAATAGTGGGAACGAATTAAAAATAAAAGTTGTCCTATGAAGTAGTGGTCGTTGTTCTCTTGTCATCTTTTTTTTTTTTTTCTTTCCTTGTTGGTTTTCTGGGGCAGGTGCCTGCCTCGTGGGTTTTCAGTCAATGATGTTCTCTGAGTTATGTCCTCCCGCACCCCCCTCAAGGGGGTGGGCTCTGAGGAAACTGTTTTTTTCAGGCTTTTGTTCTCTGGACGTTTTTATGTTTGTTCACTTTTTTTTTCCTCTCTCGCCTTGATGGCTTTTGATGGTTTTTGTAGGTTTAGAGGAAAGCAAACTGCACCCTGACCTCCCTCTGAGAGAGAAGCCTCAGTCTTGCTGCAGAGCACAAATAAATCCCCCCCTTGGCCGCTGGCAGAGCAGGTTCGGAGTCGCGGTCCCTGGGGCCGCAGGATTTTTTGCTTGTACCCAAAACAATGGCAGCGGCGGCTGTCTGGCAGCTCCAGACTGCCAGAGAGGTTCCAAGCAGAGATCACACACTGAGATTTTCCTGCTGGCCCGGGCTGGGAGTGCCTGGTCTTTCTGGGTCTGAGAGCACCTGGCTGGCACCTGTGCTCACCTCTCTCAGGGGAGGGCGCAGGGCGGGACTCGGACTCTGATAGCACGGCATGACGAGGGGACTGCAAAAAGCTGTGCTTCTGCTGGCTTGCGAGGCTCCCAGCCCCTCACTGGAGCCGGACCCCACGCGCTCTCAGGCGCACTGGTGGCTCAGGGACCAAGTCCTTCTTTCTCCACTGCACTCTCTGGCTCTGCGCCAGGGGTGGCTGTCCTGGGTCTGGGGACTTAAGCCCCTGTCCCTAGCCACCCCAATTCCCACAATTCCCCCCCCCACCGTGATCCTTTGCTCTTTTTGAGTGCTTTCTACCAGACTCCAAGTTAATGCTGGTCCCCAGACGCAGGGCACTCTCGTATTGGGATATTACTTTTCAACAGGTCGCCTCTGGTGGCTCCCTCCCCCTTTTGTTTATCTTCTGTTATCAGTCCGACATTCCCACTCCACTTTACCTGCCTGCTGGCATCTTCTGCTCCTGTAGAGATCCAGACGTGTATAATTCTGATCTCAGGCTGATTTCGTGGGTGATCGGAGTTCTTTGGAAGGTAATCAGCTCACTTTAGGGTAAGGTTGAAAGGGCACCTCCTTCTACTTCCCCGTCATCTTGTCTCTATCCCTTGGGCATTAATTTTATATCTTTCAACTTTGCAGAATTACTGTGCCAATTCTAGTAGTTTTTGAGTAGAGTCTTTGGGTTTTCTATATAGAGTATGATGTCGTCTGCAAAGATAGAGAGTTTGACTTCTTCTTCTTCTTCTTCTTCTTCTTCTTCTTCTTCTTCTTCTTCTTCTTCTTTTTGCCAATTTGGATGCATTTTATTTCTTTCTCTTTGTGATTGCTGAAGCTAGGACTTCTAGTGCTATGTTGAACAATAGTGTTGAGAGTGGACATCATTGTTGTTTTCCTGACCTTAGGGAAAAAGCTCTTAGTTTTTCCCTGTTGAGGGTAATATTGATTGTGGGTTTTTCATTTACGGATTTTATGATATTGAGGTATGTTCCTTCTATCCCTACAATGCTGAGAGTTTTAATCAAGAAAGGATGCTGTATTTTGTCAAACAGTTTTTTTCTGCACCAATTGAGAAAATCATATGGCTCTTTTCTTTTATTAATGTGGCACATCACAGTGGTTGATGTGTAGATAATAAACCTCCTTTGCAGTCCAGTAGTAAATCCCGTTTGGTGGGGGTGAATAATCATTTCACGTACAGTTGTATCCTATTAGCTAGTGTTTTGGTGAGAATTTTTGCATCCATGTTCATGAATATTTGTCTGTTATTTTCCTTTTTGGTGGGGTCTTTGTCTGTTTTTGAGACCAAAAACAGACAAAGACAATGAGTTTGGAAATTTTCCTTCCATTCTATTTTAAAGCAGCTTCATAAGAATAGTTATTATTTCTTCTTTAAATGTTTGGTAGAATTTCTCTGGGAGTTCATCTTGCTATCTGATCCTGGAATTTTGTTTGTTGGGAGATTTTTGATTACTGCTTCAGTTTCTTTGCTGCTTATGGGTCTGCTCATATGAATGAAACTAGGAGCTGGTTCATTGAAAAAATTAGTAAGTCAATAAAACCCTAACCAGACTTGTTCAAAAGGGAAGAGAAAGAACCCAAAGAAATAAAATTATGAATGTAAGAAGAGAGATAACAACCAACACTGAAGAAATACAAACAATTGTTAAGAGAATATTATGATTGCCAACCAATTAGGCAATTTCGAAGAAATGGATACATTACTGCAAACACATAAACTACAGAAACTGAAATAGGAAGAAACACAATTCTTTGATAAACAGAAGTTTATTACACTTTTTAATCATGAACGTAGACTAGGTGGCATTCCCAATACTGATTTTCTGCTTTTTCCTAGTAATAGGGCACTCTTTCATAGGGATATCATATATTCAGATTAAAATATCAATATAGGGGTGATCATGTACCTTGGCTTCCTGTTGTGGTAACCAGTGGTTCCAGACTTAGTGTCTTAAAAGAGCACAAAGTTATTTCCTTAGTGTCCTGGAGATCAGAAGTCCAAAAATGGGCCTCTCTGCAAGTAAAAACCAACTTGTCAGAAGGGTTGCATTTCTTTCTAGAGACTCTAAAGAGTAAACTATTTTCTTGCCTTCTCCAACTTCTAGAGACCACCCCCTTCCCTTGCCACGTGGTCCCACCCTCCATCTTCAATGTCAGCAGTGGCTGGTTGCATCTTTGTCATGTCTCATCTCTCAGGCTCTTATTGCTGTCTCCTTTTCCCACCCACAGATCTTTGTGATTCCACTGACTTTATCCAGATAACCCCAGATAATCTCTATTTTAAGGTTGGAATATTACCAATCATAATTCCTTTGACAGCTTTAATTCATTTTCTCTTGTAATCTAATATTTTCACAGGTTCTGAGGATTGGGGTACAGACATTTTAGGAAGGCCATCATTCTGCCTAATATAGCATATGACCCAAATTTTCCCATGTGTATGTGAGCTAAAATCTCTTAGTGGAGCTTCTAGGAAAACATGTATTTTCCTAATGAAAAAAAGAATAGATCCTCAAAATGGTGAAATAGGAGTTTTCTGATGTCTTTTGCCCAAGGGCTCCACGTTTGACAACTCATGGTTGAGAGTACCTTTGTGGAAGTACAGGGGTCTGACAAAGAAACTGAAGCCTAAAATTGAAGCAAAATAAAGCAAACATTGAACACACTGAAGAGAGTAAGAGGAAGAATTACATTTTACTCACATACTCTCTATCCCAAGGCAGCACACTCAGTGCCATGGGAGATCTTGTTGGCCAGAGACTTCTCCCAGTGATGAATGTGAGAGAGTGTGAATGAGTCCCTGGCTTCCCCAGTTGTGCAGGATCCTGCCAGTGATACACATTCATTACTAACCCACCCAGAAAACTGTCCCACAGGTAGAGGAATCCTGGACTCATTTCCTGTCCTAAAGGAGGCCTTTTCTGGTGTCATCATGAGCTTAGGAAATATGAGACTTAGATGGTCACAATAGTCCCTATGGAGGGAACACTTTCTCTGTGCCAGGCAATCTCCTGTGAACTCTAAAATATTACTAACTTCTCAGACCAAATCTTTGGATGGAAAATTTCCAGTGTACAGGTAAGGGAACAAAAGCTTGGAAAATTCATTTCCTGTCATAAGGAAAAAGAGAAACCTGTAAACTTGTTTGACCACCCAAAGTCAGACCTGAGCTGGGTATGGGAGTTCTGGGAGAAGAAGAACACACCTGACTCTGACACTGGGCCACAGCCTTAACACATAACATTTGTACAGACAAAAACTGGTAACATGACTGGGAGCTAGTTACAAATGTAGAATCTCTGGGCCACCCCAGAGGTGTCAAATTAATAGCAGCACCCTATGCTATGACAGTCAAAAATTTATCCACATATTTTCAGATGTCCTCAAGAGGCAAAATCATGCCTGGTTGAGAATCACTGGCCTACCTTGTTGCATTCAAGTAAAAGCACAGCGGTTTGTAATGACCCAGTTCATAATTCTGGGTCAGTCACTCAATCCTTCCAAGTCACATTTCTATAAATGTGGAATGAGGTTCATCAATTTATGGTCCTCATAAAATGGCTTTTGGAGAAATAAATGAGACAATCCATATAAGATTCTTAGATCAGCCATGGTGCATTAGAAAGTCTAAATAGGGGTGCCTGGGTGGCTCAGTTGGTTAAGCCGCTGCCTTTGGCTCAGGTCATGATCCCAGGGTCCTGGGATTGAGTCCCACATCGGGCTCCTTGCTCAGTGGGGAGCCTGCTTCTCTCTCTGCCTCTGCCTGCCACTCTGTCTGCTTGTGTTCTCTCTCTCTCTGACAATAAATAAATAAATAAATAAATAAATAAATAAATAAATCATATCTTAAAAAAAAAGGTCTAAATAGATCTCTTATGATATCAAATGTTTCAAAAGTGAAGGACTAAATGTCAAGTTTTAACCTGTACTAAAAACACTAAAATCCTATTGATTTCTTAAAAGAATTATGAATCCAGAATTGTTATAGCAAAGGAACACACTCTTGCTTGTTGAAGAAGGAAGAGCAATTTTCTAGAGTTATCAGGAGGGTGGTCCCAGCAGGAGTCAATGTTTGGAGACCCAAGGGACATGGTCAAGAGAGGTTTCTCAGTCTTGTATTTGGAGAAACTTTTAATAAGGGCTGGAGAAAGTTTCAATATTAGAGCTCTGGAAGCCAGGCAAATTTGGGAAGGAATAATAAACATTGGATACACCTGAATTCAAACTTAGTCTCCTAGGAACAGAGAATCTACAGGAAAAAATTCAGTTCTGTCCAGCTTAAGTTCCCATGGGGAGGTGTGCTCAGGGGTTGGAGTAATAATGGGAAATGTGTTTAATGAGCAGGGATAGGGAAGAGATACAATGAACATAAGGAACTGTAATTTTCCTCTGCTGCAGCACCTGGGTATGTTCAAATTTGAGCTGGAGGAGACATAGTTTTTGCATTTTGATTCCCAAGTCTGCTGAAGGACCCATAATTCACTCCTTCCTGTTGTCTTGTCTGGAAACAGAGCTTCAGTCTCCATCATCAACAATCCAGGGGGTAATTCAGATCTCATTGAGATCTTCCATCATCCCGGTGAGTCTCAGAGCTCAGCAGGTATTTCAGGAATGGTTCAGAGAGAATGGAGGCAGAAAGCTGTTACTTGAGGTCACCTGACAGCCTATTAAACCTAGCCTGGAGCCAAGTGATCATTATGTTTGTTGGTGTGATGAACTCATTAATTTAGTGTCAATTTATTTTATGTATTAAAAAAAGAAATGTCTGTGAACTTGGCAAAAAGGATTACTGTAGGTAATTGAGTGGTGGGAATAGAAGTCTAGTTGGATGAGACTAAAGTAGGAATGGAGGTATTCTCTTTAGGAAAGAGATTTTCAGTAAAGGGGAATATGAAAATAGACTATTAGGTATGGGGGTGGGTGCAGAGCCATGAGGGCATTTAAAAAACATTTTTCATATGGGATATATTGGAGCATATTCTTTATTTGTTAGAAAGATCCAGACCCGGATTCTTAACTATATGAAACATTGAGGGTTATTAGAGGGGTGGTGGGTGGGGGGAACTGCAGTTCTTGACACATAAATTTTACAGAATCCTCTCTCACATTAGGTATTCACTTAAAAAGTTTATTCACAACACATTCAGGAATATGCTAAAGGGCTTTGTTTTGTACTTACTTCATTACCTGGAGGAGGAATTTATTTGAGGTTTATTAGCTATTTACTTTCTCTATCTCAAATCGTCTGTGCAAGTTCTTTGCTTTATATACTGGGGTCTTATTATTGTTATTGTTTGTTTCTTATTTTTCTTATTATTGTCTTATTGTTACTCTTGTTATTGTTTTTGTTTCTGTGTTGTTCTTGCTGAATCATTTTCTTTCCTCTTTTTGATTGCATTCTTTCAATAAAATAACTACAAATATTTAAGCCAAGTTTGTTATTTGCTGTTTAATTCTTGTATGTATGTAGAGATGTATTTGTTGGGTAGTGGGAGAGTTTATAAATTTTGAGTGGTCCAGTCTTTCAGTTTGTCATATTTTGTCCCACCACCTACTGCTTTTTATGTGCGTCATCGTAATAAACTACCTTTTGAATTCTTTGCCATCTATCTTCACATCTATGCTTCCTTACTCCTACCAATTGCCCTTTTTGATTAGATCTATTTTTCTAAACTAGCAGTCACTTTCTGATATCCTGTGAAACACATTCCTTTGCATTCAAGTTATATCTTTACAAACATGTTTGACTCCACTTATTTTTATATAAGATGACATACAATTTTAGATACTGCTCTCTGCATATTTGTAGAATCAATAAGTATAAATTATAAATTACATTTTCCTAATTTTTTTTAGGTTTTTACCCCTTCCATTTTGATTTAGAGACCTGTGTTAATGTGATGAAATTAATGTTTTTATATCTTAATAGAGTGCCTTTTAAAATTCAGTTTTGATTAATAGAGTTGTTTGAATCCACTGCGTTTATTCTGGTTTTCTTTCCCCTGCTATTCTTTTTATTTTGTAAATTCTATCTTCTGAAAATGTGTTTCTATCCAAATGCACAACTTTAACAAAATTAAAAAATGAATAAAGGAGGTGAGGTCCCTACTCACTTGGATCTTACATTAAATGAAGAAAAGAGTAGGTAACATAAATGTGAATGTAACTAATATCCTCAGCTGTATACGTATGAAGAAAGGAAATAGGTTTTTGAGATATGTCTTGGATTTATAGAGTATATTGTAGGGATGCCTACATATGTGGAACAAAAATCAGAAAAAGGAGTAGAGTGTGCCCAGAGGGTTTGTCAAGAGAAAGATTGAGGGTTGCCTGGGGAGCTCACGTGCTTAAACACTTAGCTCTTGGTTTTGGCCCAGATCATGATCTCAGGATGGTGAGATTGAGCCCTACTCCACGATCAGCACAGAGTCTGCTTGAGATCCTCTCACTTTTTAAAAAAAATTTAATTTTATTTTTTCAGTGTTCCAAGATTCATTGTTTATGCATGACACCTAGTGTTCCATGCAATATGTGCCCTCCTTAATACCCAACACCAGGCTCATCCATCCCCCCCACCCTTCCCTTCCAAAACCCTCAGTTTGTTTCTCAGAGTCCACAGTCTCTCATGCTTTGTCTCCCCCTCCAATTTACACCAATTCATTTTCCTTTTCTTCCCCTAATGCCCTCTATGTTATTCCTTATGCTCCACAAGTAAGTGAAGCCATATGATTTGACTTTCTCTGCTTGACTTATTTCATTCAGTATAATCTCCCTCCAGTCCTGTCCATGTTGATACAAAAGTTGAGTATTCATCCTTTTTGATGGAGGCATAATATTCCATTGTATATATGGACCACATCTTCTTTAACCATTCCTCCATCGAAGGGCATCTTGGCTCTTTCCACAGTTTGGCGATTGTGGCCATTGCTGCTATGAACATTGGGGTAGAGAAGGCCTTCTTTTCACTACATCTATATCTTTTGGGTAAATACCTAGTAGTGCAATTGCAGGGTTATAGGGTAGCTCTATTTTTAATTTCTGAAGGAATATCCACACTGTTTTCCAAAGTGGCTGCACCAACATGCATTCCCACCAACAGTGTAAGAGGGTTCCTCTTTCTCCACATCCTCTCCAACATTTATTGTTTCTTTCCTTGTTAATCTTTGCCATTATAACTGGTGTAAGGTGTCATCTCAATGTGGTTTTGACTTGAATTTCCCTAATGGCTAATGCTGATAAACATTTTTTTTCATGTTTCTGTTAACCTTTTGTGTGTCTTCCTTGGAAAAGTGACTGTTCATGTCTTCTTCCAATTTTTGGACTTGATTATCTGCTTTTTGGGTGTCAAGTTTGAGGAGTTCTTTATAGATCTTGGATATCAGCCCTTTGTAGTGTCATTTGCAAATATCTTCTCCCATTCTGTGGGTGGCCTCTTTGCTTTGTTGACTGTTTCCTTTGCTGTGCAGAAGCTTTTGATCTTGATGAAGTCCCAAAAGTTCATTTTCAGTTTTGTTTCCTTTGTCTTTGACTATAAGAACTCAACGTGAGGCAGAAATCTATCAAAATCCTAGAGGAGAATTTAGGCAGTAACCTCTTCAATATAGGTCACAGCAACTTCTTTCAAGAGATTCTCTCACTTAAAAAAAAAAAAACAAACCTTAAATTCAATTAACCAACATAGAGTACATCATTAGTTTCAGATGTAGTGTTCAATAATTCATTGTTCTCTATAACACCCAGTGCTCATCATACTTGCCATCCTTAATGCCCATCACTCAGTTACTCCACCCACCTTCCATCTGCTTCAGCAACCTTCAGTTTTTTTTTTTTAAAGTTTAAACCTTCATCCCCTACGGTTTTTTTTCCTTTAGTTTTCCCTCCCTTCCCTTATGATCCTCTGCACTACTTCTTATATTCCACATATGAGTGAAACCATATGATAATTGCCTTTTTCTGCTTGTATGTCTTTTTTAGAGAAATGTCTGTTCGTGTCTTCTGCCCATTTCTTGACGTGATCATTTAAAAAAAATTTATTTCTTTTCAGCATAATAGTATTCATTGTTTTTGCACCACACCCAGTGCTCCATGCAATCCGTGCACTCTCTAATACCCACCACCTGGTTCCCCAAACCTCCCACCCCCGCCCCTTCAAAACCCTCA
>NW_022631029.1:568684-621522 GCF_010015895.1 Lontra canadensis | reverse complement strand
CCCAACATCCCACCCCCCACCTCTTCAAACCCTTCAGATTGTTTTTCAGAGTCCATAGTCTCTCATGGTTCACCTCCCCTTCCAATTTCCCCCAACTCCCTTCTCCTAACTCCCCATGTCCTCCATGCTATTTGTTATGTTCCACAAATAAGTGAAACCATATGATAATTGACTCTCTCTGCTTGACTTATTTGACTCAGCATAATCTCTTCCAGGCTCATCCACGTTGCTACAAAAGTTGGGGATTCATCCTTTCTGATGGAAGCATAATACTCCATAGTGTATATGGACCACATCTTCGTTATCCATTCATCCTTTGCAGGGCATCTTGGTTCTTTCCACAGTTTGGCGACCGTGGCCATTGCTGCTATAAACATTGGGGTATAGATGGCCCTTCTTTCACTCCATCTGTATCTTTGGGGTAAATACCCAGTAGTGCAATTGCAGGGTCATAGGGAAGCTCGCTTTTTAATTTCTTGAGGAATCTCCACACTGTTCTCCAAAGTGGCTGCACCAACTTGCATTCCCACCAACAGTGGAAGAGGGTTCCCCTTTCTCCACATCCTCTCCAACACATGTTGTTTCCTGTTTTGTTAATTTTGGCCATTCTAACTGGTGTAAGGTGATATCTCAATGTGGTTTTAATTTGAATCTCCCTGATGGCTAGTGATGATGAACATTTTTTCATGTGTCTGATAGCCATTTGTATGTCTTCATTGGAGAAGTGTCTATTCATATCTTCTGCCCATTTTTTGATATGATTGTCTGTTTTGTATGTGTTGAGTTTGAGGAGTTCTTTATAGAGTCTGGATATCAACCTTTTGTCTGTACTGTCATTTGCAAATATCTTCTCCCATTCCGTGCATTGCCTCTTTGTTTTGTTGACTGTTTCCTTTGCTGTGCAGAATCTTTTGATCTTGATGAAGTCCCAGAAGTTCACCTTCGCTTTTGTTTCCTTTGCCTTTGGAGACATATCTTGAAAGAAGTTGCTGTGGCTGATATCGAAGAGATTACTGCCTATGTTCTCCTCTAGGATTCTGATGGATTCCTGTCTCACGTTGAGTTCTTTTATCAACTTTGAGTTTATCTTTGTGTACAGTGTAAGAGAACGGTCGAGTTTCATTCTTCTACATATAGCTACCCAGTTTTCCCAGCACCATTTATTGAAGAGACTGTCTTTTTTCCACTGTATATTTTTTCCTGTTTTGTCAAAGATTATTTGCCCATAGAGTTGAGGGTCCATATCGGGCTCTCTACTCTGTTCCACTGGTTTATGTGTCTATTTTTATGCCAGTACAATGCTGTTTGGGTGATCACGGCTTCATAGTAAAGCTTGAAATCAGATAACGTGATGCCCCTAGTTTTATTTTTGTTTTTCAACATCTCCTTAGTGATTCGGGGTCTCTTCTGATTCCATACAAATTTTAGGATTATTTCCTCCAGCTCTTTGATAAATACAGGTGGAATGTTGATCAGAATGGCATTAAAAGTATAGATTGCTCTAGGCAATATAGAAGTTTTAAAAATGTTTATTCTTCCATTCCAAGAGCATGGAATGGCCTTCCATCTTTTTGTGTCTTCTTCAATTTCTTTCAGGAGTGTTCTGTAGTTCCTTGAATACAGTTCCTTTACCTCTTTGGTTAGGTTTATTCCCAGGTATGTTATGGTTCTTGGTGCTATAGTAAATGGAATCGATTCTCTAATGTCCCTTTCTGTATTTTCATTGTTAGTGTATAAGAAAGCCACTGTTTTCTGTACGTTAAATTTGTATCATGCCACGTTACTGAATTGCTGTATGAGTTCTAGCAGTTTGGGGTGGAGTCTTTTGGATTTTCCATACAAAGAATCATGTCATCTGCAAAGAGAGAAACTTTGACTTCCTCATTGCCAATTTGGATACCTTTTATTTCTCTTTGTTGTCTGATTGCTGTTGCTAGACTTCTAGTACGATGTTGAACAAGAGTGGTGAGAGTGGGCATCCTTGTCGTGTTCCTGATCTCAACGGGAAGGCTGCAAGCTTTTTCCCATTGAGGATTATATTTGCTGTGGGTCTTTCCTGGATAGATTTTATGAAGTTCAGGAATGTTCCCTCTATCCCTATCCTTTGAAGCGTTTTAATCAGGAACGGATGCTGGATTTTGTCAAATGCTTTTTCTGCATCAATTGAGAGGACCATGTGGTTCTTCTCTCTTCTCTTATTGATTTGTTCTATCACACTGATTGATTTACGAATGTTGAACCTCCTTGAAACCCAGAGATGAGTCCCACCTGGTCATGATGGATAATCTTTTGAATGTGCTGTTGGATCCTGTTTGCTAGGATCTTGTTGAGAATCTTAGCATCCATATTCATCAGTGATATTTGTCTGAAATTCTCCTTTCTGGTAGGGTCTTTGCCTGATTTGGGTATCAGGATAATGCTGGCTTCATAGAAAGAGTCTGGAAGTTTTCCTTCTGCTCCAATTTTTTGAAACAGCTTCAGGAGAATAGGTGTTATTTTTTCTTTAAAGGGTTGGTAGAATTCCCCAGGGAATCCGTCAGGTCCTGGGCTCTTGTTTTTTGGGAGGTTGTTGATCACTGCTTCAATCTCGTTACTAGATATTGGTCTATTCAGGTTGTCGATTTCTTCCTGGTTCAATTTTGGGAGTTTATAGTTTTCCAGGAATGCATCTGTTTCATCTAGGTTGCTTAGCTTATTGGCATGTGACTGTGGATAATAACTTCTGATGATTGTTTCTACTTCCTTGGTGTTAGTTGTAATCTCTCCCTTTTCATTCATAATTTTATTAATTTGGGCTTTCTCTCTTTTCTTTTGGATTAGTGTGGCCAATGGTTTTTTGATCTTATTGATTCTTTCAAAAAACCAGCTTCTGGTTTCATTGATACATTCTACTCTATCTCTGGTTTCTACCTCATTGATTTCAGCTCTAATCTTGATGATTTCCCTTCTTGTGTGTGAAGTTGGTTTGATTTGTTGTTGATTTTCCAGTTCTTTAAGGTGTAGAGACAGCTGGTTTATTCTGGGTTTTTCAATTTTTTTGAGGGAGGCTTGGATGGCTATGTATTTCCCCCTTAGGACCACCTTTGTGGTATCCCATAGGTTTTGGACCGAAGTGTCTTCATTCTCATTGGTTTCCATGAATTGTTTCAGTTCTTCTTTGATGTCCTGGTTGATCCAAGCATTCTTAAGCAAGGTGGTCTTTAGTTTCCAGGTGTTTGAGTTCCTTCGGAACTTTTCCTTGTGATTGAGCTCCAGTTTCAAAGCATTGTGATCTGAGAATATGCAGGGAATCATCTCAGTCTTTTGGTATCAGTTGAGTCCTGATTTGTGACCCAGTACGTGGTCTATTCTGGAGAAAGTTCCATGTGCACCTGAGAAGAATGAATATTCTGTTGTTTTAGGGTGGAATGTTCTGTATATTTCTATGAGGTCCATCTGGTCCCATGTGTCATTCAATGCTCTTGTTTCTTTATTGATTTTCTGCTTTGATGATCTGCCTATTTCTGAGAGATCTTGGTGGATAGTCCCTTGAAGAATGATGTAGTGTCCTTCTCTATCTCTGACTACAGTCTTTAGTTTAAAAACTAATTTGTCTGATATGAGAATCGCTATGCCGGCCTTCTTTTGAGGCCCATTGGCATGAAAGATGCTTCTCCATCCCTTCACTTTCAGTCTGGGTGTATCTTTAGGTTCAAAATGGGTCTCTTGTAGACAACACATGGATGCATCCTGTCGTTTTATCCAATCTGCAACCCTGTGTCATTTTATGGGCATTTTTAGGCCATTCACATTGAGAGTGATTATTGAGAGATACGTTTTTATTGACATCGTGTTACCTTTGAAGTCTTTTTTTCTGTAGATATTCTCTATATTTCTGTTCAATGCTATTCTTAGGATTTTTCCTCTTTTATATAACCCCCCATAAAATTTCCTGCAGTGTTGGCTTGGTGGTTGCATAATGTTTTAAGCCTTGCTGGTCTTGGAAACTCTTTATCTCTCCATCCATTTTGAATGTCAGTCTTCCTGGATAAAGTATTCTTGGCTGCATGTTCTTCTCATTTAGTGTCCTGAATATATCTTGCCAGCCCTTTCTGGCTTGTCAGGTCTCTGTAGACCGGTCTGGCATTATTCTGATGAGTTTTCCTCTGTAAGTAAGGAGCCTCTTTGTCCTAGCGGCTTTCAAGAGATTATATCTACAATTATGATTTCTCAATTTTACTATCAGGTGCCTTGATGTTTTTCTGGAATCTATAATCTTGGGTGGAGACCGTTCGGCCTCTAGTACATGAACGCTGTTTCCATTCGTGAGATTGGGAAAATTTTCATGAAGAACTTGTTCCACTATGTCTTCTAGACTTCTTTCTTTCTCCTCCTCTTCAGGGATTCCAATAATTCTGACGTTGGAACTTCTCATGGCATCATTTATTTCCCTGATTCTGTTTTCTTGGCTTCTAAGCTGTTTGTTCCAGGCTTCCTCCTGATCCTTTCTCTCTATGTGTTTTTCCTCCAGATCACTACTTCTATCTTCTGTCTCAGTTACCCTAGCTTTGAGAGAATTTAGATTAGATTGGAACTCATTGAGTGTTTTGTGAACCTCTTCCCTGCTAGCTTTCTGCTCTGCCCTAACATTGTGAACATCTTCCCTGGTCCCTTTCAGTTTGGCCCTAATCAATTCCATTTGGTCATCCATGGCTTTCTCCAGCCTAGCTATTGCCTGGATAATTGTTAGCCTGAATTCTCTTTCCGACGTATTGTCTATGCTGATAGCCATTAGCTCTGTTGCAGTAGGCCCATCCTCTGAATTTTTCTTCTGTTGGGCATTCCTCCTCCTAGTCATTTTGGTGAGAGATGGCTGAACGGAAGTAGCTGGATGTATCGACTGTGGTGCAGTCAAGGTGCTCACCCTGGAACGCTTCTGAGCAATCAGGATTCCGCACCCAAACGAGAGATAAAAGAAAAGAAAAAGAAAATGAGCGAGAGAGAGAGAGAGAGAGAGACAGGGAAAAAGGGAAGATAAAAGAGAAGGTTCAGCCCAAATGGGCCCCAAGGTAAGATTTAGGAAGTATACATGAAAACCCGACAAACAGAAAGACTGGTAAAAGTATATGACAAGAAAAGACATATACATATATATAAGCAAAAAATAAAAAAGGAAGAACTTGTCAAAAAGTTCCCCAAGCATAAGATTTATGTACTATCAGGACAAAAACAAATACACAGAAGCACTGGCGGAAGAAAAAGTTGGGAGAGTGGTTAAAAATCTCAGTGTGGATGAGGAAGGTTGTTTTGATTCTTCCTGGATGTATCTTGATATCTTTGTTAAAGGACTCAACTTTCCTAAGATAAAGGGGGATTAAAAATTGGTTTACCTATAGGGGTAGTATTGATTGGGGAAAGGGGATTACCTTGAAGTTTAACTCTATATGAATATTAGAAAATAAAAATAAAAAATGAATACACTAGACTAAACTAAAATTTAAAAAAAAATTAAAAAATAGAATAGCTAAAGAGAAACACAGGTATATGTATCAAAAAGTTCATGCGAGAAGGTTATTATGGATATTGATGAACTGGACATCTCACTCTGATGGTAAATAGGTTAAAAAATTATCTATATAAAAAATGAACCATAATAGTGGGAACGAGTTAAAAATAAAAGTTGTTTCTATGAAGTAGTGGTTGTTGTTCTCTTGTAGTCTTTTTTTTTTTTTTCCTTTCCTGGTTGGTTTCCTGGGGCAGGGGCCTTCCACGTGGGTTTTTAGTCAATGATGTTCTCTGAGTTAAGTCCTCCCGCCCCCCTCAAGGGGCTAGGCTCTGAGGAAATCGTTTTTTTCAGGCTTTTGTTCTCTGGTGGTTTTTATGTTTGTTCACTTCTTTTCTCTCGCCTTGACCGCTTTTGTTGGTTTTTGTAGATTTAGAGGAAAGCAAACTGCACTCCGACCTCCGTTCTCAGAGAGAAGCCTCATTCTGCTCCCTTGTGGGTTATGCAGGGCCCATATAAATTCCTCCTTGGCTGCTGGCAGAGCAGGTTCTGAGTCGTGGTCACTAGGGACACAGGATCTTCTCTTTATACCCAAAACCACAGCAGTGGCGGCTGTCTGGGGAGCTCCAGACCACCAGAGAGGTTCCAAGCAGAGATCACACATTGAGATTTTCCCGCTGGCCCGGGCTTGGAGTGCCTGGTCTTTCCGGGTCTAAGAGCGCTGGGCTTGCGCGCACCTCTCTCAGGGGAGGGTGTGGGGCACTTGCGTCTCAGGCTTTGTTAGCATGGCTCAGCGGTTTGTGGTCTGGTGAGGCTCCCAGCCCCTCACAGGAGCTGGACCCCGTGTGTCCACGCATTCTCGGGTGCACTGGTGCCTCAGGGACCAAGACCTTTTTTCTGTGCTGCACTCTCTCTGGCTCATCGCCAGGGGTGGCTGTCCTGGGTCTGGGACTTAGGCCCCTGTCCCTAGCCGCCCCAATTCCCACAACTTCCCCCCATGATCCTTTGCTCTTTTTGTGTGCTTTCAACCAGACTCCAAGTTAATGCTGGTCCCCAGACGCAGGCCACTCTCTTATTGGTGTGTTACTTTCCAATCGGTCGCCTCTGCTGGCTCCCTCCCCCTTTTGTTTATATTCTGATATCTCTCTGACGTTCCCACTCTGCTTTACCTGCCCACTGGTGTCTTCTGCCCCTGTAGAGATCCAGACGTGTATAATTCTGATCTCAGGCTGATTTCATGGGTGATCGGAGTTCTTTGTTAGGTAATCAGCTCACTTTAGGGTACAGGTTGAAAGGGCGCCTCCTCCTACTTCCCGCCATCTTGTCATCCAGATCATTTGTTTTTTTGGTGTTGAGTTTGAGAAGTTCTTTATAGATCTTGGGTATTAACACTTTGTCTATAGTGTCCTTTGCGAATATCTTCTCTTACGTGGGTGGCCTCTTTGTTTTGTTTACTGTTTCCTTTGCTGTGCGGAAGCTTTTTCCTTTTTTTTTTTTTTTAACATTTCTTTTCAGTGTTCCAGAATTCCTTGTTTATGCACCACACCTAGTACTCCATGCAATACGTGCCCTCCATAATACCCACCACCTTGATGAAGTCCCAGGAATTCAGTTTGCCTTTTGTTTCCCTTGCTTAGAGACATATTTTTCAAGAAGTTGCTCTGGCCAAGGTTGAAAAAGTTACTGTCTATATTCTTCTCTAGGATTTTGATGGATTCCTTTCTCACATTGAGACTTTTTATCCATTTTGAGTTTATCTTTGTGTTTAGTGTAAGAGAATGGTCCAGTTGCATTCTTCTGTATGTGGCTGTCCAATTTTCCCAGCACCATCAATTGAAGATATTCTTTTCTTTTTCATTGAATATTCTTTCCTGCTTTGTCAAAGATTAGTTGACCATAGAGTTGAGAGTCCATTTCTGGGGTCTCTATTCTGCTCCATTGATCTATGTGACTGTTTTTGTTCCAGTACCATGCTGTTGTGATGATCACAGCTTTGTAATTTAGGTTGAAGTGAGGCATTGTGATGCCCTCAGCTTTGGTTTTCTTTTTCAGCATTCTTTTTGATATTCAGGGTATTTTCTTGTTCCATGCAAATTTTAGCATTGTTTATTCCAGCTCTGTGAAAATGTTGATAGTGTTTTGATCCAGCTTGCATTGAATGTGTAGATTGCACTGGGCAGCAGAGACATTTAACAATGTTTGTTTTTCCAATCCATGAGCATGGAATTATTTTTCCATCCCTTTGTATCTTCCTCCATTTATTTATTATTTATTTATTTATTTTTTTAACAACAATAACATTTATTGAACATTGCTATGCCTGGCTATACAGGAAGCATTTTACATTTTTTATCTTAATCAGTCTTTTTTAAAAATTTCTTTTCAGCGTAACAGTATTCATTGTTTTTGCACCACACCCAGTGCTCCATGCAATCTGTGCCCTCTCTAATACCCACCACCTGGTTCCCCCAACCTCCCACCCCCGCCCCTTCAAAACCCTCAGATTGTTTTTCAGAGTCCATAGAAGGGGAGGTGATCCATTTATTTTTTTTAAGATTTTATTTATTTATTTGACAGACAGAGATCACAAGTAGGCAGATAGGCAGGCCGAGAGAGAGGGGGAAGCAGGCTCCCTGCTGAACAGAGGTCCTGATGTGGGGCTTGCTTGATCCCAGAACCCTGAGATCATGACCTGAGCCGAAGGCAGAGGCTTAACCCATTGAGCCACCCAGGTGCCCCCCTCCATTTCTTTTGTAAATGTTCTGTAGTTTCTAAAGTACAGATCCTTTACATCTTTGGTTAGGTTTATTCCAAGATATCTTATGATTTTTGGTACAGTAGTAAATGGGATTGATTCCTTTATTCTCTTTCCTCAGTCACATTATTGGTGTATAGAAATGCAACTGATTTCTGTGCATTGATTTTGTAACCTGCCACATTGCTGAATTGCTGTATGAGATCTAGTAATTTGGGTGTGGAGTCTTAGTGGTTTTCCACATACTGTATCATGTCATCTGTGAAGAGTGAGTGTTTGACTTCTTCCTTGCCAATTTGAATGTCTTTTATTTCTTCTTGTTGTCTGATTGCTGAGGCTAGGATTTCTAGTAGTATATTGAACAAAAGTGGTGAGAGTGGATATCCCTGTCATATTCCTGATCTTACAGAAAAGCTCTCAGTTTTTCCCCATTGAGAATGATATTCACTGTCAGCTTTTCATAGATGGCCTTTATGATATTGAGGTATGTTCCCTCTATTCCTATACTTTGAAGAGTTTAATCAGTTAAGAATGTTGTATTTTGTCCAGTGTTTTCTGTATCAGTTGGAAGGATCATACGGTTCTTGCGTTTTCTTTTATTAATGTGTTCTATCATATTGATTTGCAAATGGTTCAGCATTTGCATCTCAGGAATAAATCCTACCTGGTTGTGATGGATAATCCTTTTATTGTATGATTGGATCCTATTGGATAATATCTTGGTGAGAAACTTGACATCCATAATCATCAGAGGTATTGGTCTGTAATTCTCCTTTTTAATAGGGTCTTTGGTTAGTATATCAAGGTAATGCTAGCTCCATAGCACAATTTTGGAAACTTTCCTTCCATTTCTATATTTTGAAAGAGTCTCAGTCGAATAGGTACTATTTCTTCATTAAATGTTTGGTGGAATAGCCTTGGGAAGCCAACTGGCCCTGGACTTTTTTTTTTAAGTTTTTTGAAATTTTTGATTACTGTTTCAATTTCCTTGCTGGTTTTGGGTCTGTACATATTTTCTGCCATTTCCTGTTTCAGCCTTAGTAGTTTATAAGTTTTCAGGAATGCATCTATTTCTTCCAGATTGACTAATTTTTTGGCTTATCATTGCTCATAATATGTTCTTAAAATTGTTTGTAAATTTTCTTAGTGTTATTCATGCTCTCCCCCTTTCATTCATGATTTTATTAATTTGGGTCCTTTGTCTTTTCTTTTGGGTAAGTCTGGCCAGTGGTTTATCTATCTTATTAATTCTTTCAAAGAACCAGCTTCTAGTTTCGTTGATCTGCTCTAGTGTATTTCTGGTTTCTAATTCATTGATCTCTGCTCTAATCTTATTTCTCTTCTCTTGCTTGGCTTAGGCTTTATTTGTTGTTCTTTCTCAAATTCTTTAATGTGTAAAGTTAGACTGTGTATTCTGGATTTTTTACATTTTTGAGTGAGGTTTGGATGGCTATCTATTTCCCCCTTAGGACCGTCTTTGCATTATCCCATAGGTTCTGGACTGATGTGTTTTTGTTCCCATTGGTTTCCATGAATTGTTTAAATTCTTCTTTGATTTTCTGGTTGACCCACATATTCTTAAGTAGGATAGTTTTCATTTTAAAATTGTTTGAATTCCTTCCAATTTTTTCTTGTGACTGAGTTCCAGTTTCAAAGCACTGTGGTCTGAGAATATGCAAGGAGTAATCTCAATTTTTTGGTATCAGTTGAGACATGACCCTAGCTAATAGGATCCAACAGTACATTAAAAGAATTACCCATCACAACCAAGTGGGATTTATACCTGGGATAAAAGTGTGGTTCAACATTTGCAAATCAATCAATGTGATAGATTACTTTAATAAAAGAAGAGTCAAGAACCATATGATCTTCTCATCTGATGTAGAAAAATCATTTGAAAAAATACAACATTCTTTCCTGATTAAAACTCTTCAGAGTATAGAGATAGAGGGAACATTCCTCAATTTCATAAAAACCACTTATGAAAAGAAAATAGCAAATATCATTCTCAATGGGGAAAGGTGAGAGCCTTTCCTTTAAGATCAGGAACACAGAAACAATGCCCACTCTTGCTACTATTGTTCAGCACAGTACTAGAAGTCCTAGCCTCAGCAATCAGACAACAAAAAGAAATAAAATGTATTGGAACTGGCAGAGAAGAAGTCAAACTCTCTTCACAGATGACTTGATACTTTATGTGGGAAATCCAAATACTCCACCCTCAAATTACTAGAACTCGCACAGCAACTCAGTAATGTGGCAGTATACAAGATCAATGCACAGAAATCTGTTGCATTCTTATAAACTGACAGTGAAACTATAGAAAGGTAAATTAGAGAATTGATCCCATTTAAAATAGCTCCCAAAACCACAAGATGCCTTGGAATAAGACTGACCAAAGAGATAAAAGATCTATACTCGAGGAACTATGGAACACTCATGAAAGAAATAGAAGAAGACACAAAAAGATGGAAAAACATTCCAAGCTTATGAATCAGAAGAATAAACATTGTTAAAATGTCTATGTTGCCTAGAGCAATCTATAATTTCAATGACATCTCGATCAAAATATCATTGGTATTATTCAAAGTGGTGGAACAAACAATGCTAAAATTTGTATAGAACCAGAAAAGACCCCGAATTGCCAAGGAAATGTTCAAAAAGAAAAACAAAGCTGGTGCATCTCATTGCCTGACTTCAAGATTTAATACAAAGCTGTGGTCATCATGACAGCATGATACTGGCACAAAAACAGACACGTAGACCAATGGAACAGAATAGAGAGCACAGATATGGACTCTCAACTCTATGGTCAACTAATCTTTGACAAAGCAGTAAAGAATATCCAGTGGAAAAAAATCTCTTTGATTGATTGTGATGGGAAAATTGGACAGCTATATACAGAATGAAATTTGACCATGCACTTACAGCATGCACAAAGATAAACTCAAAATGGATGAAAGACCTCAATGTGAGACAGGAATCCATCCAAATCCTAGAGGAGAACATAGGCAGTAACCTCTTTGACCTTGACAACAGTAACTTCTTTCAAGACACATCTCCAAAGACAAGGAAAACGAAAGTGAAAATGAACTTTTGGGACTTCATCAAGATCAAAAGCTTCTGCACAGCAAAGGAAACAGTCAACAAAACAGAGACCACCTACAGAATGGGAGAAGATACTCTCAAATGACAGTACAGAAAAAAGGCTGATAGCCAAGATCTCTAAAGAACTTCTCAAACTCAACACGCCAAAAACCAGATAATCATGTCAAAAAAATGGGCAGAAGACATGAACAGACACTTCTCTAATGAAGACATACAAATGGCTAACAGGCACTTGAAAAAATGTTCATTATCACTAGCAATCAGGGAAATTAAAATCAAAACCACATTGAGAGGGGCACCTGGTTTGCTCAGTCATTAAGTCTGCCTTCAGCTCAGGTCATGACCCCAGGGTCCTGGGATCGAGCCCCGCATAGGTCTCCCTGCTTAGTGGGAAGTCTGCTTCTCCCTTTCCCACTCCCCCTGCTTGTGTTCCTTCTCTCACTGTGTCTCTCTCTGTCAAATAAATAAATAATTAAAAACTTTAAAAAATACCACACGAAGATACCACTTACACCAGTTAGAATGGCAGAAATTGACAAGGCAAAAAATAACAAATGTTGGGGAGGTTGTGGAGAAAGGAAAACCTTCTTACACTGTTGGTGGGAATGCAAGGTGTTACAGCCACCTTGGAAAACAGTATGGATATTCCCCCAAAAGTTAAAAATAGAGCTACCTTATGATCTGGTAATTTCATTACTGTGTATTTACCCCAAAGATACAGATGTAGTGAAAAGAAGGGCCATATGCACACCAATATTCATCGCAGGAATGTCCACAATAACCAAAATCTGGAAAGGGCTGAGATGCCCTTCCACAGAATAATGGATAAAGATGATGTGGTCCAAACGTACAATGGAATATTACTCAGCCATCAGAAAGGATGAATACCCACCATTTGCATTGACATGGATGGAACTGGAGGTGATTATACTAGTGAAATAAGTCAAACAGAGAAAGATGGTTAACATATGGTTTCACTTATATAAGGAATATAATGAATAGCATGGAGGACATTAGGAGAAGGAAGGGAAAAATGAAGGGTGGGAAATCAGAGGGGGAAACAAACCATGAAAGACTATGATCTCCAGGAAAAAAACGAAGGTTTTCAGAGGGGGTGTGGGCCTTAGCCTGGTAATGGGTGTTAAGGAGGGCATGTATTACATGGAGCATTTGGTGTTAGATGCAAACAATGAATCATGGAACAGTACCTCAAAAACTAATTACATACTGTATGGTGACTAAAATAACATTATAAAATAAAAAGTAAATATTATTTAAAAAATCACTTTTGCATTTAGTGCCATGGATATGAACCTTTAGACTATATCCCAGAGGAAAACATTCCTTTTATCTGTGACCTGGCATGTGTGCAACACAGAAATAGACACTTGCACATAGACACTGATGTACACATACAGCTCAAGGAGGAAAAACACAAAATGAGTTGGTATGCACCCTGATTATATACAATGCACTCTGTTATTTTCTATTGTGGCTTATTCATTCTCTTCTATTTTATTCTTAGAAACCACAGTCTGACCCCAGAAATGGTCCAATCTCAGAATATGGAAAGTATTCCTACATATTTTCTTACATCCTCTGTTCCTGTGCTAATAACTCCTTGCTTCTATTCTTTCTTATCACTGGCAACTTCTATGAGTAGATTCTCTCCTTCCTTCATGCAGTATGTATTTGTGCCTACTGTTCCCATCTAAACTATGTCTGGGGGTAAAGCGTGGATGTATGTATGACATGCCCCAGTGCACTCTCAGTCTACCAGGGTCACACTCAAATTTTTAAAAAGTAATTAAAAAAAGCCTAAGTCTTTTCTCAGTGACTTTGCACTGGTTGTTCCCTCTGATGGGCACACACTTCCCTGGATAACCTTGTGTGCCCTAGTATCTCCTCCTTGAGGCCTCTGTATAAATGTGTACTGGTCTTCAAGTAGTAGTAAAAAGTAGTAGAGCAAGTAGTAAAAAATGACACAGGCATCCACTCTCCCTTTTACCAGGTTTTTTTTCAGAGCACCTGTCATCTTCTGATGCTCCATCTGAACTTTTATCTGCTTATCTTCTCCATTAGTGAACTGTGCAGACACTCGTTTCTTGACACCTATACTCTTTTCCTGGAGGTTATTCAGTACTCAAGTTTATTTCTCAAATGTGTGACAGAATTCTCATTACAAGTATAGAATACATGAATACTTGGGGAAAAGGTCAAGTGTGGGATGCCTATTCTCATTCAGAGCTGGCATGGGGAGTCTCAATGGGGGACAAGTTCCATATAAATCTGGGGATATTGACTTTTGATTGCAAAACAAAAATTGTAGACCTTCAATGATATTTGTAATGTTTGTTTTGAGAAAATTAGTCACGTTACTTTTTGTTTCCTGCTAGTCACCTCTACCACATGGAACCAGAAAATGATACACAAATTTCAGAATTTATTCTTCTCGGATTATCAGAGGAACCAGAACTGCAGCCCCTAATATTTGGGCTTTTTCTCTCCATGTACCTGACCACTGTGTTTGGAAACCTGCTCATCATCTTGGCCGTCAGCTCAGACTCCCAGATCCACACCCCCATGTACTTCTTCCTTGCCGACCTGTCCTTTATAGACATTTGCTTCACCTCCACCACTATCCCCAAGATGCTGTGGAACATCCAGACTCAGAGCAAAGTCATCACCTATAAAGGCTGCATCACACAGATATTCTTTTTCTTACTCTTTGCTGGATTAGATGACTTTCTCTTAGCTGTGATGGCCTATGACCGTTTTGTGGCCATATGTCACCCCCTGCACTACATGGTCATCATGAATCCAAGTTACTGTGTACTGCTGGTTCTGGCATCCTGGATGATGAGTACCCTGAATTCCTTATTACAAAGCTTAATGGTGTTCTTGCTGTCCTTCTGTAGAGAGGTACAAATCTCCCACTTTTTCTGTGAAATCAATCAGGTGGTCCAACTTGCCTGTTCAGATGCCTTTCTTAATGACATGTTGATGCATTTTGCAGCTGTCCTGCTGGCTGGTTTCCCCCTAGCTGGGATCATTTATTCTTACTCTAAAATTATTTCCTCCATACACAGAATATCATCATCTCAGGGCAAGTATAAAGCATTTTCCACCTGTGCATCTCACCTCTCAGTTGTCTCCTTATTTTATTGTACGGCCCTAGGAGTTTACCTTAGCTCTGCTGTTCCTCAGAGTTCATACACAAATGCAGTAGCCTCAGTGATGTACACAGTGGTCACATCCATGCTGAACCCTTTCATCTACAGCCTGAGGAACAGAGACATAAAGAGAGCTCTGAAAAGACTTATCTGGGTTCCAATGATATGAGGGCCAATTGTCGTGGGCCTGAAGAAATGTCCATTGATTGTTGGGTTCACAGCTTCAGAGCCAGCAACTGCTACTTTTAGATCAGGTTGTGGAAGTAACATCTGCTCCTTCTAGTTGTTTTTCTGTGAGAACATGATTGGGGAGAGAATCCTCAGGCAGACTCCCTGGTGAGTGTGAAGGCTGAGATGTGGCTTGATTAAGGACCCTGAGATCCTGACCTGATCTGAAGTCAAGAGTTAGATGCTCAACAAAATGAGCCACCCAGGTGCCCCAAGTCTGTCAATTGTCTTACATCACTACTTTGACTTCTCTTCCTGATAATGTGGATTCTAACACTGCTCCCCTTAAGTCAGGCTACTGACAGGGATGTTTAGACTAGGAAAGCCTGGACACACCCTTGCACCCATGAGCTTGTGGACATTCCCACTGATGGTTCCCTGACCAGAGCCTCTGCTGAGGCTACACAGGTTCTTGGATCCTCATTGTGATTTCCAGACATGTCTCAGCAACACCCATCAGAGAATTCTAACAAAATTAGGTTTATTACTCACAGGTCCTGGAAGACAGATACAGAAAGGTCTGGGGGGGTTCAGAGAGAGATTCAGAGTGAGTGAAAGTATACAAATAGGGACACTGACTTTATTGGGGTCCATGGGCAGAGTGGTTCACTCTTTATTGACCAGTTTAAAATATAAGAGCCCTATTCTGGCATCAAAGGGGAAAGCAGGGTCACACATGTGTCAGTAGGTTACTGACCGAGGTTACCCACGGCTTTCTGAAGAGGTACTTCATGCCCAGAGGCAGCCCGACTGCTTATCTGGTAATAGCATCCAACACCTGACAATATGTTTATTCAATATATTTGTCCTTGAAATAGATGACTCAGAAATCAAAAGCTTAATGTCAGGTACTTTCTCTACAAACATCCTACTGTGTTTTGTAACTAGTCTCCTTGTTTTATTCTATTATTTACCTAAGTGTCCAGAATGACTACCACAGCCACTGGCAAATGCTTATTAGCAAATGTATGTCTCCAGTGGAGTCTACATAGAAAGACAAATTTGAATAAATAGATTGACCTTATATGTTTTTAGTATCTGAGACAACTGCAAATAAAAGGACGCATTCTCTTTGAGTAGATACCCAGTAGTGTGATTACTGGATCATAGGGTAGTTATATTTTCAATTTTTTGAGGAACTTCCACACTGCTTTCTGAGTGGCTGCACCAGGCTGCATTCTCATCAACAATGTTGTATTCTCAACAATACAAGAGGTTGTCCATATTGCATCAACAACTGTTATTTCCTGTGTGGTTAATTTTAGCCATTCTGACTGGTGTAAGGTGATATCTCATTGGGATTTTGATTTGCATTTCCCTGTTGAGTCTTGAGAGCATCTTTTCAACTGTCTGTTGATCATCTGTATGTCTTCTCTGAGGAAATGTCTGTTCATCCTTTCTGGACATTTAAAAATCAAATTATTAATTTTTTGGTGTTAACTTGTATAAATTCTTTATATATTTTGGATATATTTTAAAATTTAAATTCAACTTAATTTACACATACTGTATTATTAGTTTCAGAGGTAGAATTTGGTGATTTATCAGTTGCATACAACACCCAGTGCCATTAGTTCAATTGCCATCCTTAATGTCCATCACCCAATTACTCCATCCCCCCAGAGTCCTCCCTCCCCCCAGAGTCCTCCCTCCCCCCAGAGTCCTCCCTCCAGTAACCCTCAGTTTATTTCCTGTAGTTAAGGGTCTCTTATAATTTGATTCCCTCTCTGTTTTCACTATTTTATTTCTCTTTCCCTTCCTTTATGTTCATCTTTTTTTCTCTTGAATTCTTTTTTAAAATTTTTTATTTCTTTTCAGTGTAACAGTATTCATTGTTTTTGCACCACACCCAGTACTCCATGCAATCCGTGCCCTCTCTAATACCCACCACCTGGTTCCCCCAACCTCCCACCCCCTGCCCCTTCAAAACCCTCAGATTGTTTTTCAGAGTCCATAGTCTCTCATGGTTCACCTCCCCTTCCAATTTCCCTCAACTCCCTTCTCTTCTCCATCTCCCCATGTCCTTCATGTTATTTGTTATGTCCACAAATAAGTATCACCTCTTCTTTATCCATTCATCTTTTGAGGGCCTCTGGGCTCTTTCCATACTTTGGCTATAGTGGACATTGCTTCTATAAACATTGGGGCACATATGCCACTTTGAATCACTATGTTTGTATTCTTTGGATAAATACCAAAAGCACTGTAAGGGAGTTCTATTTTTAACTTTTAGGAAAGTCCATACTGTTTTCTGGAGTGGCTGCTCCACTTTGAGTCCCCACCAGCAATGTAAGAGGGCTCCTCATTCTTCACATCCTCCTAATATTTGTTGTTTCTTGTGTGGTTAGTTTTAACCATTCTGACAGGTGTAGGGTGATGTTTCATTTTGATCTTGATTTGCATTTACCTGGTGATGAGTGATGTTGAGCATTTCTTCATGTGTCTGTAGGCCATTGCATATCTTCCCCAAAGAAACATCTGTTCATGTCTCCTGGCCATTTTTTTAAAAAAATGTATTTACTTATTTGAGAGACAGAGTGAGCAAGAGAGAGAGAGAGACAGAGACAAAGAGAGCAAGAGCATACAAAAACAAAGGAAGAGGCAGAGAGAGAGGGAGAGGCAGGATCCCCACTAGTAGGGAGTCCATGTGGGGCCCGATCCCAGGACCCCAGGTTCAAGACCCAAGCCAAAGGCAGACTCCAAACCCATTGAGCCACCCAAGTGCCCCTCTTCTGGCCATTTTTAATTGAATAATTGAATTGTTATTAAATTTTTTTTGATGTTGACATCTATAAGTTCTTTATGTATTTTGGATAGTAATTCCTTATTGTATGTATTATTTGCAAGTATCTTCTGCCATTAAATAAGTTGTCTTTTTGTTCTGTTGATTGTTTCCTTTGCTGAGCAGTTTTCTATTTTGATGTAACCATTTACAACATGGATGAATCTAAGAGAATATAATGTTAAGTGAAATCAGACAGTAAGAGAAAGATAAGTACTGCATGATTTCACTCATATGCGGAATTTAAGCAGCAGCAGCAGTAGCAGCAACAACAACAATAAAAACAAAGAAGAAGAGACAAACAAAAAAAATCAGATCTACAATATGGAAAACAAAGTGGTGGTTGCCAGAGGGGAGGTAGGTAGGGGGAAAGGTGAAACAGGTGGTGGGGATTAAGAGTACATGCATCATGGTGAGCATGGAGTAATGTATAGATTTGCTGAATGACCGTATTGTACACCTGAAACTAATATAAAACTGTATGTTCATTACACTGGAATTGAAACAGAAATAAAAAAAATAAGATGCAAGAGGTTGCAAACTTTCAAACTACCCATTTTATTACTATCCAAAATATTTCTTTTTCATGCTGTACATCTATTTATTGAAGCACAGAAGATTGGTGTCTACACTGAAGGGGATTTAATCATTGAGGTGAAGCATTGCTTAGTCTCTTCTATGTTTTGCCACTGTGTTATCTTCCTGTTTTTACTTGAAAACTTCCAATGAGACCTGCTAATATGACTCTTACTTTTTGCAAAAATTATTACATTTTCCTGATATTTGTCACAAAAGCTATGGGATGGAAAATGAACAATACCAGCGTCATCCATTTCATACCTTTTCCACCTACATGATCAGAGGATACTTCACAGGAGTGCTCCCTGTCCTGCTGGTCATGTGGCTCAAGATCACCATTTCCTTGTAGAGTTGCATGCCTTTCAATTTCTCCCAAAAATTGAATTACTCCAGAGCTGACATATAGTCACTTATTCATAAAGTCATTGGAAATAAATTTGGATAACAGAAAGATCATGGTTGTTCTCCTCAAGGTCAGATCATATGCCCCAAATAAAAAGCAGAACATGTTCTTTTTTTTTCTTTTTTAAAAAAAATTTTTAATTTTTTAAATCATTTTTTAAAATTTATTTTCAACATAACAGTATTCATTGTTTTTGTACCACACCCAGTGCTCCATGCAATCCGTGCCCTCTCCAATACCCACCACCTGGTTCCCCCAACCTCCCACTCCCCACCCCTTCAAAACCCTCAGGTTGCTTTTCAGGGTCCATAGTCTCTCATGGTTCAACTCCCTTTCCAATTTCACCAAACTCCCTTCTCCTCTCCATCTCCCCTTGTCCTCCATGCTATTTGTTATGCTCCACAAATAAGTGAAACCATATGATAATTGACTCTCTCTGCTTGACTTATTTCACTCAGCATAATCTCTTCCAGTCCCATCCATGTTGCTACAAAAGTTGAGGATTCATCCTTTCTGATGGAGGCATAATACTCCATAGTGCATATGGACCACAGCTTCCTTATCCATTCGTCCGTTGAAGGGCATCTTGGTTCTTTCCACAGTTTGGCGACCATGGCCATTGCTGCTATAAACATTGGGGTTCAGATGGCCCTTCTTTCAGTCCATCTGTATCTTTGGGGTAAATACCCAGTATTTAATTTCTTGAGGAGTCTCCACACTGTTCTCCAAAGTGGCTGCACCAACTTGCTTTCCCACCAACAGTGTAAGAGGGTTCCCTTTCTCCACATCCTCTCCAACACATATTGTTTCCTGTCTTGCTAATTTTAGCCATTCTAACTGGTGTAAGGTGGTATCTCAATGTGGTTTTGATTTGAATCTCCCTGATGGCTAGTGATGATGAACATTTTTTCATGTGACTGATAATTATTTGTATGTCTTCACTGGAGAATTGTCTGTTCATAGCATCTGCCCAATTTTTGATGATTGTCTGTTTTGTGTGAGTTGAGTTTGAGGAGTTCTTTATAGATCCTGGATATCAATCTTTTGCCTGTACTGTCATTTGCAAATATCTTCTCCCATTCTGTGGGTTGCCTCTTTGTTTTGTTGACTGTTTCCTTTGCTGTGCAGAATCTTTTGACCTTGATGAAGTCCCAAAAGTTCACCTTTGCTTTTGTTTCCTTTGCCTTTGGAGACATAGCTTGAAAGAAGTTGCTGTGGCTGATATCAAAGAGGTTACTGCCTATGTTCTCCTCTAGGATTCTGATGGATTCCTGTCTCACATTGAGGTCTTTTATCGATTTCGAGTTTATCTTTGTGTATGGTGTAAAGAGAATGGTCAAATTTCATTCTTCTACATATAACTGTCCAGTTTTCCCAGCACCATTTATTGAAGAGACTGTCTTTTTTCCACTGTATATTTTTTCCTGTTTTGTCAAAGATTATTTGACCATAGAGTTGAGGTTCCATATCTGGGCTCTCTACTCTGTTCTGCTGGTCTATGTGTCTGTTTTTATGCCAGTACAATGCTGTCTTGGTGATCACAGCTTTGTAGTAAGGCTTGAAATCAGGTAACGTGATGTCCCCAGTTTTATTTTTGTTTTTCAACATTTCCTTAGTGATTCGGGGTCTCTTCTGATTCGATACAAATTTTAGGATTATTTGCTCCAGCTCTTTGAAAAATACCGGTGGAATTTTGATCAGAATGGCATTAAAAGTATAGATTGCTCTAGGCAGTACAGACATTTTAACAATGTTTATTCTTCCGATCCAAGAGCATGGAATGGTCTTCCATCTTTTTGTGTCTTCTTCAATTTCTTTCATGAGTGTTCTGTAGTTCCTCGAGTACAGGGCAGAACATGTTCTGATTGCCTAAGGCCTGTTTGCTTGATTATTGTATCAGTCAACTTTTTTCCCTTTTATTCTTTATTGTGTTATGTTAGTCACCATATGGTACATTATTAGTTTTTGATGTAGTGTTCCATGATTCATTGTTTGTATATGACGTGCCCTCCTGAATACACATCACCAGGCTCACTCATAACCCCCCCCTTCTAAAATTCTCCGTTTGTTTCCTGGAGTCCATAGTCTATCATGGCTTGTTTCCCATTCCGATTTCCTCCCCTTCATTTTTCCCTTTTCCTAATGTCCTCGATGCTATTCATTATGTTCCACAAATAAGTGAAACCATATGATAATTGACTTTCTCTGTTTGACTTATTTCACTCAGCATAATCTCTTCCAGTCTCATCTAAGTTGATGCAAAAGTTGGATATTCATCCTTTCTGATGGCTGAGTAATATTCCATTGCATTATATTGACCACATCTTCTGTATCCATTCATCTGTTGAATTAAATTGAAAAATTATGCTTGTGGTAGGTCTTTTGTAGATGGCTGCAATTCACCAATTATCTCTGTATCTACATACTTGGAAATATGACTGTGAAGCTCCTCCCATTGAGAAGTGGAATCTATTTCTGCAACTTTGAATCTGAACTGAGCTTAGTGTTTTACTTGCCTTGACTAAAGTGTATGCTGAAAATGACCATGTGCCTCAAGGGGCCTTTATGTATTTTTGCTGGTCTCTTGTAACCCTGCCTCTGCCATGTATACAAGTCTAGGCTAGCCTGCTGTAGGAGGATAAAACATGTGGAGCAGAGCCCAGCTGCTCTAACAGTGGCCAACCTAGACCAGCCTACCATCAACAAGACCCTAAATGTGAGAACACAGCCAGGATTAGAGGAGCACTTCCACCTGACCCACAGCTGACCAGAGCCTCATAAGGACACCAGCAGAGACCAGAAGACTTTCCCATTATAGACCCCATGCAATTTTAAAAGAAGCATTATCTTATATCTTTTATGTTTGGCATGACTTGTCATGCAGCAATAGCTGACAGATACAATAATCAATGTACACATACTGAGAATATTAAGAATGATCTACTTCTCCTTATTTTTTACATTTGTCCTGACATTTGAAAGGAGTATTCATAATGGCCTGATTATTCACATTTATTTTAGATAACTCTACTAAAATGTTACTATTGTTAAGATTCCCTTTGAGGTAACTGGTAGAGGTTGGAAAGACCTCTATGTTTTCACAGAAAAAAACTTGTGGGACCCTCAGTCACACGTTTCCATTCCCTGAGCCTTACTGGACAGGAATTCCAGTTCTTATCTGAGTCATCCTATGATAACAGGATTGAAGAGAGTTTAGAGCATAAAAAATAAATACATTAATGACAGTGAACACACCAATTGTTCACTCACTCACACTAGAATGTTTATGACAACATTTTTAAAGGAGGAGATAGTAAGTTTTGGATGATGGAGGAAGTAATATTTGAAAGTAAGGCTTGAAATTTTCAAACAGAAAGAGCTAAATCATCCAATTAAATAATACAAAATCTGACACTAAATTATTCACTCCAATGAATAAAACCCTTTAAACATGGACACCAAATATCCCACTTTAGTGAAGAGAGGTTCATCATCAAAAACACATTATCCCCGATAAAATGTGGTGGGATAGAAACATTTTCCTCATCATATTTTGGATCTTCTCTGATACTAAGCTGATAGTAAGCCAATTGATTTATGCAAATTTTTCTGTCAGTAGATTATACTTGAAGAGTGTTATTCATGAGCAATTTTTGCCTTACTGTTCTGTGCCAGGGATACTATGGGTGCTAAGCTGGCAAGGGATACCAATAAGGATCACAAAGCCCCATGACTAGCTTCAAAACAAACTAGTAGGTTAAAGTCTAGAGAAGAGCATCTAGCTAACAACAGAATGGCAGACAAAGAGTGAAAGTCAGTGATTTCAGAATTTCCACTACAATAAAATTATAAAAATGACCTCTGTTGCCAATGTAGTTTATTTAATAAAACTAAGACAGTTCATCACTATGTGAGTCAAATGAAATCTCCAAATACTTTCTTCTTGTTACTGATGTCTGTAATTTTTTAATTGAAATTCAAATAGCCAACATATAGTACATCACCAGTTTCTCATGTAATTTTTCAATAATTCTTCAGGTGCATATAACACCCAGTGTTCATCTGATTCAAGGTTGGAACTAATGTTGGAAATTAAGAAAACAAAGGGAAACTTGTTGGCTATCAAAAGGAGCAGAAAGTTCAAAAGGGGACTTATTTAAATTCAATAAAGCAAGAGAGGGAGGCAAGATGGTGGAGCAGTAGGGGACACCCTTTCAACTGGTCTCTTGAATTTAGCTGGACATCTATGAAACCATTTTGAGCACCCAGGAAATCAGCCTTAGGTGTAAGAATATATACCTGGATCTCCACAAGCAGAAAACGACTGCTTTTTGCAAGGGAGGACATGTGAAGTCATGAATCTGCAGGGAGATATAGGAAGATAAACTGAAGGGGGGAGGGAACCTCCATAGGCTGGCTCATGGAATTTGGTCTAACACCAGAGCACAAAATCGGATCCCTTAGAAATCAGCACTAGTGAGAGACATTCCCCTGTGAAAGGGACTCTGGAAATGAAAAAGCAGAATTCTAGGTAGAGTAATGTGGTACTCCAGATATAAGGAGCCAAACAGTGAAAGGAGGAGCCTGAAATGGTAGAGTGCCCTAGCAGCGGAGCAAGGAAGCAGGTTATGATTAGAGAGCCCAGGAAGGGACTCTCAGCTCTGATCACCGTAAACCTCAAGCCAGCCAGTCAAATAATCACTCTTTTCCAGAGCAGCCTGAAAAAGTCTGGAACCTTGCAGGTGACAAGTCAAAAATGACAGGGAGGTAATGGCTAGAAAGGACATTAGGGTGGCACCCAAACATGATCCAGGAGCTTCAGGTGTGTGCAGGAGCCTGAGGCCAATCATGATTTTAGAATCATAAAGGGGCAGTTGCACTCCCAGGTCCCTGGGACTACCTCTGAGAGGATTTCTGTGGGCTTGCACCATGACAGACTGCAGTTTTCTGTGGTGCATACTGAAGTGGAGACTGTTTGTCCTAGAGGGTTTATTAAAGAGGACAAACTATGAATTTTCTGCTCTGGGCCAGAAGTTTGGCTGCAGCCATTTTTGCCTGATCCTCTAAAGCAGCGTGGAAAGCCTCCAGGAAACAAAAGCCACGGAGAGGACTGGTTTTCACTGAGACCGTCCCCCTGACAGGGGATGAGGGCAACTTTGCCCAGGTGGTGTTATCTGAGAAAAAGAACCACAGGCTCTTCCCCAAGAAGACAGTGTAGAAGAAAAGGTGGAGAAGAACCATATCAATCCCAAAAGACTGTAAAATCCCAATGTCAGGGGAAAATAGAATATTGACCTCAAGTGTTGCCTTGAAACTAGATCTTTGCATCATGACACACTGGACCATATGGACTTCATAAATATATACAGAACATTCCATCCTAAAACAACAGAATACTCATTTTTCTCGAGTGCACATGGAACTTTCTCCAGAATAGACCACATACTGGGTCACAAGTCAGGTCTCAACTGATACCAAAAGACCAAGATTATTCCCTGACTATTTTCAGACCACAATTCTTTGAAACTGCAACACCACCATAAAAAAAAAAAAAAACAACTAGAAGCAACTCAAACACATAGATGGGAAAGACCATCTTGCTAAGGAACCAGGAAATTAAAGAAGAACTTAAACAATTCACTGAAACTAATGAGAATGCAAACATACCAGCACAAACCTATGAAATACTGAAAAGGAGGCCCTAAGAGGGAAGTATATAGCTTTCCAAGCCTCTCCCAAAAAAGGAGAAAAATCCCAACTGCATAACCTTACACCTAAAGGAAATGGAGAAAGAACAGAAAATAAAGCCTAAACCAAGCAGAAGAAGAGAAATAAAGATTAGAGCAGAAATCAATGAAATAGAAACCAGAAAAACTATAGAGCAGATCAACAAAAGTAAAAGCTGGTACTTTGAAAGAATTAATAAGATCAATAAAGTTCTGGGCAGACTTATCCATAGAAAAGAATAAGGAATCAAATTAATAAACTCATGGGTGAAAGGAGAGAGATCATGACAAACAACAAGGAAATACAGACAATTTTAGGATGTATTATGAGCAATGATATGCCAATAAATTAGGCCATCTTGAAGAAATGGATGCATCCTGGAAACTTAGAAACTACCAAGACTGAAACAGGAATACACAGACAATCTGAATGGACCAATAATCACCAAGGAAATTGAAGCAGTGATCAAAAACGTCCCCAAAGATAGGAGGCCAGGGTGAGATGGCTTCCCAGGGGAATTCTACCAAGCATTTAAAGAAGAAATCATACCTATTCTACTGAAGCTACTTCAAAAAAAAATAGAAATTGAAGGAACACTTCCAAACTCATTCTGTGAGTCCAGTATTACCCTCATCCCCAAACCAGAAAAAGAACCCATCAAAAAGGAGAATTACAGACCAATATCCCTGATCAACATGGATACCAAAAGTTCCTAGTCAACAAGTTCCTAGTCAATTACTTTTAATTAATATTGTATTCCACCGTGGCTTCACCAATATGCATTTTCACCAACAGTACAATGAGTTCCAATTTCTCCAACCCTCACTGTTCTATCTGAATGTAAATTGATTGGCAACCCTGTTCAATCTGTTAAATCCAATTCACCTTAATTCTCCCTTGCAATATACAATACTGTGTGCATAGGTATGGGGATTAGGATGTGCACATATTTGGGAGGTCCTTTTTCTCTTTCTAAAATGGTTTTTCTTTTCATTCTTTGATTGACTTAGTTCACTTAGCATAGTACCCTCCAGTTCCATCCATGTCAATGTAAATTGTAGGTATTCATCCTTTCTGGCTGCTGGGCAATATTCTATTGTATATATGAACCATATCTTCTTTATCCATTCATCTGTTGAAGGACATTTCAGCTCCTTTCACAGTTTGGCTATTATGGACATTGCTGCTATGAACATTGGGGTGCAGGTGCGTCTTCTTTTCACTACATCTGTATCTTTGGGGTAAATACCCAGTAGTGTAATTGCTAGGTCATAGGGTAGCTCTACTTTGAACTTCCTGAGGAGCCTCCATACTGTTTTCCAGAGTGGCTGTACCAGCTTGCATTCCCACCACAAGTGTGGGAAACAGCTCCTATTTCTCCACATCCTCACTAACACTTGTTTCCTGTCTTGCTAAATTTTGTCATTTTAACTGGTGTAAGGTTATTTCTCATTGTGGTTTTGATTTGTATTTCCCTGATGAGAAGTGATGGGGAACATTTTTTCACGTGTCTATAGACCACATGTATGTGTTCTTTGAAGAAATGTCTGTTCAAGTCTTCTGAACATTTCTTGACTGGATTATTTGTTCTTTTATTTTGGGTATTGAGTTTGATAAGTTCTTTATGGGTTCTTGAATACCAGTCCTTTCTCTGATATGTCATTTGCAAATATCTTCTCCCATTCCATAGGTTTCCTTTTAGTTTTGTTGATTGTTTCCTTTGCTGTGCAGAAGCTTTTTATCTTGATGCTGTCTCAAAAGTTCATTTTTGCTTTTGCTTCCCTTGCCTATAGAGACATGTCTTGAAAGAATCTGCTGTGGCTGAGGTAGAAGAGGTTACTGCGTATTTTCTTCTCTAGGATTTTCATGGATTCCAATCTCAAATTTGGTCTTCACACATTTTGAGCTTAATTAACTCAATTTATTAAGCTCCTGTTCTGTCTGATACACACGTTTCCCATTTGTCAATTTCATACATTTCTATGTTTTTCCCAACACTGGATCACAAATGTCTAGAAAATCTATATCTTACATAGGGCAATTCGGAGTTTTTTTTTTTTAATATTCCATTTTATTTTATTTTATTTCTAAATTTTTAAATTTTATTCTCAGCATAACAGTATTCCTTGTTTTTGCACTGCAACCAGTGCTCCATGCAATCTGTGCCCTCTCCCATACCCACCACCTGGTTCCCCCAACCTCCCACCCACCCACCTCTTCAAACCCTTCAGATTGTTTTTCAGAGTCCATAGTCTCTCATGGTTCACCTCCCCTTCCAATTTCCCCCCAGCTGCCTTCTCCTAACGCCTCATGTCCTCCATGCTATTTGTTATGCTCCACAAATAAGTGAAACCATATGATAATTGACTCTCTCTGCTTGACTTATTTCACTCAGCATAATCTCTTCCAGGCATCCATGTTGCTACAAAAGTTGGGGATTAATCCTTTCTGATGGAAGCATAATACTCCATAGTGTATATGATCACATCTTCCTTATCCATTCGTCCATTGAAGGGCATCTTGGTTCTTTCCACAGTTTGACGACCGTGGCCATTGCTGCTATAAACATTGGGGTACAGATGGCCCTTCTTTCACTCCATCTGTATCTTTGGGGTAAATACTCAATAGTGCAATTGCAGGGTCATAGGGAAGCTCTATTTTTAATTTCTTGAGGAATCTCCACACTGTTCTCCAAAGTGGCTGCACCAACTTACATTCCCACCAACAGTGTAAGAGGGTTCCCCTTTCTCTACATCCACTCCAACACATGTTGTTTCCTGTCTTGCTAATTTTGGCCATTCTAACTGGTGTAAGGTGGTATCTCAATGTGGTTTTAATTTGAATCTCCCTGATGGCTAGTGATGATGAACATTTTTTCATGTGTCTGATAGCCATTTGTATGTCTTCATTGGAGAAGTGTCTGTTCATGTCTTCTGCCCATTTTTTGACATGATTGTCTGTTTTGTGTGTGTTGAGTTTGAGGAGTTCTTTATAGATCCTGGATATCAACCTTTTGTCTTTCTGTCATTTGCAAAGCATTTGACAAAATCCAGCATCCGTTCCTGATTAAAATGCTTCAAAGTGTAGGGATAGAGGGAACATTCCTAAACTTCATAAAATCTGTCTAGGAAATACCAACAGCAAATATCATCCTCAATGGGAAACAGCTTGCAGCCTTCCCGTTGAGATCAGGAACATGGCAAGGATGCCCACTCTCACCACTCTTGCTCAACATAGTATTAGAAGTCCTAGCAACAGCAATCAGACAACAAAGAGAAATAAAAGGTATCCAAATTGAGAATGAAGAAGTCAAACTCTCTCTCTTCGCAGATAACATGATTCTTTATATGGAAAACCCAAAAGACTCCACCCCCAAACTCCTAGAACTCATACAACAATTCAGCAATGTGGTAGGATATAAAGTGAATGTACAGAAATCAGTGGTTTTCTTATACACTAACAATGAAAATACAGAAAGGGAAATTAGAGAATCGATTCCATTTACTATAGCACCAAGAACCATTAGATATCTGGGAATAAACCTAACCAAAGAGGTAAAGGATCTGTACTCGAGGAACTACAGAACACTCATGAAAGAAATTGAAGAAGACACAACAAGATGGAAGACCATTCCATGCTCTTGGATCGGAAGAATAAACACTGTTAAAATGTCTATACTGCCTAGAGAAATCTATACTTTTAATGCCATTCCAATCAAAATTCCAACGGGATTCTTCAAAGAGCTGGAGCAAATAATCCAAAAATTTGTATGGAATCAGAAGAGACCCCGAATCACTAAGGAAAAGTTGAAAAACAAAAATAAAACTGGGGGCATCACGTTACCTGATTTCAAGCTTTACTACAAAGCTGTGATCACCAGGACAGCATGGTACTGGCATAAAAACAGACACATAAAACAGTGGAACAGAGTAGAGAGCCCAGATATGGACCCTCAACTCTATGGTCAAATAATCTTTGACAAAACAGGAAAAAATATACAGTGGAAAAATGTCTCTTCCATAAATTGTGCTGGGAAAACTGGACAGCTATATGTAGAAGAATGAAACTCGACCATTCTCTTACACCGTACATGAAGATAAACTCAAAATGGATAAAAGACCTCAATGTGAGACAGGAATCCATCAGAATCCTAGAGGAGAACATAGGCAGTAATCTCTTCGATATCAGCCACAGCAACTTCTTTCAAGATATGTCTCCAAAGTCAAAGGAAACAAAAGCAAAGATAAACTTTTGGGACTTCATCAAAATCAAAAGCTTCTGCACAGCAAAGGAAACAGTCAACTAAACCAAGAGTCAACCCACGGAATGGGAGAAGATATTTGCAAATATAACTTCCCTAAGACCCTGCAATTGCAATACTGGGTATTTATGCCAAAGATACAGATGGACTGAAAGAAGGGCCATCTGTACCCCAATGTTTATAGCAGCAATGGCCACGGTCACCAAACTGGAAAGAACCAAGATGCCCTTCAACGGACGAATGGATAAGGAAGCTGTGGTCCATATGCACTATGGAGTATTATGCCTCCATCAGAAAGGATGAATCCCCAACTTTTGTAGCAACATGGATGCCTGGAAGAGATTATGCTGAGTGAAATAAGTCAAGCAGAGAGAGTCAATTATCATATGGTTTCACTTATTTGTGGAGCATAACAAATAGCATGGAGGACATGGGGAGTTAGGAGAAGGCAGCTGGGGGAAATTGGAAGGAGAAGTGAACAATGGGAGACTAATGACTCTGAAAAACAATCTGAAGGGTTTGAAGAGTTGGGTGGGTGGGATATTGGGGGAACCAGGTGGTGGATATTAGAGAGGGCATGGACTGCACGGAGCACTGGGTGTGGCACAAAAACAATGAATGCTGTTATGCTGAAAATAAATTTAAAAAATGATACAAAAAATGACTATTCGGAGTTTTAAAACGAATTTCATTTCAAATGAAATGAACTATTTCATTTGAATTGAATTAGTACATTCCAAGTAAATTATGCCTAGATTTCCCAGGAGAATAATCATAAGATGTATTCTTCATATTTAAGAATCTATATGTGGCCACTGAGCATTTTACATCTTTATTGTAGAGGAATATAAAAAATCTCAGTTTTCACAATGAGTACATCAGTCTTTTTATGTATCTACCCTCACTCTTCTTCTTGATGGTATGGATTCTAACCTAGTTCCCTTTAAGTCTCAGGCTATGGGCAGAGTCGCTTAGGCTAGGAAAGCCCAGGCATGCCCCTGCGCCTCTGTGCCTATGGACATTCCCACAGACACTTCCCTGATGGAGCCTCTGCTGTGGCTGAACCAACCCTTGGATTCTTACTGTGATTGCAAGACACACCTAAGCAACACCCATTAGAAAGCTCTGACAAAACCAGGTTTATTTTTCACAGGTCCTGGAGAGCAAGGAGATGCCCAGTGGTAATTCAGGAAGGTCTCAGAAGGAAAGAGAGGCACTGAGAGGGAGAGAGAGATATTGCTGCTGAAGGATCTGCACTTATCTGGGTCCATGGCCAGAATGGTAGGGGACTGTATAATCAGGATTTTATATGAGTAGAATTTAGCTGAATGGGAAAGCAGCGTCACTCATATGTCAGTATGGAGGTTACCCAAGGTTTTTTGAAGAGATATTTCATGGCTGGGGCAGCCTGAGTGTTTCTCTGGTAATTGTGTCCTACTCCTGACAATGTGTCTACTCCACATGTTTGTCTCTGAAATAATCAGAAACTTAATATAAGGCTCTTATATGCTACTGTGTCCTAACGAGTCTCCTGCTTTTACTCAGTGATATAGCTTAGTGTCCAGAAATCCTCCATAGTCCCTGCAAACAGTGATTAGCAAACATATATCTCCCAATGGAGACTACATGGAGAGACAAATTTGAAAAAATAGATGAACCTGGTATGTTTTTAGTGTCAGGGTGATAGTAAATATGATGAAGCAAAAGTTCAAAATACTCATTTTGTTACTACTCAATGTCTTGTATGTTTTATCACCAAATGATCTTCTTGTTTTTACATGAAAATTTCCATTTCTGGTTGGTAATATGATTCGCTCTATTGTATACATGAGATACCTCCCTTTTCATAATGTTTTCCACAAATGCTAAGGGATCTTAGTATCATCTATTTCATACCTCCTTCCTGCTAAGAAATCTCTTCCACCTGCATGATCAGAGGATGCTTTACAGGAGACATGGATGTCCTGCTCACTGTGTAGTTCAGGGTCACCAAAAGTTAAAAGTGCATGTCATTCAAACTCTCCCATTGACCCTGAAGGGAGACCACACACAGTCACTTGTTCATAAAGTCACTGGAAATAAACACAGTAATGGGATAATCACTGTTGCTCTCCTTATTTGTCATATCATGGGCCACAAATAAAAAGCAGTACATGTTCTTGTTGCCTAATGTCTATAGACTTGGATTGTTGTGTCAGTCAGCTCTTGCTGTATAACAGGCTGTCCTTGTTAAATGGAAGAGGGATTGATGTGGTTTCATGGAACACAATGGTCAAGAGAGAATTCTTGAGCCATTTTACAATACAAGAAGATGATTTTACTATAGCACAGGGACAAGACCCATGGACAGAAAGAGATGCACTGGGATTGTGGGGAGAGACTGGCTGCATCCTCTTAAACTTGTGGAGGGAAGGGTGTTAGAGATAATGTAAGTTTCTAAGGAATTTCCATATGCTGAATGTGAGGTTTACAGGACCTAGAGTTCTGACTATTAAAAGCTAAGGTTGTTTTAGTCTCTAATGAAACATCAATACTAAGGCAGCCATGAGTTGCTGGGGTGATGTCACACTCTGAATGTCTGAAGTATTCATCAGGGTCTGTGGGGTATAAGGAGATGGACTTTTAGCTATATTTTTCTTGCATTTGTTCTCATCATCAATATCTTTACAGTCAAATGGCTTTATACTCTGGGAAGCATTTCTGATCTCTGTTGCAATGCTCATGGATCTGTGGTTAGTGGTGAATCCCTACATTGCACTACTAAGGCTCACCCAAGATGTGGTGTGGCCCTAGTCATCTTCTGTTTCAGCCAATCTATGGTCTTATTACTACATTTCTATGTGTAGGTTATCCTTATATTTACAACATAAATATACTTATGTGAATTATTTGAATTTCATCCCACTGTTCCAACTTCTGTAATTAACATTTGCTTTCCTTCCTTATTAGGCTAGCTATCTTAAAAATCATTAATGGAGAGTCAGCTACCTGTACTCTGGATCCTACCCTTATCCAAGTGCTGTAGATATTTTCCCATTTAATTCAATTATTGGAATGTAATTACACACAGTAAACTGCATATTTAAAGTGTAGAATTTGATGAATTAAAGGAGCTATACTCAAATGAGAAGCACATAGTGCAAGTTTCCATTTATGGATAATTAAGACTTTTACATAAACTTTAACTGTTTTGTTAGGTAATTGTTAAAAATTTCAAGCCCCTGAGCCTCTGTCCTTATTTCTGAAGGCAATATAGAATTCTAAACATAGCTTCATAGGGATGTTGTAAGAAAAGAATGAAATATGTGAAAATAAATTTTTTACTCCAAAGAAAACAGCCAAGTGTAGTGATTGTGGAATGAATGCGTGTTGAATCAACATGAAATAGAAGGATGCAGAAATATAGATGCAAAATTATAAATTACAATTTCTGGGATTTGGAATAGTATTTTTACTTGAAAGTGTGGAATACATGGCCTTTTGTAAATTAAGTGATTGGAACAAAAATCCCATAATTATGGTGGTACAGGGGATCCCCTGAATTGGACCATATCCATGTGGAAAATATTAAAATGAACATTTAGATTAAAAAACAAAAAGGTAACATTTTAAATCTGTGAACAATACCAATACAAGTGCATGAAAATTAATCAAGCTGTTTGCCTCTGTCCTTGAAGTCAACTCCACCACATGAAACCCAGCAATGATACACCCATTTCAGAATTTCTTTTTCTGGGATTATCAGAGGAACCAGAACTGCTGCCTTCATATTTGGGCTTTTCCTCTTCATGTACCTGGTTACTGTGGTTAGAAACCTGCTCATCACCCTGGCTGTCAGTTCAGATTCCCACCTCCACATCTCCATGTACTTCTTCCTGGCCAAGCTGTCCGGTGTAGACATGTGTTCCACCTCCACCACTCTCCCTAAGATGCTAATGAGCATACAGAAAGAAAGCAAAGTCATAACCTATGCAGGCTGTGTCACACAGATATATTTTTTCATACTTTTTCTGTGTTGGACTACTTTCTTCTGAATGTGATGGTCTATGATCACTTTGTGGCCATCTGTCACCCCCTGCACTACATGGTAATCGAGAAAGCCCAGCTCTGTGGACTTCTGGTTCTGATGTCCTGGATCATGTGCATCCTGAATTCCTTGTTGCACAGTTTAATGATATTCCGACTTTCTGTACAGAGGTGAAAATCCCTCACTTTTTCTTTGTGAACTCAGTAAGATGGTCCAACTTGCCTGTTCTGATACCTTTCTTTTTTTATTAATTTCTTTTCAGTGTAACAGAATTCATTGTTTATGCAGTACACCAAGTGCTCCAGGACATATGTGTGTCCATAATACCCACCACCTGGCTGCCCCAACTTCCCAACCCCCACCCCTTCAAACCCCTCAGATTGATTTTCAGAGTCCATAGTCTCTCATGGTTCACCTCCCCTTCCAATTTCCCTCAACTCCCTTCTCCTCTCCATCTACCCTTGTCCTTCATGCTTTTTGTTATGCTTCACAAATAAGTGAAACCATAAGATACTTGACTCTCTTTGCTTGACTTATTTCACTCAGCATAATCTCTTTCAGTCCTATCCATGTAGCTACAAAAGGTGGGTATTCATCCTTTCTGATGGAGGCATAATACTCCATAGTGTATATGGACCACAATTCCTTATCCATTCGTCAGTTGAAGGGCATCATGGTTCTTTCCATAGATTGGTGACGGTGGCCATTGCTGCTAAAAACATTGCGGTTCAGAAGACCCTTCTTTTCACTCCATCTGTATCTTTGGGGTAAATACCCAGTAGTGCAATTGCAGGGTCATAGGGAAGCTCTATTTTTAATTTCGTGAGGAATCTCCACATGATTCTCCAAAGTGGCTGCACCAACATGCATTCCCACCAACAGTGGAAGAGGGTTCCCCTTTCTCCACATCCTCTCCAACACATGTTGTTTCCTGTCTTGCTAATTTTGTCCATTCTAACTGGTGTAAGGTGGTATCTCAATGGGATTTTAATTTGAATCTCCCTGATGGCTAGTGATGATGAACATTTTTTTCATGTGCCTGATAGCCATTTGTATGTCTTCATTGGAGAAGTGTCTATGTCTTCTGCCCATTTTTTGATATGATTGTCTGTTTTGTGTGTGTTGAGTTTGAGGAGTTCTTTATAGATCCTGGATATTAACCTTTTGTCTGTACTGTCATTTGCAAATATCTTCTCCCATTCCGTGGGTTGCCTCTTTGTTTTGTTGACTGTTTCCTTTGCTGTGCAGAAGCTTTTGATTTTGATGAAGTCCCAAAAGTTTATCTTTGCTTTTGTTTCCTTTGACTTTGGAGACATAGCTTGAAAGAAGTTGCTGTGGCTGATATAAAAGAGGTTACTGCCTATATTCTCCTCTAGGATTCTGATGGATTCCTGTTTCACGTTGAGGTCTTTTATCCATTTTGAGTTTATCTTTGTGTACGGTGTAAGAGAATGGTCGAGTTTTATTCTTCTGCATATAGATATCCAGTTTTCCCAGCACCATTTATTGAAGAGACTGTCTTTTTTCCACTGTATATTATTTCCTGTTTTGTTGAAGATTATTAGACTATAGGGTTGAGGGTCCATATCCGAGCTCTCTACTCTGTTCCACTGGTCTTTGTGTCTGTTTTTATGCCAGTACCATTCTGTCTTGGTGATCACAGCTTTGTAGTAAAGCTTGGAATCAGGTAACGTGATGCCCCCAGTTGTATTTTTGTTTTTCAACATTTCCTTAGCGATTCGGGGTCCCTTCTGATTCCATACAAATTTTTGGATTATTTGCTCCAACTCTTTGAAAAATACCGGTGGAATTTTGATCTGAATGGCATTAAAAGTATAGATTGCTCTAGGCAGTATAGACATTTTAACAATGTTTATTCTTCTGATCCAAGAGCATGGAATGGTCTTCCATCTTTTTGTGTCTTCTTCAATTTCTTTCATGAGTGTTCTGTAGTTCCACGAGTACAGATCCTTTACTTATTTGGTTAGGTTTATTCCCAGGTATCTTATGCTTCTTGGTGCTAAAGTAAATGGAATCAATTCTCTAATGTCCCTTTCTGTATTTTCATTGTTAGTGTATAAGAAAGCCACGTATTTCTGTACATTGACTTTGTATCCTGCCACGTTACTGAATTGCTGTATGAGTTCTAGTAGTTTAGGGGTGGAGTCTTTGGGTTTTCCATATAAAGAATCATGTCGTCTGCAAAGAGAGAGTTTGACTTCTCCATTGCCAATTTGGATACATTTTATTTCTCTTTGTTGTCTGATTGCTGTTGCTAGGACTTCTAATACTATGTTGAACAAGAGTGGTGAGAGTGGGCATCCTTGTCGTGTTCCTGATCTCAACGGAAAGGCTGCAAGCTTTTTCCCATTGAGGATGATTTTTGCTGTGGGTCTTTCCTGGATAGATTTGATGAAGTTCAGGAATGTTCCCTCTATCCCTATCCTTTGAAGCGTTTTAATCAGGAGCGGATGCTGGATTTTTTCAAATGCTTTTTCTGCATCAATTGAGAGGACCATGTGGTTCTTCTCTCTTCTCTTATTGATTTGTTCTATCACATTGATTGATTTGCGAATGTTGAACCATCCTTGTAGCCCAGGAAAGAATCCCACTTGGTCATGGTGGATAATCTTTTGAATGTGCTGTTGGATCCTGTTTGCTAGGATCTTGTTGAGAATGTTAGCATCCATATTCATGAGTGATATTTGTCTGAAATTCTCCTTTTTGGTAGGGTCTTTGCCTGGTTTGGGGATCAGGGTAATGCTGGCTTCATAGAAAGAGTCTGGAAGTTTTCCTTCTGCTTCAAGTTTTGAAACAGCTTCAGAAGAATAGGTGTTATTTCTTCTTTGAAAATTGGTAGAATTCCCCAGGGAATCCATCAGGTCCTGGGCTCTTGTTTTTTGGAGGTTTTTGATCACTGCTTCAATCTCGTTACTAGATATCAGTCTGTTCAGGTTGTCGATTTCTTCCTGGTTCAATTTTGGGAGTTTATAGTTTTCCAGGAATGCATCTGTTTCATTTAGGTTGCTTAGCTTATTGGCATATAACTGTTGATAATAAATTCTGATGATTGTTTCTACTTCCTTGGTGTTAGTTGTGATCTCTCCCTTTTCATTCATAATTTTATGAATTTGGGCTTTCTCTCTTTTCTTTTGGATTAGTGTGGCCAATGGTTTACCGATCTTATTGATTCTTTCAAAAAACAGCTTCTAGTTTCATTGATATGTTCTACTGTATCTATGGTTTCTACCTCATTGATTTCAGCTCTAATCTTGATGATTTCCCTTTATTTGTGTGGAGTTGGTTTGATTTGTTGTTGATTCTCCAGTTCTTTAAGGTGTAGAGACAGCTGCTGCATTCTGGATTTTTCAATTTTTTTGAGGGAGGCTTGGATGGCTATGTATTTCCCCCTTAGGACTGCCTTTGCTGTATCCCATATGTTTTAGACAGAAGTGTCTTCATTCTCATTGGTTTCCATGAATTGTTTCAGTTCTTCTTTGATCTCCTCGTTGATGCAAGCATTCTTAAGCAAGATGGTCTTTAGCTTCCAGGTATTTGAGTTCCTTCAGAACTTTTCCTTGTGATTGAGTTCCAGTTTCAAAGCATTGTGATCTCAGAATATGCAGGGAATCATCTCAGTCTTTTGGTATCGGGTGAGTCTTGATTTGTGACCCAGTATGTGTTTAATTCTGGAGAAGGTTCCATGTGCACCTAAGAAGAATGAGTATTCTGTTGTTTTAGGGTGGAATGTTCTGTATGTATCTATGAGGTCCATCTGGTCCAGTGTGTCATTCAATGCTCTTGTTTCTTTATTGAGTTTCTGCTTCGATGATCTGTCTATTTATGAGAGAGGCGTGTTAAGATCTCCTACTATTAATGTATTCATATCAATATGACTCTTTATTTCGATTAACAGTTTTCTTATGTAATTGGCTGCATCCCATATTGGGTTCATAGATATTTACAATTGTTAGATCATCTTGGTGGATAGTCCCTTGAAGAATGATATAGTGTCCTTCTGTATCTCTGACTGCAGTCTTTAGTTTAAAATCTAATTTGTCTGATATGAGAATTGCTACCCGGCCTTCTTTTGAGGCCCATTGGCATGAAAGATTCTTCTCCATCCCTTCACTTTCAGTCTGGGTGTATCTTTAGGTTCAAAATGGGTCTCTTGTAGACAAAATATGGATGGGTCCTGTCGTTTTATCCAATCTGCAACACTGTGCCATTTTATGGGTGCATTTAGACCATTCACATTGACAGTGATTATTGAGAGTTACGTTTTTATTGACATCGTATTACCTTTAAAGTCTTTCTTTCTATAGATTGTCTATTTCTGTTCAATGCTATTCTTAGCATTTTGCCTCTTTTATAAGACCCCCCTTAATATTTCCTGCAGTGTTGGCTTGGTGATTGCATAATATTTTAAGCCTTGCCGGTCTTGGAAACTCTTTATCTCCCATCCATTTTGAATGTCAGTCTTGCTCGATAAAGTATTCTTGGCTGCATGTTCTTCTCTTTTAGTACCCTGAATATATCTTGCCAGCTCTTTCTGGCTTGCCAGGTCTGTGTGGACAGGTCTGACGTTATTCTGATGGGCTTTCCTCTGTAAGTAAGGAGCCTCTTTGTCCTAGCGGCTTTCAAGAGAGTATATCTACCATTATGATTCCTCAATTTGACTATCAGGTGCCTTGATGTTTTTCTGGAATCTATAATCTTGGGTGGAGACCATTCGGCCTCTAGTACATGAACGCTGGTTCCATTCGCGAGATTGGGAAAATTTTCATGAAGAACTTGTTCCACTATGTCTTCTTTCTTTCTCCTCCCCTTCATGGATTCCAGTAATTCTGACGTTGGAACGTTTCATGGTGTCATTTATTTCCCTGATTCTGTTTTCAAGGTTTCTAAGCTGTTTGTTCCAGGCTTCCTCTTGATCCTTTCTCCCTGCTTGTCCTCCAGATCACTAATTCTATCTTCTGTCTCAGTTACCCTAGCTTTGAGAGAATTTAGATTAGATTGGAATTCATTGAGAGCATTGTGAACCTCATCCCTGGTAGCTTTTAGCTCTGCCCTAACATTGTGAACATCCTGTCTGGTCGCTTTCAGCTCGGCCCTAATCAATTCCGTTTGGTCATCCATGGCTTTCTCCAACCTAGCTATTGCCTGGATAATTGTTAGCCTGAATTCTCTTTCCGACATATTGTCTATGTTGATAGCTATTAGCTCTGTTGCAGAAGGTCAATCCTCTGTATTTTTCTTCTGTTGGGCATTCCTCCTCCTAGTCATTTTGGTGAGAGATGACTGAACAGATGTAGGTGGTTGTATCGACCGTGGTGCAGTCTGGGTGCACCCTGGAACACTTCTGAGCCATCAGGATTCCCCACCCAAATGAGAGAAAAACGAAAAGAAAAAGAAAAAGAGAGAGAGAGAGAGAGAGAGAGAATGACAGGAAAGAAAAGGAAGATGAAAGAGAAGGTTTAGCCCAAATAGGCCCCAAGGTAAGATTTATGAGGTATACAAACAAAAACAGACAAACAAAAAGACTGATAAAAGTATATAACAAGAGAAAAAAAATATATGCAAATAAAGGAAGAACCTTGTCGAAAAGAACCCCAAGTGTAAGATTTATATACTATCAGGACAAACGCAAAAACACAGAAACACTGGTGGAAGAAAAAGATGGGAGAGTGGTTATAAATTCTCAATGTGCTCGAGGAAGGTTGTTTGATTCTTCCTGGATGTATCTTGATATCTTTATTAAAGGACTCAAGTTTTGTAGGCTAAAGGGGGATTAAAAATTGGTTTACCTATAGGGGTAGTATTGATTGGGGAAAGGGGATTACTTTGAAGTTTAACTCTATATGAATATTAGAAAATAAAATTAAAAAAGGAATAAACTAGACTAAACTAAACTAAAATAAAAAAATTCAAAAAATAGAAATGCAAAAGAAAAACACAGGTGTATGTATCAAAAAGTTTAAGTTAGAAGGTTATTATGGAATTTGATATACTGGAGAGTTCGCTGTGATGGTAAATAGGTTAAAAAATTATCTATATAAAAAAAATGAGCCAGAATAGTGGGAACAAATTAAAAATAAAAGTTGTCCTATGAAGTAGTGGTGGTAGTTCTCTTGTAGTCTTTTTTTTTTTTTTTCTTTCCTGGTTGGTTTTCTGGGGGAGGGGCCTGCCACGTGGGTTTTCAGTCAATGATGTTCCCTGAGTTAAGTCCTCCAATCCCCCTCAAGGGGGTGGGCTCTGAGGAAACCAGTTTTCTCAGACTTTTATTCTGTCGAGGTTTTTATGTTTGTTCACCTTTTTTCTTTTCTCCTCTCGCCTTGACCGCTTTTGATGGTTTTTGTAGGTTTAGAGGAAAGCAAACTGCACCCTGACCTCCCTCTCAGAGAGAAGCCTCAGTCTGTTCTGTGGGTGTTGCAGAGCCCATATAAATCCTCCCTTGGCCGCTGACAGAGCAGGTTCCGAGTCACGGTCCCTGGGGACACAGGATCTTCTGCTTGTACCCAAAACCAAAGCAGTGGCAGCTGTTTGGTCAGCTCCAGACCAACAGAGAGGTTCCAAACAGCAATTGCACCCTGAGATTTTCCCGCTGGCCCGTGCTGGGAGTGCCTGGTCTTTCTGGGTCTAAGAGCGCCCAGCTTGCGCGCACCTTTTTCAGGGGAGGCTGTGGGTTGTGTGCGCGTCTCAGGCTCTGAGAACGGGACGCAGGTCTGAAAGCACCAGTCTGGGCCTTCGCACACCTCTCTCAGGGGAGAGTTTGGGGCGCACGTCTTAGGCTCTGAAACAATGGCGTGTGTCAAAGAGCGCTGGCTGGGCCTTTGTACCTCTCTCAGGCGAGGATGAGGGGCACATGCATTTCAGGCTCTGTAGCAGGGCTCACGAATTCTGCCCTCCGGTCTGGCTCCCATCCCCTCACAGTGGCCAGAACCCATGCAATCTCGGGCGTGCTGGTGGCTCAGGGACCAAGACCTGGTTTCTCCACCGCACTGTCTCTTGCTCAGCACCAGGGGAGGCTGTCCTGGGACCGGGGACTTAAGCCCCTGTCCCTAGCCTCCCAGATTCCCACAATTTTCCCCACGTGATCTTTTGCTCTTTTGGAGTGCTTTCAACCAGTCTCCAAGTTAATGCTGGTCCCCAGACGCAGGGCACTCTCACTCGTATTACTTTCTAACCGGTCACCTCTGGTGGCTCCCTCCCCCTTTTGTTTATCTTCCGATATCAGTCCAAAGTTCCCACTCTGCTTTACCTGCCCACTGGCATCTTCTGCCCCTGTAGAGATCCAGATGTGTATAATTCTGATCTCAGGCTGATTTCATGGGTGATTGGAGTTCTTTGGTAGGTAATCAGCTCACTTTAGGGTACAGGTTGAAAAGGCGCCTCCTCCTACTTCCCCACCATCTTGTCCACCTAGGTTGGAATTTTTAAATAGGTAGCAAAGGAAGTTTCTCTAATTTTGCTGGCAGAAATGTGAACTATTACGATGTTGGGAAAGCAACACAGAGACAGCTATAAATATGAAAATACACATATTGTTCAGCTCAGAAATTCTCAATCTCGACACTATCGACATTCTGGTCCAGTCTGTTCTCGGTGGTGGCCTGTATCCTGAGTCTTGCAGGATGTTTAGAGCATCCTTGGCCTCTCCTGACACCTCCCATGTGACTCCAAATTCCCAGTGACCCCCTGAGGAACAATATTTCCTTCAGTGTAGAACCCGACTTTTAACATAACAATCTCCAAATAATTTTATAGAATTGTTATAATTGCAATGTATTGAAAAAGAATTGGAAAATCTTTTAAAGTGTGAGTACCATAGCCACATCATGAAAATTATGCAGAGCCTGAAATAAAGAATCATCATTACCCTAGTTGACTGGAGGCAAGTTTATGAGATATTATCCAGTAAAAAGGAAGAATGGAAACAGATACGAAAAAAGACAATTTATCATGAGCATAGGATACTACTTATCCAATTGTACAGTGTATGAATGTGTATGTTTACATAATCTAGGAAGAGAAGTTTTAATGAAACAAAGAATTTAAAGAATAAGGATTGTCAGGAGGAATGAAATTATGTCAAGTATACTGTTTTCAAAACAACTGTGTGAAACAAAATTCAATGAGAATCTAAAACTAACATAGATAAAGACATAAAATAATAATTCAGTACTGTCAAAATGGTTAACTAATTCTATATTAGATGTCCAAAGACTTGGAATAAAATAATATGAGTGAATTATCTTTACAGCTGGGGAGTAAGCACCCTTTAAGTGATCATTTTTTCTTACATAAAGATACATGGATTGAAATATGCTTAGGAAGGTAAATGCAATCTTCAGTCAAAGGTAAAGAAGAGATAACAGTCAAAGATGGTGCAACTTTTAGAAATGGATCTCATCACAAAGAGACAAAAGGACCCATGGGGAATGACAGAGATGCATAAACAATTGAAAAATACTTATAGAGGTGATTTATTAGCACTCAATGTACAAAGTACCATTTACTTACATTTTTGTTTATTGCAAGGACTGCCAATTAAAAAATATTAGTGAAAGATTGATATTTCAGGGTGGATAATATCAAAATGCAATAAAGAGAACACCATATAACCAAGTGACAGATTTGAGTCCATACTAATAATGAACACAATTCCCCACATATGCATCTATACATACATACTAGAACTCAATGCAAACAACAAAGTTGGTAAAACAAATAAAAAACCCTCCTCTAATTCTTTGTTTGAACGGATGCAATCAAAGAAAGGAATAACCACCACCCCCCAGACTCCATTGTACAAATACAAAGACCTGGTAAAGACAATGTACAGTAGAGAAAAAATGAATAACTAATCCAAAAATATATTCAGCTCCCCTAGTGATGAAATCATTGCAAAGCAAAGCTCCTTCATATAGTTTTCATTGTTAGATAATTGTTTTCATATGAATACCCAGAGGAACAGGGGATGCTGTGAAAATGTATGTCTCATGAATTACTGTTGAGAGGTCTTATCTGAAAGAAATAAATTGGTCTAGGTCTTTCTCATCAGTATGGAAACAGAGTACAATGTGCCCCATTTTAAAGACAAAAAAGAAATGCCCTGACTTCACTGGACATCCCTCCATACCTAATATTCTTACTCTGTTTAATTGCAAAACTTGGTAATGTGTTCTATTTTTACTGGAAGTACTTTATGCCTCCCATCCCTTCACTTCATTGTCAGCAATCACCCATGTGCTGCTGAGCAACTATTCACTTCTTTCTTTAACATCATCAATGAATCCATTCATCAGTTTGTTGGGCAAGCAAATGAGTATAGAGATCTCTAGGTTCTGGGCTAGGCTAGAGGCTGTCAGGTAAACTCAGATAAATGCACCAGGCCTGCAGAACCTGCTGGGCTGTGGGACTGACCTGAGTGGCAACTCTGAGGGAGGGGTCTCTATGTGGCAATCTGAATTCCTCCTGTGTCAGGATGATGGTGACTAAATTCTGTCCCCTGACAAGATGGCAGGAAGGAGGTTGAGATAAGTCTCCCAGCCAAGCTTAGGACTCCAGAGGCAAAACCAGGCCCTATCCATCCCAATTTGGCACAGGCAGAGGGATTGCTACACTGGGTATATTTAGAGTTTCTCTGTCTGCTTATGAGGCACGTTTCCTTCCTGGTCCTCCGACCTCTAAGAACATGAGTTTCCTATTGGACACTGGTGTGGACATGAAGGAAAATTGTCCTGGAGATTGTGTGTTCCCCACAGACCAGGTTATAACCAAGTGAATCCAGAGTTAATTACACCTTCCTCAGGAGCTTTGCTGCTTCCAGAGGTTGGACCTTCCAGCACCTTATCCCAACCCTGACTTCAACTTTTCCACAAAGCCTAGGACTGAACAATGTGTCTGGATGAGATCCCTTGGATCTCCAAATTGTTGACTTGTGGTGGACACACAGCCCGGCCATCTATAGAATATCTCTGTTTTCCTTTTCAATGGGGAGAACTAAGCTTTTTTGATATAAACCTTGAGCAAGGGATGCCTGGGTGGTTCAATCCATTAGGCATCTGTCTCCAGCTCAGGCCATGATCCCAGGATACTGGGATTGAGTTCCAGGATCCTTACTCAGTGTGAGCCTGCTTCTCTCTCTGCCTACCTCTCCTCTGGCTTGTGCATGCTCTCTCTCTCTCTCTGACAAATAAATACAATAATTTTAAAAACCAAACAAATAAACAAATGAAAAACCTTGAGCCAAACATACCTCAGCTTTCTGACACATTTGCCAAATGATTAGGAATTTCACACTTGTAAATTAAGAGCTATCATTTGGTCCCTTAGTGTGAAGCTTATATTTCTTATAAATATATTTATAAGAAATATATTTAGAATTTTTGCACTATTTTAATTATTTTGGAATAAAAAAGTAAACAGATTCTTCCTTGTATCGTCCAGAATGCACCAAGACTTGCAATTTTTTTTTTTTTAGCCCAGTGAGAATCATTTCAGGCTTCTGAACCCCTGCATTTGTCAGAGCATAAATGTGTTTTAAACACTAATGTAGTCATTTTACATTAGCATTAGAAACTGGATACAAACATTTATCCAATAAAATTTTGCTCATGAAACTAAGCTTAAGCAATCTTAGGAACTTGTTCTGTCTTACGACAATTGACCATGTAGAATCTCCCTCAAAAAGAATGTTTTCAGAGCCCTCTTTATATCTTTGTTCCTCAGGCTGTAGATGAAGGGGTTCAGCATGGGTGTGACCACCGTGTACATCACTGAGGCCACTGCACTTGCGTGGGAGCTCTGGGTAGCAGCAGAGCTAAGATACACACCTAGCATTGTACAATAAAATAATGAGACAACAGAAAGGTGAGATGCACAGGTGGAAAATGCTTTATACTTGCCCCTAGCTGATGATATTCTACGTATGGAGGAAACAATTTTAGAATAAGAGTAAAGGATCCCAGCAAAAGGACCACCACCCAGCAGGACAGCTGCAAAATACATCACCAAATTATTAAGGAAGGTATCAGAACAGGCAAGTTGGACCATCTCATTGAGTTCACAAAAAAAGTGAGGGATTTTCACCTGTGTACAGAAGGAAAGTCGCAACATCATTAAACTTTGCAACAAGGAATTCAGGATGCACATGATCCAGGACAACAGAACCAGCAGTCCACAGAACCGGGGGTTCATGATGACTGTGTAGTGTAGGGGGTGACAGATGGCCACAAAGCGATCATAGGCCATCACACTCAGGATAAAGACGTCCAACACAGCAAAGAGTATGAAAAAATAAATCTGTGTGACACAGCCTGCAAAGGTTATGACTTTACTTTCTGTCTGTATATTCATCAGCATCTTAAGGACAGTGGTGGAAGTGGAAAAGATGTCTACAAAGGACAGGTTGGCCAGGAAGAAGTACATGGGAGTGTGGAGGTGGGAGTCAGAGCAGACGGTCAGGATGATGAGCAGGTTTCCAACCACTGTGATCAGGTACATGGAGAGGAAAAGCCCAAATATGAAGGGTTGCAGTTCTGGTTCCTCTGAAAATCCCAGAAGAAGAAACTCTGAAATTTGTGTATCATTGCTGGGTTTCATGTGGTAGAAGTGACTTCAAGGACAGAGGCAAACAGCTTGATTAATTTTCATGTGCTTGTATTGCTCACAGATTTAAAATGTTACCTTTTTAATTTTGTAGTCTAAATATTCATTTTAATATTTTGCACATGGTTATGGTCCAATTCAGAGGATCCCCTGCACCACAATAATTATGGAATTTTTCTTCCAATCACTTAATTTACAAAAGGCCATGTATTCCACTTTCAAGTAAAAAATTATTTCAAATCCCAGAAATGCAAATTAAGTCCTGGCCATGATTTAAGCATTTTTCTAGGTGATGAGTATAGGGTGCTAAGGACAAAAAATTCCCTATCACTCAATAATGGAGAAGGGATACATTAACAAATAAGAAAATAAATAGCCTTTCAGAGAGTGGCAGATGGTATGAAGAAAAGGAAAACAGGGATAAAGCAGAGAGTGAATAGGGCATGCTATTTTCATGGGTATATAAGCCAATTCCGTTAACAAGGTGACATTGCTACAAAAATCTCAATTAAGAGATGGAGGCAGATCTAGGATTATGGAGGAAGTGTGTACCTGGAAGAGGTAATGGCCAGTGCAAAGGCCTTGAGGATGGTACTTGTTCCTAACTGCTCAAGTCAAAAAGCGAAGCCAGTGCTACAAGGGGAATGAGCAGGAGGGAGCCTGAGGAGAGAAGTCCTCAGACACACTGAGGAGACACACAGAAGTGACCTCTCTTTTACCTCTGAAACTTCAAGGCACAGGGACTTTCTTGTCCCCACTGCCTCTCCCACTGTATTCATCGTGTTGCAAAGGCATCTCATGAATTGAACCAGATTCTCTTCTTAGTGGCCTCTCTTGATTGAATGCTGGCCCTTGTGTTGTGTCACTTTGGGAGTTATGAGTCCTGGCACCTTGTTGTGGGGACAGTTCATACTCTACAAGTTACACGCACACACACACACACACACACACACACACCACCATCCTCTCCTGGCTTGTGTTAGTCCCTTGTCTTTCTCTGTCCCTGCCATCTCGATTGTGCCAGGAATGAATTCGACCCACATAGGCCATATCAGTGAACTTTCCCCTGCAAAACGCAGAGTGTTTTGCCTCCCATGGATAAATAGTATAAGCCTCCCATGGATAAATAATATATTTAAATATTAAAATACATGCATAAACAATGAATTCTGTTACGCTGAAAAGTAATAAAAAATATGCCTAAATGCATATATACATATATATGTATGTGTGGGTATGTATATATATATTTTTTCTCGAAATTGAGCAATGGGTTAAACAAACACTCCACAAAACGAAGTATACATAACACAATGAAAGTTGGGCGCTTTTATATCAAGCATAGAAGACTTATTTTTCACCTCTTACATAATTTCTGGCCAGTTTATTTCTATGTGGTCTGATAGGGGATGGGGTTAGTCCCTTTCTCCCTTCTCTATGGGGCATATTTTCTTGATATTCTTGAGCTTTGGGTATACATCTCTCTTTTTCAAACTAGTGGGCTCACTCTAATCATCATTCTGGATTTCACCCAATGTGCAAGTGGGTCCACAGACCACACTCTACAATCCTGTCCACACCATGACAATTCTTTTTGTACTCAATAATTTTCTTCATATCATTTTGTCTGTGGATATCATTTCATACACACATTTATTTCATTAAGTTCTGTCCTCATTGTGATGGTTCATGATTCAAAAGTGCAGGGACTTCACCTTCTTTGTTCATTTTTTTTTTCACCAAGTTTTATGAATATATGTGTTTCCTATAAAAATCCCTAAGAATGTGGGTAGGTTTAGAATTAACAGAATGAAGGGATCACAAAACCAGGTTAAAATGTAAATTGAGCCATTTCAAAACACCTGTTCTAGGCAAAATTGCATGAAAAACCAAAATGAACTAAAACAGGATATAAAATAGCAATTTTTAATGATATCAATATGGATCAATAATTAACTTGTCTAAGTCCTAGATACAAAAGAATATAATATATAATGTTCCTATAATGCTCAGTATTTATTTGTTAAATGAGTTAGAAATTAGGTCTCAGTGTATAAGGATATTTACCATGTGGCAAAGTTGTATTTCAATTTCTTTGGAAAAGGTGGAATTTCTAAAAGAATGGTGGCATAAAGGAATATCTGTCTGGAAGAATATGAAATCTGTCCCCTCCTTCACACCTTACAAAAAACCACAAGGCTTATGACCTCAGGGTAAGTGTAACCAAACAATACAGTAGAACATCAATAAAACTACATATAAAAGTTACAGATGGGCAACACCACTAAATAAAGCAAGAAATTCAGAAGTAAGAAGATAGACATATTTACATAATATGTAAAGATTAAATGGTCAAAATATGTTCCAAATGTCAATTGAGAAACAATGATCAGAGGAAATAATTTGAAATGCTGATAATGTTTTAAAAATAAAAACACAGAGAGAAATAACATATGGGCATCTAATGATAAAGGTCAATCAGAATAGCTATCAAATATATGAAGTTTGCTGAACCCGAAGGACACTTTAAGAAAACAAGAAACATCTTTATCACCAGCAGCCTGTGGGGAAAAAATTACAGTGCTGTTGCATTGTTTGTGGTTGAAACTAATTTTATTTTAAAGATCTCATTTATTCATCTAAGAGACAGAGAGAGAATGAGCCTGTGGACAGGAAGAGCAAAAGGGAGAAGCTGACTGTCTGCTGAGCTGAAAGCCCTCTGTGGCTCTGGATCCCAGGACCTAGAGATCATTACCTGAGTTGAAGGCATATGCTTAACCATCTGAGCCACCCAGGTATACCACTGTGGCTAAAACTTTTAAACTGGTAGCTAAGTGGTTACTGTGAATTTGCTGGCAGAAAAGTAAGTGTTACAAGCTTGAAGGCAGAACCTGAAGATAGTTGTGATCCAAATACTGATATTCTTTACCTCAGGGTTTCTCTGTCTTTGCACATGGGCATTCTGCTCAAAGCCTGCCCTGGGTGGGGTGTTTCCTGTGCACTGTGGGATGTTTAGGCATTCCTGTCCTCCACACACCTTCTCCAGTGTTACAGGCAAAGCTCGCTCCAGGCAGGGATCAATGACCCACAAAGGACAAAATCATACCCAATTAGAACCACACATTTAGTGTAACAGTCTCAGCATAGTTTATCTAGCATTGCTATATTAGCAGATTAATAATAAAGAATATGAAAGACCTTCAAAAGTGTGAGCAGCAATCACTCTGTGAAATTGACATTAGCACTAATACATTAATTACTTAATCAAGCAAACAGACAAATACAGTGATCAGTTCTGGGCTAAGTTGAATTGGCTCTCACATGGTGATGGGTCAGTGTTCTCGGCTTCCATTCTCTCTGAGCCTGTCATCCATTGTCCACTGGGATGCTGGACTCACCTGGTTGGGGTGTGTGACAGGAAGGTGTCCTTGTGGAAGTCTGAATTCCTCCCTGGATGACAGATGATAGGGACTCAAGATCTCTCCTCAGCTGAGGCAGCAGGAATGGGTGAAACATCAGCCTCCAGTCAGAATAAGGACTCAGAACAAACAAACAAGAATCATGGCCTTTCCTATCCAAGGTTGCCAGGGCTGGCATACTGGAGATGGGAAGGTATTTACAACTCCCTGTGTCTGCTCATTAGCCACACTTCCCTCTTGTGACTCCAAGCTCTAAGCACATGATTCCCCAGTGGGAAAGTCCTCTGGACAGAAAGGTGATTTTTCCAATGAATCTCAGTTCCCAAAAGACTAGATTAGAGGTCAAGTTAAGTCAGTTTTCTTTTCTTTTCTAGTGTCCTTTTTCCTGAACTTGCCTCCTTCATGATATGTGAATCTTCTAGCATCTTACCTCAGCTTCAAGTTATAATTTTCTCCAAGTCTATGATCCAGTGGCCACCTGGAAAGGGTATCTTTATCTTCAAAGCATTGATATGATAGCATAACTCAGTCCTGCTATCTCCACACATGGTCTATTATTCTTCTCAATAAGGTAGAACAGTGGGTTCTTCTCATAATAAACCTTGGCCAGTACACATATTGGCTTCAAGACACGTTTGCTGTTACAATTAGGAATTTCTCACTTTATACAAGTTAAGGACTGTCACTTAGTCCTTTGTTATAAAATACTTGTAATTATAACAGACAAGTTTATATCATTTAGGTACTGTAATATGAGCTTGCATCTTATAGGGATTGTTTGATTTAATTTTATTTAAGTATTTTTTATTAATGTATAATGAATTATTTCCCCGAGGGGTACAGGTCTGTGAATCATCAGGCTTACACATTTCACAGCACCCTTCATAGCACATACCATCCCCAATGTCCATAATAATTTTTATAAAAATTTCATCCTTAAATATATAATGATACAAGCCTTTCTTAAGAAACAAGAAAGGTCTCAAATACACAACATAGCCTGACACCTAAAGGAGCTGGAGAAAGAACAAGAAAGAAAACCTAAACCCCCAGGAGAAGAGAAATAATAAAGATCAGACCAGAAATTAATGAAATAGAAACCAAAAAAACAGTAGAACAAATCAACAAACCTAGCAGCTGGTTCTTTGAAAGAATTAATAAGATTGATAAACCCCCAGCCAGACTTGTCAGAAAGAAAAGAGAAAGGACCCAAATAAATAAGATCATGAATGAAAGGGGAGCAATCACAACCAACACCAAAGAAATACAAACAATTATAAGAACATATTATGAGCAACTATATGCCAGCAAATTTGACAATCTGGAAGAAATGGATGCATTCCTAGAGACATATAAACTACCACAACAGAACCAGGAAGAAATAGAAAACCTGAACAGACCCATAACCAGTAAGGACATTGAAGCAGTCCTCAAAAATCTCACCACAAACAAGAGCCCAGGGCCAGATGGCTTTCCAGGAGAATTCTACCAAACATTATAAGAATTATTACCTATTCTACAGAAACTGTTCCAAAAAAATAGAAATGGAAGGAAAATGTCCAAACTCATTTTCTGCTGTACAGAAGCTTTTATCTTGATGAAGTCCCAAAAGTTCATCTTGCTTTTTTTCCCTTGCCTTTGGAGACATGTCGTGCAAGAAGTTGCTGTGGCCAATGTCAAAGAGGTTACTGAGTTTGCTCTCCTCTAGGATTTTGATGGATTCCTGTCTCATATTGAGGTCTTTCATCCATTTGGAGTTTATCTTTGTGTATGGTGTAAGAGGATGGTCCAGTTTCGTTCATCTATATGTAGCTGCCCAATTTACCCAGCACCACTTATTGAAGAGGCTGTCTTTTTCCATTGGATATTTTCCCCCGATTTGTCAAATATTAGTTGACCATATTGTTCAGGGTCCATTTCTAGCTCTCTATTCTGTCCAGTCAATCTGTGTGTCAGTTTTTCTGCCAGTACCACGTTGTCTTGATGATCACAGCTTTGCAATATAGCCTGAAGTCAGGCATTGTTGTGCTCCCAGGTTTGTTTTTCTTTTTCAAAATGTCTGTGGCGATTCAGGGTCTTTTCTGGTTCCATACAAATTTTAAGATTGTTTGCTCCAGCTCTTTGAAAAATGCCAAACTTGTTTTAATATGGATGGCTTTTGAAAGTGTAATTTGAAAAATGGCCAGCATCACTAGCCATCAGAAAAGTATAAATGGAAACCATAATGAGATACCACCTTATGCCAGATAAAATGGCAAAAATTGGCGAACAAAGGAAGAACAAATATTAGTGAGGATGTGGAGGAGGATGAACCCTCTTACACTGTTGGTGGGAACGTAAGCTGGTACAGCCATTCTGGAAAACTGTATGGAAGTTCCTCAAGATGTTCAAAATAAAGCTACCCTTAGACCCAGAAATTGAACTACTAGATATTTACCACAAAGATACAGATGTAGTGAAAAGAAGGAGTACATGTACCCCAACGTTCATCACAGCAATGTCCACAATAGTCAAACTGATGAAGGAGCCAAGATGCCCTTCAACAGATGAATGGATAAAGATGTGGTACGTATATATACTGGAATATTATTCAGTCATCAGAAAGTATGAATAACCACCATTTGCATCAACATACACGGAACTGGAGGGGATTAAGCTAAGTGAAATAAGTCAAGCAGAGAAAGACAAGTACCATATGGTTTCACTGATATGTGGAATATAAGCAATAGCACAGAGGATCATAGGGGAAGGGAGGGAAATCTGAAGGGGGAGAAATCAGAGAAGGAGATTAACCATGTGAGACTATGAACCCTGGGAAACAGATCAAGGGTTTCTCAGGGGAGAAGAGTGGGACTAGGAGCTTACAGGGTAAAGGATACTAAGGAGCGCACATGCTGTTATGAGCACTGGGTGTCATACATAACCAATGAATCATTGAACACTGCATCAAGAACTAATGATGGGGGCGCCTGAGTGGCTAAGTCAGTTAAGTGTCTGCCTTCAGCTCAGGTCATGATCCCAGAGCTCTGGGATTGAGCCCCACATTGGGCTCACTGCTCAGTGGGGAGTCTGTTTCTCCCTTTCCCACTCCCCCTGCTTGTGCTCTGTCTCTCTCTCACTGTCTCTGTCAAATAAATAAGTAAAATCTTTAAAAAAAAAGAACTAATGATGTACTATACATGGGCTAAAGGAACACAATTTATTTTTTTAATTTTTTATATTTAATGGAACATAATTTAAATAATTAAGCAAATAAATAAGTAAATAAATTAATAAACAGACATGTCACTTTAAAAAAAAAGATTTCTTTTCAAGTGACATATATCCTGCTAAGTTAAATTTCTCTAGACAGCCTGAAGGAACAGCCATGAATTGTATTGCTCATATGGGTAAAACTACTAGGGCCTTTTATATAATATCAAAAGAGAGGAAACTATGAAATCACAGTTTTCACATTGGTTTTGTTGTCATTTCTTTTTACTCCTTAACTGCTCTTCCAGATGATGTAGACTTTATCATCATCCCCTTTAAACCTTAGCCCATGTATAGTGATGGTACAGGATAACAATGCCTGTGACATTCACCTGAGCCCAAAATACTTGTGACTCAGACCTGAGCCAATGTTATGAAGGAACTGTTTCCTGTCATTATCAGTGTTGTTGGTGTTCTTAAAATATAATTGACATCGCATTGCATTAATTTCAGGTGGACAATGCAATGTTTCAATATTTCAAAGTGAGCAGAATAAGTTCCATTATCATCCATCACAATATACAAACTTCATTTCATGATGACAATAGTCAAGATACCCTCTCCTAGCTATGTTCACATCTGCAATACAGCTTCATAGTTAGAGTCACCATGCTGGACATGACATCCCCATGACTTACTCATTTTATAACTGGAAGTTTGTACCTTTTCATACTTTTGTCTATTTCACCCACTCCCCATGCCCTGGCTCAGACTACTTCTAATCTGCTCTTTTTATCCTTAAGCGTGGGTTGATTTTATCTTGTTTTTAAGATTCCACATGTAAGTGGGATCATATGGTATGTATCTCTTTCTGTGTAACTTATTTCACATAGAAGAATGCTCTCAAGGTCCGTCAATGCTGTCGCAAATGACTAGACTTCGTACATTCTTATGGCTAAATAATATATATAATTTATTTTTGGTGAAGTCCCATTGTTTTATTTTTACCTTTGTTTCCCTTGCATCAAGAGACATATCTAGAAGTTGCTACAGCCAATGTCAGACTTTACTTCCTGAGTTCTCCTATAGTACTTCTTTTTTTAAAAAAATTTTATTTATTTATTTATTTATTTTATTTTTAAATATTTTATTTATTTATTTGAGAGAGAGGCAGTGAGAGAGAGCATGAGCGAGGAGAAGGTCAGAGGGAGAAGCAGACTCCCCATGGAGCTGGGAGCCCGATGCGGGACTCGATCCTGGGACTCCGGGATCATGACCTGAGCCGAAAGCAGTCATCCAACCAACTGAGCCACCCAGGCATCCCCCCAATTTTTTTTTTTTATTTTCAGCATAACAGTATTCCTTGTTTTTGCACCACACCCAGTGCTCCATGCGATCCATGCCCTCTCTAATATCCACCACCTGCTTCCCCCAACCTCCCACCCCCCACCACTTCAAACCCCTCAGATTGTTTTTCAGAGTCCATAGTCTCTCATGGTTCACCTCCCCTTCCAATTTCCCCCAACTCCCTTCTCCTCTCTAACTCGCCTTGTCCTCCATGTTATTTTATTTATTTATTTTTTCTCCATGTTATTTTTTATGCTGCACAAATAAGTGAAACCATATGATAATTGACTCTCTCTGCTTGACTTATTTCACGCAGCATAATCTCTTCCAGCCCGTCCATGTTGCTACAAATGTTGGGTATTCATCCTTTCTGATGGAGGCATAATACTCCATAGTGTATATGGACCACAGCTTCTTTAAACATTCGTCCATTGAAGGGCATCTTGGTTCTTTCCACAATTTGGCGACCGTGGCCATTGCTGTTATAAACATTGGGGTACAGATGGCCCTTCTTTTCACTCCATCGGTATCTTTGTGGTAAATACCCAGTAGTGCAATTGCAGTGTCATAGGGAAGCTCTATTTTTAATTTCTTAAGGAATCTCCACACTGTTCTCCAAAGTGGCTGCACCAACTTGCATTCCCACCAACAGTGGAAGAGGGTTCCCCTTTCTCCACTTCCCATCCAACACATGTTGTTTCCTGTCTTGCTAATTTTGGCCAACTGGTGTAAGGTGATATCT
>NW_022631029.1:534582-548684 GCF_010015895.1 Lontra canadensis | reverse complement strand
AGATATCACCTTACACCAGTTGGCCAAAATTAGCAAGACAGGAAACAACATGTGTTGGATGGGAAGTGGAGAAAGGGGAACCCTCTTCCACTGTTGGTGGGAATGCAAGTTGGTGCAGCCACTTTGGAGAACAGTGTGGAGATTCCTTAAGAAATTAAAAATAGAGCTTCCCTATGACACTGCAATTGCACTACTGGGTATTTACCCCAAATATACCGATGGAGTGAAAAGAAGGGCCATCTGTACCCCAATGTTTATAGCAGCAATGGCCACGGTTGCCAAACTGTGGAAAGAACCAAGATGCCCTTCAACGGACGAATGGATAAGGAAGATGTGGTCCATATACACTATGGAGTATTATGCCTCCATCAGAAAGGATGAATACCCAACATTTGTAGCAACATGGACGGGCTGGAAGAGATTATGCTGCGTGAAATAAGTCAAGCAGAGAGAGTCAATTATCATATGGTTTCACTTATTTGTGGAGCATAACATATAGCATGGAGGACATGGGGAGCTAGGAGAAGAGAGTTGGGGGAAATTGGAAGGGAAGGTGAACAATGAGAGACTATGGACTCTGAAAAACAATCTGAAGGGTTTGAGGAGGTCGGGGGGTGGGAGGTTGGGGGAACCAGGTTATGGTTATTAGAGAGGGCATGGATTGCATGGAGCAGTGGGTGTGGTATAAAAACAATGAATACTGTTATGCTGAAAATAAATTTAAAACATGATAAAAAAATTCCAACCAAGACGTGAAGGTGAGACATGATGGCGGGGAAGTAGGAGGAGTCAGCATTTCAACCTTTACTCTAAAGTGAGCTGATTACCTACCAAGGAACTCTGATCACCCATGAAATCAGCCTGAGATTAGAATTATACCCTTCTGGATCTCTACAGGGGCAAAGACGACAGTGGGCAGGTAAAGTGGAGTGGCAACATTGGACTGATATCCGAAGATAAAAAAAAGGGGGACGGAGTCACCAGAAACAACCCATTGGAAAGTAATGCCCCAATACGAGAGTGCCCTGTGATTGGGGACCAGCATTAATGTGGATTCTGCTTGAGAGCACTCAAAAAGAGCAAAGGAATCTGGGGGGAAATTGTGGGAATTAGGGTGGTTAGGGTTAGTGGCTTAAGTCCCCAGTCTCGGGACAGCCTCCCCTGGTGCTGTGCCAGATAGACTGAGGTGAAGAAGCCAAGTCTTGGTCCCTGAGCTGCCAGCACACCTGAGAGCATCTCAGTGAGGATGAGGGAGCCTCGTCAGCCAGCAGAACCACAGCCTTTTGCACTCTCCACTCAAGCGCTGTGCTACCAGAATCTGAATTGCGCCCCACACTCTCCCTTGAGAGAGTTGTGTGCAATCGCTAGCTGGGGCTCTCTTGGACCCTGGAGAGTCTGAGCATTCTCAGTCCAGGCCAGTGGGAAAATCTCAGTGTATTATCTCTGCTTGGGACCTCTCTGGCGGTCTGGAGCTGCCCAGACAGACACAGCTATCCCCTATCAGCTATTGGGGTTTTGGGTACAAGCAGGAATTCCTGTGAGCCCAGGGACTTTGACTGGGAATGTGCTCTGCCAGTGGCAGAGGGGGAATTTATGTGCTCTGGAGCACTCACAGGGGAGCAGACTGAGGCTTCTCCCTGAGAGGGGAGGTCGGGGTGCAGTTTGCTTTCCTCTAAACCTCCAAAAACCATCAAAAGCTGCCAAGGGGAGAGAAAACAAACAAACAAACAAAAAAACCTCCAGAGAACAAAAGCCTGAAAAACCGGTTTCCTCAGAGCCTGCCCCCTTGAGAGGGGCAGGAAGACTTAAATCCAACAAGGCTCCCTGAAAACCCACATGGCCGGCACCTCCCACAGAAAGAAAAAAAAAAAAAAGACAAGAGGACAACCACCACTACTTCATAGATACAACTTTTATTTTTAATTCTTTCCCAATATTCTGGTTCATTTTTTTTATATGTAACTTTTTAACCTATTTACCATCACAGTGAGATGTCCGGTACCAAATTCCATAACTTTTTAACTGAACTTTTTGATACATATACCTTTGTTTTTCTTTTGCTTTTCTATTTTTTAATTTTTAAAATTTAATTTAATATTAGTTTAGTTTATTTTTTTTAATATTCATATAGAGTTAAGCTTCAAAGTAATCCCCTTTCCCCAATCAATGCTATCCCTAATAGGTAAGCCAGTTTTTAAACCCCATTTATCTTAGAAAAGTTGAGTCCTTTAACAAAGATATCAAGATACATGCAGGGAGAATCAAAATAACCTTCCTCGTCCACACTGAGAATTTATAACCACTCTCACATCTTTTTCTTCTGCCAGTGTTTCTGTGTATTTGTTTTTTTCCTGGTAGTATATAAATCTTATACCTAGTGTTCTTTTTGACGAGTTTCCCTTTTTTGGTTTTGTTTTTATATATTTATTTTTTTCTCTTGCCATCTACCCTTGTCGGTCTTTTTGTTTGTCTGTTTTTGTTTGTATACTTCATAAATCTTACCTTGGGGCCCATGTGGGCTGGGCCTTCACTTTTATTTTATCTTTATTTTTTCCTGTATTTCTCTCTTTCTTTTTTTCTTTCTTATTTCTTTCTTTTGGGTGGGGATTCTCCATTGTTCAGAATCGTTCCAGGGTGCACCTTGCCTGCACCATGGTCGATACATTCAGCTACACACCCATTCAGCCATCTCTCACCAACATGACTAGGAGGAGGAATTCCCAACAGAAGAAAAATTCAGAGACTGGGCCTTCTGTATCAGAGCTATTGGATATGGACATAGACAGTATGTCGGAAAGGGAATTCAGGCTAAAAATTATCCAGGCAATAGCTAGGTTGGAGAAAGCCATGGAAGACAAAATGGAATTGATTAGGGCGGAAGTGAAAGCCACCAGGGATGAGATTCACAATGTTCAAAATGAGTTCCAATCTAATCTAAATTCTCTAAAAGCTAGGGTAACTGTGGCAGAAGATAGAATTAGTGATCTGGAGGACAAACAGATAGAGAAAAAAGATCAGGAAGAAGCCTGGCACAAACAGCTTAGCGGCCACGAAAATAGAATTAGGGAAATAAATGACGCCATGAAACATTCCAACGTCAGAATTATTGGAATCCTTGAGTGGGAGGAGAAAGAAAGAAGACTAGAAGATATAGTTGAACAAATTCTCCATGAAAATTTTCCCAATCTCGATAATGGAACCAGCGTTTGTGTACTGGAGGCAGAAAGATCTCCCTCCCAAGATCACAGAATCTAGAAAGACCTCGAGTCACCTGATAGTGAAAGTGATGAATCATAATTGTAGACAGGAGCTCTTGAAAGCAGCTAGGGTGAAGAAATTCCTTACGTACAGAGGAGAGCCCATCAGAATAAGTCAGACCTGTCCACAGAAACCTAGAAAGCCAGAAAGGGATGGCAAGACATATTCAAGGCACTAAATGAGAAGAACATGCAGCCAAGAATACTTTATCCAGCAATACTGACATTCAAAATGGATGGAGAGATAAACAGCTTCCAAGACTGGCAAGGTTTAAAAGAGTATGCGACCACCAAGCTGACACTGCAGGAAATATTAAGGGAGGTTCTATACAAGAGTAAAAACCCTAAGAATATCATTGAACAGAAATATATGGAGACTGTCTATAGAAACAAAGACTTCAAAGGTAACACGATGCCAATAAAAACGTATCTGTCAATAATCACTCTCAACGTGAATGGCCTAAAGGTGCCTGTAAAATGACACAGGGTTGCAGATTGGATAAAATGATAGGACACATCCATATGTTGTCTACAAGAGACCCACTTCGATCCTATGGATACATCCAGACTTAAAGTGAAGGGATGGAGAAGCATCTTTCATGCCAATCGGCCTCAAAAGAAAGCTGGGGTAGTGATTCTCATATCAGATAAATTAGATTTTAAACTAAAAACTGTAGTCACAGATACAGAAGGACACTACATCATTCTTTTTTTTTATTTCCATTTTTAAAAATTTCTATTCAGCGTAACAGTATTCATTGTTTTTTGCACCACACCCAGTGCTCCATGCAATATGTGCCCTCCTTAACACCCACCACCTGGCTCCCCTTACCTCCCACCCCCTGCCCCTTCAAAACAGTCAGGTTGTTTATCAGAGTCCATAGTCTCTCATGTTTCACTTCCCTTTCCCGTTTCCCTCAACTCCCTTCTCCTCTCCATCTCCCCATGTCCTCCCTGTTATTTGATATACTCCACAAATAAGTGAAACCATATGATAATTGACTCTCTTTGCTTGACTTATTTCACTCAGCATAATCTCTTCCAGTCCTGTCCATGTTGCTACAAAAGTTGGGTATTCATCCTATCTATTGGAGGCATAATACTCCATAGTGTATATGGACCACATCTTCCTATCCATTCGTCCGTTGAAGGACATCTTGGTTCTTTCCACAGTCTGGTGACTGTGGCCATTGCTGCTATAAACATTGGGGTACTGATGGCCCTTCTTTTCACTACATCTGTATCTTTGGGGTAAATACCCAGTAATGCAATTGAGGGGTAACAGGGAAGCTCTATTTTTAATTTTTTGAGGAATCTCCACACTGTTCTCCAAAAGCAAAGGAAACAATAACGAAAATGACCTTTTGGGACTTCATCAAGATAAAGAGCTTCTGCACAGCAAAGGAAACAGTTAACAAAATAAAGAGGCAACCCACAGAATGGGAGAAGATATTTGCAAATGATAGTATAGACAAAAGGTTGATATACAGGATCTATAAAGAACTTCTCAAACTCAACACACACAAAACAGATAATCGTATCGAAAAATGGGCAGAAGATATGAACAGACACTTCTCCAATGAAGACATACAAATGGCTGTCAGACACATGAAAAAATGTTCATCATCACTAGCCATCAGGGAGATTCAAATTAAAACCACATTGAGATAGCACCTTAGAACATTCTGAATGACCGAAATTAGCAAGACGGGAAACAACGTGTGTTGGAGAGGATGTGGAGAAAGGGAACCCTCTTACACTGTTGGTGGGAATGCAAGTTGGTGCAGCCACTTTGAAGAACACTACATCATTCTTAAAGGGACTATCCACCAAGATGATCTAACAATTGTAAATATATAAGCTCCCAATATGGGAGCAGCCAGTTACATAAGAAAACTGTTTATCAAGATGAAGAGTCACATTGATATGAATACATTAATAGTAGGAGATCTTAACACGCCACTCTCAGTAGTAGACAGATCGTCCAAGGAGAAAATCAATAAAGAAACAAGATCATTGAATGACACATTGGACCAGATGGACCTCATAGATATATACAGAACATTCCACCCTAAAACAACAGAATGCCCATTCTTCTCGAGTGCCCATGGAACTTTCTCCAGAATAGACCATGTACTGGGTCACAAATCAGGGCTCAACTGGTACCAAAACATTGAGATTATTCCCTGCATATTCTCAGTTCACAATGCTTGGAAATCGGAGGTCAACCACAAGGAAAGGTTTGGAAGGAATTCAAACAGCTGGAAGCTAAAGACAACTTTGCTTAAGAACGCTTGGATCAACCAGGAGATCAAAGAACTTAAACAATTCATGGAAACCAATGAGAATGAAGACACTTTGGTCCAAACCTATGGGATATAGCAAACGTGTTCCTAAGGGGGAAATACATAGCCATCCAAGCCTCCCTCAAAAAAAAATGGAAAAATCCAGAATACACCAGCTGTCTCTACACCTTAAAGAATTGGAGAATCAACAATAAATTAAGCCAACTCTACACACAAGAAGGGAAATAATCAAGATTGGAGCAGGGATCAATGAGATAGAAACTAGAGATACAGTAAAATGCATCAATGAAACTAGAATCTGGTTTTTTGAGAGAATCAATAAGGTCAATAAACCATTGGCCACACTAATCCAAGAGAAAAGAAAGAAGGCCAAAATTAATAAAAATATGAATGAAAAGGGAGAGATCACAACTACCACCAAGGACACAGAAACAATCTTTGGAAGTTATTATCAACAGTTATATGCCAATAAGCTAAGCAACCTAGATGAAATGGATGCATTCCTGGAAAACTATAGTGTTCCAAAATTGAACCAGGAAGTAATTGACAACCTGAATAAACCAATATCTAGTAATGAGATTGAAGCAGTGATCAAAAACTCCAAAAAAAACTAGAGCCCAGGACTTGATGGATTCCCAGGGGAATTCTACCAAACTTTCAAAGAATAAATAACATCTATTCTCCTGAAGCTGTTTAAAAAAATTGAAGCAGAAGGAACACTTCCAGATTCTTTTTATGAAGCCAGCATTACCCTGATCCCCAAACCAGGTAAAGATCCCCTACCAAAAAGGAGGGTTTCACACCAATATCCCTGATGAATATGGATGCTAAGATACTCCAGAAGATCCTAGCAAATAGGGTCCAACAGCACATTAAAAAGATTATCCACCATGACCAGGTGGGATTCATCCTTCGGTTGCAAGGATGGTTCATGGGAGGTTGGGGGAACAAGGTGGTGGGTATTAGAGAGGGTACAGATTGCATGGAGCACTGGGTGTGGTGCTAAAACAATGAATACTATTACGCTGAAAAGAAATAAAAAAACCAATGCAAATCAATCAATGTGATAGAACAAATCAATAAGAGAAAAGAGAGGAAGCACATGGTCCTCTCAATTGATGCAGAAAAAGCATTTGACAAAATCCAGCATCCGTTCCTTATTAAAATGCTTCAAAGTATAGGGGTAGAGAGAATATTCCTCAACTTCATAAAATCTATTGATGAAAAACCCACAGCAAATATCATCTTCAATGGGAAAAAGCTCTCAGCCTTCCCATTGAGATCAGGAATACAAGGATGTTCACTCTCACTCTCACCACTCTTGTTCAACATAGTATTAGAAGTCCTAGCAACAGCAATCAGACAACAAAGCGAAATAAAAAGTACCCAAATTGGCAATGAAGAAGTCAAACTCTCTCTTTGCAGATGACATGATACTTTATATGGAAAACCCAAAAGACTCCACCCCCAATTCAGTAATGTGACAGGATACAAAGTCAATGTACAGAAACCAGTGGCTTTCTTATACACTAACAGTGAAAATATAGAAAGGGAAATTAGAGGATTGATTCCATTTGCTATAGCACCAAGAGCCATAAGATACCTGGGAATAAACCTAACCAAAGAGGTAAAGGATCTGTACTCGAGGAACTACAGAATACTCATGAAAGAAATTGAAGAAGACACAAAAAGATGGAAGACCATTCCATGCTCTTGGATCAGAAGAATAAACATTGTTAAAATGTCTATACTGCCTAAAGCAATCTATGCTTTTAATGCCATTCCGATAAAAATTCCACCGGTATTTTTCAAAGAGCGGGATCAAATAATCCAAAAATTTGTATGGAATTAGAAGAGACCCTGAATCGCTAAGGAAATGTTGAAAAACAAAAACAAAATGGGGCATCACGTTACCTTATTTCAAGCTTTACTACAAAGCTGTGATCACCAAGACAGCATGGTACTGGCAGAAAAACAGACATGTAGACCAGTGGAACAGAGTAGAGAGCCCGGATATGGACCTTCAACTCTATGGGCAAATAATCTTTGACAAAACAGGAAAAAATATACAGTGGAATAAAGACAGTCTCTTCAATAAGTGGTGCTGGGAAAACTGGACAGCTATATGTAGAAGAATGAAATTTGACCATTCTCTTACACTGTACACAAAGATAAACCTGAAATGGATAAAAGACCTCAACGTGAGACAGGAATCCATCAGAATCCTAGAGGAGAACATAGGCAGTAAGCTCTTCAATATCAGCCACAGCACTTCTTTCAATATATGTCTCCAAAGGCAAAGGAAACAAAAGCAAAAATGAACTTTTGGGACTTCATCAAAATCAAAAGCTTCTGCACAGCAAGGGAAACAGTCAACAAAACAAAGAGGCAACCCACAGAATGGGAGAAGATATTTGAAAATGATAGTACAGACAGAGGCTTATGTCCAGGATCTATAAAGAACACCTTAAACTCAACACACACAAAACAGAGAATCATATCGAAAAATGGGCAGAAGATATGAACAGACACTTCTCCAATGAAGACATACAAATGGCTATCAGACACATGAAAAAATGTTCATCATCACTAGCCATCAAGGAGATTCAAATTAAAACCACATTGAGATACCACCTTACATCACTTAGAATGCTTAAAATTAGCAAGACAGGAAACAGCATGTGTTGGAGAGGATGTGGTGAAAGGGGAACCCTCTTACACTCTTGGTGGGAATGCAAGTTGTTGCAGCCACTTTGGAGAACAGTGTGGAAATTTCTCAAGAAATTAAAAATAGAGCTTCCCTATGACTCTGCCATTGTACTACTGGGTATTTACCAAAAAGATACAGATGGAGTGAAAAGAAGGGCCATCTGTATCACAATGTTCATAGCTGCAATGGCCACAGTCACCAAACTGTGGAAAGCACCAAGATTCCCTTCAATGGACGAATGGATAAGGAAGATGTGGTCCGTATACACTATGTAGTATTATGCCAGCATCAGAAAGGGTGAATACCCAACTTTTGTATCAACATGGATGGGACTGGACGAGATTATGCTGGGTGAAATAAGTCAAGGAGAGAGAGTCAATTATCATATGGTTTCACTTATTTGTGGAGCATAACAAATAACACAGAGGACATGGAGAGATGAAGAGGAGAAGGGAGTTGAGGGAAATTGAAAGGACGATGAACCATGAGTGACTATGGAGTCTGAAAAAGAATCTTAGGGTTTTGACGGGGTGGGAGGTGGGAGATTGGGGGAGCCTGGTGGTGGGTATTATGGATGGCACGGATTGCATGGAGCACTGGGTGTGGTGCATAAACATTGAATTCTGTTACACTGAAAAGAAATTCAATAAGAAAAATATTAAAATAAAAAAAATTCCAACCAAACCAGTGCAAGAGATCTTTACCTTGTCTCATAGGCTGGTGATGTGCAATAGATTTTTGTTGTTTTCTTCAGCCATTACTAAATCTGAGAAAATATTTAGGTACTTATATCTTTGGGGTCAATACCCAGTACTGCAATTGCCACATCCTAGGTTAGATCTACTTTTAGTTTTTCGTGAAATCTCCACACTGTTTTCGAAAGTGGCTGCACCAACTTTCATTCCCACCAGCAGTGAAAGAGTCTCCATATCCTCTCCAACATTTGTTTTTTCTTGTCTTATTAACTTTTGCTCTTCTAATTGCTGCACTGGGTGTTACACATAAAAAGTGAATCTTGGCACCTTGCATCGAAAACCAATGATGTATTGTATGGTGACTAACCTAACACAATAAAATAAAAATAAATAAAATTTAAAAAATTAAGAAAAGGAGGTAAGGGGACTATAATCTCTCAGTGTGTTTAAAGCAGGGTATTCCAATTGTCCCTGGGTGAATTTTGTTCTGTCTGTTAGGAGACAGTAAATCACAAAATTGCAAGGAAAGTAAAACTTCCATATATATAAAGATAAAATTAACTAGGGTTAAAAAAAGGACTAAAGTGATGCATATATCTCTAAGAAAGAAAGGTGTGAGAAAAAACAACTTAAAAAGTGACAATAAAATATGAGTTGAAATCAGAAACTTCTAGTTGAAATGAGAAAAAAGGAAAAATAAAAGGCAGAGATAACGTATAAGAAAAATAAGAAAAGGAGAATTTTGTATGAAAAATAAACAAGTCATGAAGCGATACCTTGAGCTCAATATTCTAATTTCCCCGCGCATTGGGATATTAGGGTCTTATGGGATCCATAGGATTGTCGTCCACCTTTTCTTCTAGCCTGTCTTCTGGGGGAAGGACTGGCAGTTCTTTTTCTCAGGTAACTCTGCCTGGTGCAAATTGTCCCCCACCCCCATGAAAATCAGTCCTCTGTGTGATTTTTGTTCCCTGGAGGCTTTCCATGCCTCTTCAAAGATCAGAGCAAAATGGCTGTGGCCAGGCTCTGGCCCAGAGCAGAAAGTTCATAGTTTGTCCTCTTAATGGACTCTCTAGGACAAACAGTCTCCACTTCAGTATGCACCACAGAAAACTTCAGTCTGTCATGGTGAAAGTCCACAGAAATCCTCTCAGAGGTAGTCCCAGGGATCTGGGAGTGCAACTGCACCTTGTGATTCTAAAATCATGATTAGCCTCGGGCTCCTGCACACACTTGAAGTTCCTGGATCATGGCTGGGTACTTCCATAATGTCCTTTCTAGCCACTACCTTCCTGTGATTTTTACCTGGTCACCTTCAAGGTTTTAGAGTTTTTCAGGCTGCTCTGGAAAGAGTGGTTATTGACTAGCTGGCTTGAGGTTTATGGAGATCAGAGCTGAGAGTCCCTTCCTGGACTCTTTAATCATAACCGGCTTCCTTGCTCCACTGCTAGGGCACTCTATCATTTCAGGCTCCTCCTTTCACTGTTTGGCTCCTTATATCTGGAGACCACATTGTCCTACATAGAATTCTGCTTTTTCATTTCCAGAGCCCCTTTCACAGAAGAATGTCTCTTGCTAGTGCTGATTTCTAAGGGATCTTATTCTGTGCTCTGGTGTTATATCACATTCCAGGAGCCAGACTATGGAGGCTCCTTCCCATTTCAGTTTATCTTCCTATATCTCCCTGCAGATTCATGACTCCACATGTCCTCCCTTGCAAAAAGCAGTCGTTTTCTGCTTGTAGAGATCCAGGTATATATTATTACCTCTAAGGCTGATTTCCTGGGTGCCCAAAATGTTTTCATAGATATCCAGCTAAATTCAGGGGACCAGTTGAAATGGGGTCCCCCATCCTCCTCCATCTTGCCTCCCTCTCTTGCTTTATTAAATTTAAATAAGTCCCCTTTTGAACATTCTGCTCCTTGTGATAGCCAGCAAGTTTTCCTTTGTTTTCTTAATTTCCAACATTAGTTCCAACCTTGGATCAGATGAACACTGGGTGTTATATGCACCTGATGAATTATTGGAAAATTATATGAGAAACTGGTGATGTACTATGTGTTGGCTAATTGAATTTCAATTAAAAAATTACAGACAACAGTAACAAGAAAAAAGTATTTGGAGATTTCATTTGACTCACATAGTGATGAACTGTACTAGATTTATGAAATAAACTACATTGGCAACTGAGGCCATTTTTATAATTTTATTGTAGAGGAAATTCTGAAATCACTGATTTTTACTCTCTTTCTGCCATTCTGTTACTAGTTGAAATGCTCTTCTTGATAATATAGACTTTAACCTACTAGTTTGTTTTGAAGCTAGTCATGGGGCTTTGTGATCTTCATTGGGATCCCTTGACAGCTTAGCATCCATAGTATTCCTGGCACAGAATAGTAAGGCAAAAATTGCTCATGAATAACACTCTTCAAGTATAATCTACTGACAGACAAATTTGCATAAATCAATTGGCTTAATATCGGCTCAGTATCAGAGAAGACGAGATTAGGTTGAAGAAAATGTTTCTATCAAACCATATTTTACCAAGGACAATGTGTTTTTGATGATGAACCTCTCTTCACTAAAGTGGGATATTTGGTGTCCATGTTTAAAGGGTTTTATTCATCGGAGTGAATAATTTAGTGTCAGATTTTGTATTATTTAATTGGATGATTTAGCTCTTTCTGTTTGAAAATTTCAAGCTTTACTTTCAAATATTACTCCCTCCATCATCCAAAACTTACTATCTCCTCCTTTAAAAATGTTGTCATAAATATTCTAGTGTGAGTAAGTGAACAATTGGTGTGTTCATTCTGTCATTAATGTCTTTATTTTTTATGCTCTAAACACTCTTCAAACTGTTGTCAAAGGATGACTCAGATAAGTACTGGAATTCCTGTCCAGTAAGGCTCAGGGAATGGAAACTTGTGACTGAGGGTCCCAAAAGTTTTTACGTGAAAACATAGAGGTCTTTCAAACGTCTACAAGCTTCCTGGAAGGGAATCTCAGTGATAGTCACTTTTTAGAAATGGTACCTAAAGTAAATTTGAATAATCAGGCCATTATGAATCCTCCTTTCAATTGTCAGGACAAATGTCAAAAATAAGGAGCCATAGATTCTTCTTCTTTTTTTTTTTCCTTTGATAGAATGTGTAATCTTTTTTTTTTTAATTTTAAATTTATTTTCAGTGTAACAGTATTCATTGTTTTTGCACCACACCCAGTGCTCCATGAAATCTATGCCCTCTCCAATACCCACCACCTGGTTCCCCCAACCTCCCACCGCCTGCCCCTTCAAAACCCTCAGATTGCTTTTCAGAGTCCATAGTCTCTCATGGTTCACCTCCCCTTCCAATATCCCCCAACTCCCTTCTCCGCACTAACTCCCCTTGTCCTCCATGCTATTTGTTATGCTCCACAAATAAGTGAAACCATATGATAATTGACTCTCTCTGCTTGACTTATTTCACTCAGCATAATCTCTTCCAGACCCGCCCATGTTGATACAAAAGTTGGGGATTCATCCTTTCTGATGGAGGCATAATACTCCATAGTGTATATGGATCACAGCTTCCTTAAACATTCGTCCGTTGAAGATCATCTTGGTTCTTTCCACAGTTTGGCAACCGTGGCCATTGCTGCTATAAACATTGGGGTACAGATGGCCCTTCTTTTTACTCCATCTGTATCTTTGGGGTAAATACCCAGTAGTGCAATGGCAGAGTCATAGGGAAGCTCTATTTTTAATTTCTTGAGGAATCTCCACACTGTTCTCCAAAGTGGGTGTATCAATTTGCATTCCCACCAACAGTGTAAGAGGGTTCCCTTTCTCCACATCCTCTCCAACACATGTTTTTTTCTGTCTTGCTAATTTTGTCCATTCTAAGTGGTGTAAGGTGGTATCTCAATGTGGTTTTAATTTGAATCTCCCTGATGGCTAGTGATGATGAACATTTTTTCATGTGTCTGGTAGCCATTTGTATGTCTTGATTGGAGAAGTGTCTATTCATATCTTCTGCCCATTTTTTGATATGATTGTATGTTTTTGTGTATGGAGTTTGAGGAGTTCTTTATATATCCTGGATATCAACCTTTTGTCTGTACTGTCATTTGCAAATATCTTCTCCCATTCCGTGGGTTGACTCTTTGTTTTGCTGACTGTTTCCTATGCTGTGCAGAAGCTTTAGATTTTGATGAAGTCCCAAAAGTTCATTTTTGCTTTTGTTTCCTTTGCCTTTGGAGATATATCTTGAAAGAAGTGCTGTGGCTGATATCGAAGAGGTTACTGCCGATATTCTCCTCTAGGATTCTGATGGATTCCTGTCTCACATTGAGGTCTTTTATCCATTTTGAGTTTATTTTTGTGTACAGTGTAAGAGAATGGTCAGATTTCATTCTTCTACATATAGCTGTCCAGTTTTCCCAGCACCATTTATTGAAGACACTTTTTGCCACTGTACATTTTTTCCTGTTTTGTCGAAGATTATTTTCCCATAGAGTTGAGGGTCCATATCTGGGCTCTCTACTCTGTTCCACTGGTCTATGTGTCTGTATTTATGCCAGTACCATGCTGTCTTGGTGATCACAGCTTTGTCGTAAAGCTTGAAATCAGACAACGTGATGCCCCCAGTTTTATTTTTGTTTTTCAGCATTTCCTTAGTGATTCAGGGTCTCTTCTAATTCCATACAAATTTTTGGATTATTTTTTCCAGCTCTTTGAAAAATACCGGTGGAATTTTGATCGGAATGGCATTAAAAGCATAGATTGCTCTAGGCAGTATAGACATTTTAACAATGTTTATTCTTCCGATCCAAGAGCATGGAATGGTCTTCCATCTTTTTGTGTCTTCTTCAATTTCTTTCATGAGTATTCTGTAGTTCCTCGAGTATAGTTCCTTTACCTCTTTGGTTATGTTTATTCCCAGGTGTCTTATGGTTCTTGGTGCTATACTAAATGGAATCAGTTCTCTAATTTCCCTTTCTGCATTTTCATTGTTAGTGTATAAGAAAGGCCCTGATTTCTGTACATTGACTTTGTATCCTGCCACGTTGCTGAATTGTTGTATGAATTCTAGTGGCTTGGGGGTGAGTCTTTTGGGTTTTCCATATAAAGAATCATGTCATCTGCGAAGAG
>NW_022631029.1:515341-529582 GCF_010015895.1 Lontra canadensis | reverse complement strand
TTTCTTTATTGATTTTCTGCTTCGATGATCTGTCTATTTCCAAGAGATGCATGTTAAGATCTCCTACTATTAATGTATTCATATCAATATGACTCTTTATCTTGATTAACAGTTTTCTTATGTAATTGGTTGCTCCTATATTGGGGGCATAGATATTTAAAATTGTTAGATCATCTTGGTGGATAGTCCCTTGAAGAATGATGTAGTGTCCTTCTGTATCTCTGACTACAGTCTTTAGTTTAAAATCTAATTTATCTGACATGAGAATCGCTACCCCAGCCTTCTTTTGAAGCCCATTGGCATGAAAGATGCTTCTCCATCCCTTCACTTTCAGGCTGGATGTATCTTTAGGTTCAAAATGGGTCTCTTGTAGACAACATATGGATGGGTCCTGTTGTTTTATCCAATCTATGAACCTGCATCATTTTATGGGCACATTTAGGCCATTCACATTGAGAGTATTTATTGATAGATACGTTTTTATTGACATCGTGTTACCTTTGAAGTCTTTCTTTCTGTAGATTGTCTTTCTATTTCTGTTCAATGCTATTAGGATTTTTCCTCTTTTATAGAACCCCCCTTAATATTTCTTGCAGCATTGGCTTGGTGATTGCATAGTCTTTTAAGCCTTGCCAGTCTTGGAAACTCTTTATCTCTACATCCTTTTTGTATGTCATTCTTGCTGGATAACGTATTCTTGGCTGCATGTTCTTCTCATTTAGTGCCCAGAATATATCTTGCCAGGCCTTTCTGGCTTGCCAGATCTCTGTGGACAGGTCTGACGTTATTCTGTTGGACTTTCCTCTATAAATAAGGAGCCTCTTTGTCCAGCTCCTTTCAAGAGAGCATACCTACTATTATGATTCCTCAATTTGACTATCAGGTGCCTTGATGTTTTTCTGGAATCTATAATCTTGGTGGAGACCGTTTGGCCTCTAGTACATGAACGCTGGCTCCATTCGCGAGATTGGGAAAATTTTCATGAAGAACTTGTTCCACTATATCTTCTAGACTTCTTTCTTTCTCCTCCTCTTCAGGGATTCCAATAATTCTGACGTTGGAACATTTCATGGCATCATTTATTTCCCTGATTCTGTTTTCATGCCTTCTAAGCTGTTTGTTCCAGGCTTCCTCCTGATCCTTTCTCTCTATCTGTTTGTCCTCTAGATCACGAATTCTATCTTCTGTCTCAGTTACCCTAGCTTAGAGAGAATTTAGATTAGATAGGAACTCATTGAGAGCATTGTGAACCTCATCCCTGGTAGCTTTCAGCTCTGCCCTAACATTGTGAACATCATCTCTGGTCGCTTTCATTTCAGCCCTAATCAATTCTATTTGGTCATCCATGGCTTTCTCCAACCCAGCTATTGCCTGGATAATTGTTAGCCTGAATTCTCTTTCCAACATATTGTCTATGTTGATATTCGTTAGCTCTGCTGCAGAAGATCCATCCTTTGTATTTTTCTTCTGTTGGGCATTCTTCCTCCTAGTCAGTTTGGTGAGAGATGGCTGAACGGATGTATGTGGATGTATCGACCGTGGTGCAGTCAAGGTGCACCCTGGAATGCTTCTGAACAATCAGGATTCCCCACCCAAATGAGAGAAAAAAGAAAAGAAAAGAAAACAAAACAAAACAAAAAAAAAAGAAAGCGAGAGAGATACAAGAAAGAAAGGGATGATAAAATAGAAGATTCAGCCCATATGGGCCCCAAGGTAAGATTTATGAAGCATACAAACAAAAACAGACAAACAAAAAACTGATAAAAGTAAATGACAAGAGAAAAGAAAAATAATATATATATATACACACACATATATATACATATTTATTTGCATATATATGTATATATATGTATACATATATATATGTATGTATATATGCAAATAAAGGAAGAATCTCATCAAAAGTACCCCAAGTGTAAGAATATATACTATCAGGACAAACACAAAAACACAAAAACACTGGCGAAAGAAAAAGATGGGAGAGTGGTTATAAAGTCTCAGTGTGGTCGAGGAAGGTGGTTTTGATTCCTCCTGGATATATCTTGATATCTTTGTTAAAGGACTCAACTTTCCTAAAATAAAGGTTTTAAAAATTGGTTTACCTATAGGGGTAGCATTGATTGGGGGAAGGGGATTACCTTGAAGTTTAACTCTATATGAATATTAGAAAATAAAAATAAAAAAGGAATAAACTAGACTAAACTAAGGTAAAATTAAAAAAAAAGAAATTTAATAAATCGAAATGCAAAAGATAAACACAGGTGTATGTATTAATTTCAGGTTAGAAGGTTATTATGGAGTTTGATATACTGGACATCTCACTGTGATGGTAAATAGGTCAAAAAATTTTCTATATAAAACAAATGAGCCAGAATAGTGTGAACGAATTAAAAATAAAAATTGTCCTATGAAGCAGTAGTGGTTGTTCTCTTGTTGTCTTTTTTTTTTTTTTTTCTTTCCTGGTTGGTTTTCTGGGGGAGGGGCCTGCCACGTGGGTTTTCAGTCAATGATGTTCTCTGAGTTAAGTCCTCCCGCACCCCTCAAGGGGGTGGGCTCTGAGGAAACTGTTTTTTTCAGGCTTTTGTTCTCTGGAGGTTTTTATGTTTGTTCATTTTTTTTTCCCCTCTCTCGTCTTGACCACTTTTGATGGTTTTTGTAGGTTTAGAGGAAAGCAAACTTCACCTTGACCTCCCTCTCAGAGAGAAGCCTCAGTCTGGCTGCAGAGCCCAGCGAAGGATTGCACACTGAGATTTTCCCGCTGGCACGGGCTGGGAGTGCCTGGTCTTTCTGGGTCCGAGAGCACCAGGCTGGCGCCTGTGTGCACCTCTCTCATGGGATGGTGCGGGGCTGGACTTGGACTCTGATAGCAGGGCATGACACTCCTGCGGGGACTGCAAAAAGGCTGTGCTTCTGCAGGCTGGTGAGGCTCTCAGCCCCTCATGGGAGCTGGACTCCAAGTGCTCTCAGGCGTGCTGGTGGCTCAGGGACCAAGACCTGGTTTCTCCTCCGCACTCTCTCTGGCTCTGCGCCAGGGGTGGCTGTCCTGGGTCTGGGGACTTAAGCCCCTGTCCCTAGCCGCCTCGATTCCCACAATTCCCCCCCCCCCCCCGCCATCCTTTGCTCTTTTTGAGTGCTTTCTACCAGACTCCAAGTTAATGCTGGCCCCCAGATGCAGGGCACTCTCGGATTTGAGTATTACTTTCCAATCCGTCGCCTCTGGTGGCTCCCTCCCCCTTTTGTTTATCTTCAGATATCAGTCCGAAGTTCCCACTCCTCTTTACCTACCCACTGGCGTCTTCTGCTCCTGTAGAGATCCAGACATGTATAATTCTGATCTCAGGCTGATTTCGTGGGTGATCGGAGTTTTTTGGGAGGTAATCAGCTCACTTTAGGGTACAGGTTAAAAGGGCTCCTCCTCCTACTTCCGCCATTTTGTCTCCCCTGCTGTAGATTATTCTTAATATTCTCAGTCTGTGTACATTGATTATTGTATCAGTCAGGTATTGCTGCATGACAAGCCATGACAAACATAAAAGATATAAGATAATCCTTCTTTTAAATTTGCATGGGGGTCTATAATGGGAAAGTATTCTGGTCTCTCCTGGTGTCTTTATGAGGCTCTGTTCAGCTGTGGGTCAGGTGGAAGTGCTTCTGTAATCCTGACTGTGTTCTCACATTAGGGGTCTAGCTTATGTTAGGTTGGTCTAGGTTTGCCATCGTTAGAACAACTGGGTTCTGCTCCACATGTTTTCTTCTACAGCAGGCTAGCCTGGACTTTTATACATGACAGACCCTGGTTTACAGAGGGCAGAAGAAACACACAAAGGTCCCTTGATGCACATGGTCATTTTCAGCATATACTTTAGTCAAGGCAAGTAAAACACTAAGTTCAGTTTGGATTCAAAGTTGCAGAAATAGATTCTACTTCTCAATGGGAAGAGCTTTACAGTCACATTTCCAAGTATATGGATACAGAGATAAATGGTGAATTGGAGCCATATGCAAAAGGTCTACCACACGTATAATTTTTCAATTTAATAAAGATTTATTGGTGTAGGACAAAAAGTCAACATACAGAACAATATAGTACAGTACAATAGAGTTACTCAACAATTCTACAGATGACTCATGGCTCATGATAGTGAGTGTGCTTTTAAGTGTTGAGACTGCAATATTTTCTATATTTAGTTCATATCATCTATAAGTAGATAAACAATTTTACTTCTTTCTGGTTTGGATGCCTTTTATTTCTTGATAATGCCTGATTGCTCTAGCTAGGATGTGCAGTATTATGTTAAATAGGAGTGGCGAGTGTGGATACCCTCATCTTGCTCCTGATTTCAAAGAAAAGGTTTTCTAAACTTTCACCATTGAATATGATGTTATTGTGGGTATGTTGGATATATTTCTCTTATGTTGTGGTGTATTCCTCCTATGCCCACTTTGTTGAAGCATTTTTTTTTTTAATCATGAAAGGATGTTGTACTTTGTCAAAACAGTTTTTTGTATGTTTTGAAATGATCGTATGATTGTTATATTTCATTCTACTAATGGAGTGTATCACGCTTATTGAATGGCTGGAGTGGTTTAATTCTCCCATAATTGTGAATATATCAGATATCTGTGTCCTTACATTCATTGCAACATTATTCACAATAGCCAAGACATGGAAACAGCCCATATTCATCAACAGATGAATTAATAATGATGGTATAGTGGTAGAATGAAATTCAACAAATAAATGAGGAAGACATCCTGCCCTTTGTTAAAACACGGATGGAGCCTGAGGAAATCATGCTAAATGAATAATCAGACAAAAAATGACAGTGTCTGTGTGATCTCACTTATATGTAAAATACAAAATTCTGAAATCATAGAAACAGAGAGTAGGTTGATGTTTGCCTGTGGCTGGGGTTTAGGGAGATGAGAAGATGCTGGTGAAAGCCTACAAAACTTCAGTTATAAGATGAATGAGTTCTGGGAACTTTGTACAACATGGTCATTATGGTTAACTCTGTTGCACCGTGTACATGAATGATGATGACAGTGTATATAGTAAATGTTCTTACAACAAAAAATAATAAGTTTGAGAATTGATGGATGATTTAATAACCTATCATGGTGATCATTTCACAATTCATATGTACATGAAAGCACCAAGTTGTATGCTTGAACTTCCACAATCTTATATGTCAATTATATTTCATTAAAAGTGGAAAATGAAGGAAAACTGTTCCTATCTCTATCTTCTATTTGCATTTTAAATGTCACCTACTTCCAGCAGAAACTTGCCCATAACAATGAAAACAAAAACAAAACCAATACCAGGATGAAAACCACTATGAATATGTCAATGGGAAGGTCAATAGGAAAACATTCCCTACATAAGGATGCCATGAAGATAGCATCAGTGACACAACAGTTCTTAACGCCATGAATGGATGAGTTAAATATGAGTTCCCTAGTCTCTCTGGCATTGGGAAAGAAGAATTTTATTGATTTGATCTTTCCTTAGACTAGGAATGGTGACCTACAGGCATGTTGCAGAGAGGACATATTTACATTTGGAGAAAAGCCTGATCTTCTGGAGTAAATTTCCAATTTACTCCCAATTTACAGTTGTCCAGTAGATACATAATTCATTATCACTGTCTTCTCTGACATCATTCCACTGCCGAAAGTAAACGTGGAAATGAAACCTTTCTAATTGAAATGTACACCAGTATAGACTGTTTTCAGAGATGGCCCATCATCCCCATCTTTCTCTGTAGCCACGTGTTTGGCAGTGTGTGCAGCACATTCCTTTAGGTGATGGAGAATTTTCCTCCCTCTTTGATCTGGGCTGGATTAGGAATTTTTAATTTGCTGTAGCCAGCAGGATATCCTGGGAATGACAGTGGACCTTAGAGTCTTGGTGTGTTTCTGCTGCTCTCTCTTGGGACTCTGCCTCCATAAATGAAATGAGCTTGGTGGGCTGCCAAAGGAGGTGAGAACATGTGCAGCAGAGCCCAGTTTTCCAAGCCAAAGCCACCCTAGATCAACCACAGGTAGCTAGTTAAGACCTGATTGTATTAGAATGTCCCAGAGAGAGATCAGCAGAGCTCCCCCAGCTGACATACAACTGACTCAAGACTCTTCAGCGGATCAACAGAGACTATAACAACTCATAACGATACAATTACATTTGATACAGAAGACATTATAGCAAGCCATTTGCTTTCAGGATGGCTTGCTATGTAGCAACATTCATGATCATTCTGTTATTCAAGTTTGTTTCTGATAACTATTAAGAAATGACTCTAGGGGAATCTGCTTATCTCAGTCAATTGAGCTTCCAACTCTTGGTGTCAGCCTAGGGCATGATCTCCAGCTCCTGAGATGACTTTTTGTTCCATGTTCAACTGGAGTCTGCTTGAGATTTTCTCTCCCACTCCTCTTCCCTTTCCCCCTTTCTTGTTCTCTCTCTGTGTCTGTCTCTCAAATAAACAAATCTTAAACAAAAAGAGTGACTCTAATGAGGATCTTTTTCAGCTACCAAGTAGAGTTTGGAAGCATATTTTTTTTTTTTTTTGAGACGAAATAGTGACTTAGAATCACGTAACTAGGCAAGAATTCACACTCTTTGTGTCTTGCAGAGATATCTTGAATAAGCCTTATGAGACTCATTTTTAGCTTTGACCTCCAGGACTGGAGGAGTGAAATTTGTTTCTGTTAAACCCTCAGTGTGGCCATTGGTGATAGCAGCAATAAGAAAGTGATAAATACATTTCTCCAATAAAATTTTCTTTGAGGAAACTGAATTTAAACCTCTCAAATTATTCACTTAGCTTCTTTGGTTATGGGCATTTTGTGTTGAAACACTATCTTAAGTAGGAGAATGATCTAAAGTCAGTTTGGAGACATTCAGGCTTATTTGATGGTACAGAGAAATTCTCCTTGCATAAATGTCAATGTGATTGTGTCTTTGAGCCCACTGAGCATTAAGATAGGAAAACCAATTGTGAAAATCAAGGCCACATATTCTCATTTTTTTTGGTCTAAATTTCTATATTCCTAATATTCTATTTGAATGTAAATGTTCATTTTTTTCACTTCTTTACCCTCCAAATTTCTCTCAAGCTTTCTTTCAACATAATAGGTAGATTATGATGAGTTTAATAATAGTTATGAGCCTTGTGCATGTACATCCATGCATGTGAGTGTGTTTTCTTGAAATAACAATGTATATGAATACACATAGATTTAATTACACACAGCCCTTAGTCTTGAACATTCATTGATCAAAGTATTTATGTACACTTCATCTTTCCTCACAACATGCCTTGAAGTTATGTTTGTGATACCACATTGTGTTCAGCAGGAAATTAGACTGGCGGGATTACAGCCTAACAATTTAGTAACAAAGCTGTTGGAACTTACTGTGCACCTTTTTGAGCTCTATGGAAATGAATCATGAAGTATGTAGCCATGCTTTTTCAATGTTTCTTTCAATTCCTAATGTAGTACACTTTATTTTTATATTTTAAAAAAGATTTTATTTATTTTTCTATTTCACAGAGACAGAGTGAGTACAGAAATAGGCAGAGATACAGGCAGAGGGAGAGGAAGAAGCAGGCTTCCTGCTGAGCAGAGTCTGATGTGAGCTTTGATACGAGGACCCTGGGATCATTAACTGAGCTGAAGGTGGACACTTAAGTGACTGAGCCACCCAGGTGCCCACATTGTACACTTTAAATGAGTACAGTTTATCACATGTCACAATGTTCTAGTAAATTGATTAGAATTTAGAAATTCTAGTGATGCATGACTCAGGGTCAGATTTGGAACACAGTTGAGTCACACCTATTGGTGTGTGAGACTTCTCATCCAACTGTGATATGTGGATGTTAAAATAGTGGAAGTAAATTAAGATAATTCACATTTGATAAGCTCACTTTTTAAAACAATATAAGATTACCTACATATATAAAAGAAGTAAAATGACATAAATTGGATCAAGGCAGAAGAGCACTACGGCCACACACCTCATGGGTGAGACTTAGAAAACCAATCTGTAGACACCCACCTGACTTCAGACTCTTGAGGAGCCCTGCTGAGATCAGGACAACTGCTTATTCCATAATCCCCTTTAGTAATATAAACATTATACTAAGTCATTTTTTAAATTTATTTTCAGCATAACAGTATTCATTGTTTTTGCACCACACCCAGTGCTCCATGAAATCCATGCCCTCTCTAACCCACCACCTGGTTCCTCCAACCTCCCAACCCCCGCCCCTTCAAACCCCTCAGATTGTTTTTCAGAGTCCATAGTCTCTCATGGTTCACCTCCCCTTCCAATTTCCCCCAACTCCCTTCTCTCTAACTCCCCTTGTCCTCCATGCCATTTGTTATGCTCCACAAATAAGTGAAACCATATGATAATTGACTCTCTCTGCTTGACTCATTTCACTCAGCATAATCTCTTCCAGTCCCGTCCGTGTTGCTACAAAAGTTGGGGATTCATCCTTTCTGATGGAGGCATAATACTCCATAGTGCATATGGACCACAGCTTCCTTATCCATTCGTCCGTTGAAGGGCATCTTGGTTCTTTCTGCAGTTTGGCGACCATGGCCATTGCTGCTATAAACATTGGGGTAGAGATGGCCCTTCTTTTCACTCCATCTGTATCTTTGGGGTAAATACCCAGTAGTGCAATGGCAGGGTGATAGGGAAGCTCTATTTTTAATTTCTTAAGGAATCTCCACACTGTTCTCCAAAGAGGGGGCACCAACTTGCATTCCCACCAACAGTGTAAGAGGGTTCCCCTTTCTCCACATCCCCTCCAACACATGTTGTTTCCTGTCTTGTTAATTTTGGCCATTCTAACTGGTGTAAGGTGATATCTCAGTGTGGTTTTAATATGAATCTCCCTGATGGCTAGTGATGATGAACATTTTTTCATGTGTCTGATAGCCATTTGTATGTCTTCATTGGAGAAGTGTCTGTTCATATCTTCTGCCCATTTTTCGATATGATTATCTGTTTTCTTTGTGTTGAGTTTGAGGAGTTCTTTATATATCCTGGATATCAACCTTTTGTCTGTACTGTCATTTGCAAATATCTTCTCCCATTCCGTGGGTTGCCCCTTTGTTTTCTTGACTGTTTCTTTTGCTGTGCAGAAGCATTTCTGAAGGGTTTGAAGAGGTGGGGGGGTGGGAGGTTGGGGGAACCAGGTGGTGGGTATTAGAGAGGGCACGGACTGCATGGAGCACTGGGTGTGGTACAAAAACAATGAATACTGTTATGCTGAAAATAAATAAAAAAAATGAAAAAAAGATTTTATTTATTTACTTGAGTGAGAGAGAGGGAGAGAGAACAAACTAGAGAATGCATGAGCAGAGTGAGGATGTATGTAGGGACAGAGGAAAAGGGGGAAGCAGACTGAGTAGGAATAATAATAATAACAATTAAAAATAATTTTAATAATATTATTAATAATAATGAGTAGTAATAATCTGATTCTCTTTCTTCTAGGCATTTCTTTGGATACTTTAATGTAGCTTTCATGATTACTCTGTTCTTCAAGTTTATCTCATGTAACTGAATTAAAAAATGACTCCACTGAGGTCCCTTAGAGGTAACAGGGTAAGCTTGGAAGAACACGTATGTGTGCACAAAACTTGTGATTCTGAATCACATGCAGGACAGGAACCCAGGGTTGCTGGTGAGTCATCCTGTGCTTTTGAAGACCATGTATAATGGATGATAATGATGTTGTTCATTCACTGTCCCTTTAGAAGTTATGGCACAATTTCAAATCACGGGAGATATTTCATTTACAGAAATGGAAGCAATCATATTTGTATGAAGCACTGGAAAATTTCAACCAGAAACCAGAAAATAATTTAACAAATCCCCAGCATGTCACCAGTCTTTCATCTTATTAAATACAGCTTACAAATAGACCCTGATATTCTGTAATTCAATAAATAAATAAGGGGCCTGAGAAAGAAATATTTTGCACAGCAGTAAATGTATGCTTTAATATTTTGCTTCATCATCTTTAAATTCAACTTGACTCTAAGGATATATTACATCAAGCTATTTTTTCCATATTTGTCTTTCTGTGTGCATTCCACTTGGAGACATGTATCTCCATATATATACATATATATATGTATATATATGTGTGTGTACATATATATGTATACACATATATATATATATGGAAAATACATGTGACTATGTGAGGCATGGTGGACACAAGCTTTTTAACAATAGGATCTTAAAGTGTAGATAAATTTCCATGATCAACTGCAGCCACCAGTACATCCTAGAGGAGAAGACATGTAACAAATTCTTTGGCCTCAGCTACACCAGTTTCTTGCAAGGCACATATCTTAAGGAAGGGACACACAATAAAAAATGAACTATTCGACCTCATTAAGATAAAAAGATTCATCACAGTAGAAGTCAACAAAACTATAAGTCTATCCATGGAATTAGAGAAAATATTGGCAAATCATATTTCAGATAAAGGACTGATATCCAAGATCTATAAAGAACTTAAACCTAATGCTCCAGAAAACAGATAATCCAGTTAAGAAATATGCAGAAGATATGAACAGACCATTCTCCAAAGAAGACATAAAATGGGAGACAAGATGGCGGGGAAGTAGGAGGAGGCGCCCTTTCAACCTGTACCCTAAAGTGAGCTGATTATCTACCAAAGAATTCCGATCACCCATGAAAAGAGCCTGAGACCAGAATTATACACGTCTGGATCTCTACAGGGGCAGAAGACACCAGTGGGCAGGTAAAGCAGAGTGGGAACTTTGGACCGATATCGGAAGATAAACAAAAGGGAGAGGGAGGCACCAGAGGCAACGGATTGGAAAGTAATACCTCAATCCGAGAGTGCCCTGTGTCTGGGGACCAGCATTAACTTGGAGTCTGGTTGAAAGCACACAAAGAGAGCAAAGGATCATGGGGGGGGGGAATTGTGGGAATTGGGGTGGGTAAGGACAGGGGCCTAAGTCCCAGGTCCCAGGATAGCCTTCCCTGGCGCTGAGCCAGAGAAAGTGCGGCGGAGAAACCAGGTCTTGGTCCTGAGCCGCCAGCACGCCCAAGATCGCGTGGGGTCTGGCTCCTGTGAGGGGCTGGGAGCCTCACCAGAAGGCAGAGGCTCCAGAGCCAGAGGGCAGGTGCTACAGAGCCTGAGACACGCCCCCTTCCCACCCCGTGCTCTTAGACCCACACCATTCCACCAGAGCCTGAGACATGCGCTTGCCCCACACACTCCCCTGAGAGAGGTACGCAAAGGCCCAGCGTGGTGCTCTTGGACTCGCGCCATTCCACCAGAGCCTGAGACGCACGCACGCGGGCCCCACAAACTCCCCTGAGAGAGGTGGGTGCAAGCCCAGCTCGCTTAGACCCAGAAAGACCAGGCACTCCCAGCCCTGGCCAGCGGGAAAATCTCAGTGTGCAATTGATCGATCGCTGCTTAGAACCTCTCTGGAGGCCTGGAGCTCCCCAGACAGCCACCGTTGCTGAGGTTTTGGGTACAGGCAAGAAATCCTGCATCCCCAGGGACTGCGAATCAGAACCTGCTCTGCCAGTGGCCAAGGAGGAATTTATTTGGGCTCTGCAGCCAGACTGAGGCTTCTCTCTGAGAGGGAGGTCAGGGTGCAGTTTGCTTTCCTCTAAATCTACAAAAACCATCAAAAGCAGTCAAGGCAAGGGAAAAAAATGTGAACAAACATAAAAACCTCCAGAGAACAAAAGCCTGAAAAAACCAGTTTCCTCAGAGCCCACCCCCTTGAGGTAGGCGGGAGGACTTAACTCAGGCAACATCATTGACTGAAAACCCACATGGCAGTCCCCTCCCCCAGAAAACCAACCAGGAAAGAAAAAAAAAAAAAAGACAAGAGAACCACCACCACTACTTCATAGGACAACTTTTATTTTTAACTCATTCCCACTATTCTGGTTCATTTTCTTTATGTTTACATAATTTTTTTAACCTATTTACCATCACAGTGAGATGTCCAGCACATCAAACTCCATAATAACCTTCTAACCTGAACTTTTTGATTCATACACCTGTTTTTTTTGCATTTCTACTTTTCAAATTTTTTTAAAATTTTAGTTTAGTTTAGTCTAGTTTATTACTTTTTAATTTTTATTTTCTAATATTCATATAGAGTTAAACTTCAAGGTAATCACCTTTCCCCAATCAATGGTAAACCAATTTTTAACCCCCCTTTATCGTAGAAAAGTTGAGTCCTAACAAACATATCAAGAAACATCCAGAAAAAATCAAAACAACCTTCCTCCCCCACACTGAGAATTTACTACCACTCTCCCATCTTTTTCTTCCACCAGTGTTTCTGTGTTTGTCCTGATAGTATATAAATCTTATACTTGGGGTCTTTTTGATGAGGTTCTTCCTTTATTTGCTTATAAATATATATGTATATATATATATTTTTTTTCTCACTTGTCATATAATTTTATCATTCTTTTTGTTTGTTTTTGTTTGTATACTTCCTAAAATTACCTTGGGGCCCATTTGGGCTGAACCTTCTCTTCTATCTTCCCTTTTTTTCCTGTCTTACTCTCTATCTCTCTCTATTTTTTCTTTTCTTTTTTTTCTCGTTTGGGTGGGGAATCCTGATTGCTCAGAAGCGTTCCAGGGTGCAACTTGACTGCACCACGGTTGACACATCCAGGTATATCCGTTCAGTCATCTCTCACCAAAATGACTAGAAGGAGGAATGCCCAACAGAAGAAAAATACAAAGGATGAGCCTTCTGCAACAGAGCTAATGGCTATCAACATAGACAATTTGTCAGAAAGAGAATTCAGGCTAACAATTATCCAGGCAATAGCTAGGTTGGAGAAAGCTATGGATGACCAAACGGAATTGATTAGGGCCAAACTGAAAACGACTAGGGAAGATTTTCACAATGTTAGGGCAGAGCTGAAAGCTACCAGGGATGAGGTTCACAATGCTCTCAATGAGTTCCAATCTATTCTAAATTCTCTCAAAGCTAGGGTAACAGACAGAAGATAGAATTAGTGATCTAGAGGACAAACAGATAGAGAGAAAGGACCAGGAGGAAGCCTGGAATAAACAGCTTAGAAGGCACGAAAACAGAATCAGGGAAATAAATGATGCCATGAAATGTTTCAATGTCAGAATTATTGGAATCCCTGAAGGAGAGGAAAAAGAAAGAAGTCTAGAAGATATAGTGGAACAAGTACTTCATGAAAATTTTCCAAATCTCACGAATGGAACCAGCATTCATGTACCAGAGGCTGAACGGTCTCCACCCAAGATTAACGATTCCATAAAAACATCAAGGCACCTGATAGTCAAATTGAGGAATCATAATTGTAGCTATAATCTCTTGACAGTAGCTAGGACAAAGAGGTTCCTTACTTACAGAGGAAAGCCCATCAGAATAACGTCAGACCTGTCCACAGAGACCTGGCAAGCCAGAAAGGCCTGGCAGGATATATTCAGGGCACTAAATGAGAAGAACATGCAACCAAGAATACTTTATCCAGGAAGACTGACATTCAAAATGGGTGGGAGATAAAGAGTTTCCAAGACCGGCAAGGCTTAAAAGACTATGCAAACACCAAGTGTACACTGCAGGAAATATTAAGGGGGGTTTTAAAAAGAGGCAAAATCCTAAGAATAGCATTGAACAGAAATAGAGAGACAATCTACAGAAAGAAAGACTTCAAAGGTAACATGATGTCAATAAAAACGTATCTATCAATAATCACTCTCAATGTGAATGGCCTAAATGCGCCCATAAAATGTCACAGGGTTGCAGATTGGATAAAACGACAGGACGCATCCATATGTTGTCTACAAGAGACCCATTATGAACCTAAGAATACACCGAGACTGAAAGTGAAGGGATAGAGAAGCATCTTTCATGCCAATGGGCCTCAAAAGAAGGCTGGGGTAGCGATTCTCATATAAGATAAGTTAGATTTTAAACTAAAGACTGTAGTCAGAGATACAGAAGGACACTACATCATTCTTCAAGGGACTATCCACCAAGATGATCTAACAATTGTAAATATCTATGCCCCCAATATAGGAGCAGCCAATTACATAAGAAAACTGTTAATCAAGATAAAGAGTCATATTGATATGAATACATTAATAGTAGGAGATCTTAACATGCGTCTCTTGGAAATAGACAGATCATCGAAGCAGAAAATCAATAAAGAAA
>NW_022631029.1:335275-514941 GCF_010015895.1 Lontra canadensis | reverse complement strand
TAGACCACATATTGAGTCATAAATCAGGAATCAACAGATACCAAAAGATTGAGATGATTCCCTGCATATTCTCAGATCACAATGCTTTGAAACTGGAGCTCAATCACAAGGAAAAGTTCTGAAGGAACTCAAACACCTGGAAACTAAAGACCATTTTGCTTAAGAATGCTTGGATCAATGAGGAGATCAAAGAAGAACTGAAACAATTCATGGAAACCAATGAGAATGAAGACACTTCAGTCCAAAACCTATGGGATACAGCAAAGGCGGTCCTAAGGGGGAAATACATAGCCATCCAAGCCTCCCTCAAAAAAATTGAAAAATCTAGAACACAGCAGCTGTCTCTACACCTTAAAGAACTGGAAAATCAACCGCAAATCAAACCAACTCCACACATAAGAAGGAAATAATCAAGATTAGAGCTGAGATCAATGAGGTAGAAAGCAGAGATACAGTAGAACGTATCAATGAAACGAGAAGCTGGTTTTTTGAAAGAATCAATAAGATCGATAAACCATTGGCCACACTAATCCAAAAGAAAAGAGAGAAAACCCAAATTAATAAAATTATGAATGAAAAGGGAGAGATCACAACTAACACCAAGGAAGTAGAAACAATCATCAGAAGTTATTATCAACAGTTATATGTCAATACGCTAAGCAACCTAGATAAAATGAATGCATTCTTGGAAAACTATCAACTCCCAAAATTGAACCAGGAAGAAACTGACAACCTGAATAGAACTATATCTAGTAACGAGATTGAAGCAGTGATCAAAAACCTCCCAGAAAACAAGTGCCCAGGACCTGATGGATTCCCTGGGGAATTCTACCAATTTTTCAAAGAAGAAATAACACCTATTCTCCTGAAGCTGTTTCAAAAAATTGAAGCAGAAGGAAAACTTCCAGACTCTTTCTATGAGGCCAGCATTACCCTGATCCCCAAACCAGGCAAAGACCCTACCAAAAAGGAGAATTTCAGATCCATATAACTGATGAATACAGATGCTAAGATTCTCAACAAGATCCTAGCAAACAGCATCCAATAACACATTAAAAAGATTATCCACCATGACCAGGTGGGATTCATTCCTGGGCTTCAAGGAAGGTTCGACATTCACAAATCAATCAATGTGATAGAACAAATTAATATGAGAAGAGAGAAGAACGACATGGTCCTCTCAATTGATTCTGAAAAAAAACATTTGACAAAATCCAGCATCCGTTCCTGATAAAAATGCTTCAAAATATAAGGATAGAGGGAACATTCCTGAACTTCATAAAATCTGTCTATGAAAGAACCACAGCAAATATCATCCTCAATGGGAAAAAGCTTGCAGACTTCCCGTGGAGATCAGGAACACGACAAGGATTCCCACTCTCACCACTCTTGTTCAACATAGTATTAGAAGTCCTAGCAACAGCAATCAGACAACAAAGAGAAATAAAAGGTATCAAGTTGGCAATAGAGGATGTCAAACTCTCTCTCTTCGCAGATGACATGATTGTTTATATGAAAAAGACAAAAGACTCCACCCCCAAACTACTAGAACTCATACAGCAATTCAGTAACGTGGCAGGATACAAAGTCAATGTACAGAAATCAGTGGTTTTCTTATACACTAACAATGAAAATACAGAAAGGAAAATTAGAGAATTGATTCCATTTACTATAGCACCAAGAACCATAAGATACCTGGGAATAAACCTAACTAAAGAGGTAAAGGATCTGTACTTGAGGAATTACAGAACACTCATGAAAGAAATTGAAGAAGACACAAAAAGATGGAAGACCATTCCATGCTATTGGATTGGAAGAATAAACATTGTTAAAATGTCTATACTGCCTAGAACAATCTATATTTTAATGCCATTCTGATCAAAATTCCACTGGTATTTTTTAAGGAGCTGAACAAATAATCCTAAAATTTGTATGGAACCAGAAGAGAACCTGAATCTCTAAGGAAATGTTGAAAAACAAAAATGAAACTGGCGGTATCATGTTACCTGATTTCAAGCTTTACGACAAAGCTGTGATCACCAAGAGAGCATGGTACTGGCATAAAAACAGACACATAGACCAGTGGAAAAGAGTAGAGAGCCCAGATATGGACCCTCAACTCTATGGGAAAATAGGGAAAAATACACAGTGGAAAAAATACAGTCTCTTCAATAAATTCTGCTAGGAAAACTTGCAGCTATATGTTGAAGAATGAATCTCCACCATTCTCTTACACCATACACAAAGATAAACTCAAAATGGATAAAAGACCTCAACGTGAGACTGGAATCCATTCGAATCCTAGAGGAGAACATAGGCAGTAGTCTCTTCGATATCAGCCACAGCAACTTCTTTCAAGATATGTCTCCAAAGGCAAAGGAAACGAAAGCGAAAATAAACTTTTGGGACTTCATCAAAATCAAAAGCTTCTGCACAGTGAAGGAAACAGTCAAGAAAACAAAGAGACAACCCAGGAATGGGAGAAGATATTTGCAAATGATAGTAAAGACAAAAGGTTTATATCCAAGATCTTTAAAGTACTCCTCAAACTCAACACACGCAAAACAGATAATCATATAAAAAATAGGCAGAAGATATGGACAGAAATTTCTCCAATGAAGACATACAAATGGCTATCAGACACATGAACAAATGTTCATCATCACTAGCCATCAGGGTGATTCAAATTAAAACCACATTGAGATACCACCTTAGACCACTTAAAATGGCCAAAATTAGCAAGACAGGAAACAACATGTGTTGGAGAGGATGTGGAGAAAGGGGAACCCTCTTCCACTGTTGGTGGGAATGCAAGTTGGCGCCCCCTCTTTGGAGAACAGTGTGGAGATTCCTCAAGAAATTAAAAATAGAGCTTCCCTATGACTCTGCCATTGCACTACTGGGTATTTACCCCAAAGATACAGATGGAGTGAAAAGAAGGGCCATCTCTACCCCAATGTTTATAGCAGCAGTGGCCATAGTCGCCAAACTGTGGAAAGAAGCAAGATTCCCTTCAACAGACGAATGGATAAGGAAGATTTGGTCCATATACACTATGGAGTATTGTGCCTCCTTCTGAAAGCTTGAACCCCCAACTTTTGTAGCAACATGGATGGGACTGGAAGAGTTTATGCTGAGTGTAATAAGTCAAGCAGAGAGAGTCAGTCATCATATGGTTTCACTTATTTGTGGAGCATAACAAATGGCATGGAGGACAAGGGGAGGTAGAGCGGAGAAGGGAGTTGGGGGAAATTGGAAGGGGAGGTGAACCATGAGAGACTATGGACTCTGAAAAACAATTTGACGGGTTTGAAGCGTCAGGGGTTGCGAGGTTGAGACAACTAGGTGGGAGGTATTAGAGAGGGCACGGATTGCATGAAGCACTGGGTATGGTGCAAAAACAATGAATACTGTTATGATGACAATAAATAAATAAATAAATAAATAATAGATGAAAGAGGGAATAAAATACTAAAAGGGTTGCAATGTCCCCAGGAAAATTCCCTTTAACCAAATGGGAAGTGATCCCAAATCATGGGGGAAGGAATGGTGTTAAAAAGAAGTTCAGAAAAATAGTAAAAAAAAAAAAACAAATAAAGAATCACAATAAAAAAGAAAATATATATATTAGACTGGTGAATATAAAAGAGTCACCCACTTAATTTTGGGAGTATTTTGGTCTCTTAGAAGAAACTACCTCCCAAAATTTTAAAGACTGAAAACATATATAATGGTAACTACAAAGAAGGGTTGGAATATCACTATAAAGATTTAAATTTTGTTTATAATTTCTAAAAAAGGAGTTGATAAATTAAGTTGGTTGGGAGAATTATGAAAAAGAACGTGGAGAGAATTGGCTGTGGCTGGAGACTAGAACAAAGCCCTGCACAAGATTAAGGGTGTATTTTGATCTATTAGAAGAAGTTGTACCCCAAATTTTTTTAGAAGAAAAAACCTTATGTGTATACAAAAATAAAGTTAGATAAAATGAAGGATAAAATATGGCTATAATAATGAATGTTCAAGAAAGATCTCTTTTTATGAAAGGTACTGTTAAGATAAATTAGCTAAAAAATATTAAAAGAGGAATGGGGAAAAGTTAAAAAAATAGTAGAATAAAAAAATAAAATAAAATAAATTAATTAACTTTGCAAAGCTAAAGAATCATGGAGAGGAAGCCATGAATTTCATGCTTTGCTTTCCCCTCCTCTGAAATTCCTCTATTCTCCTTAGTATATTAAATTGGTCTTGGCTGGATTTCTTGTTGATCTTCTGGGGGAGGGTCCTGTTGTAGTGATTCTCAAGTGTCTTTGCCCGAGTCGGAATTGCACTGCCTTTACTAGTGTCCCGGCTAAGTATTCTGCTCAGGTTCCCTTTTGGGAGCTTTTGTTCCCTGAACTCTTTCTGTAGACTTCTGGAGGATGGGAATGAAAATGGTGGCCTCCCATTTTCCAGCCTGGAGGAGCTGGGGCCCAATTTCTCAGTGAGCCCTCAGAGAAAAGTGCTCAATCACTCCCGTCTTCCTGGCCTCTGGCCATGCTCCTAGCTCACCCAGCCTGTGACGAAGCTTTTCTGTCTCTGGCACACAGCCCTGCCTGGAGTCTCTGAACCCTGCAGATCCCTAAGCTCTTCCAGGGGTGTCTCCCTGGATCTTGTGGGGTGTCCACTCACAGAGCAGTGGCCTGTGCCACGGATCACAATTTAAGGTAACCCTGAGTTGAAAGCTCACTCCTCAGCTCTGTCTCTGTGGCTGGCTTCCCTGTTGTAATACCTGTGAGCTCTGTGACACTCAGACACCCCCGATCCTTCTGTGACCCTGCTGCACCTGAGACCACACTATCCTTGCATGGGCCTGGTTTAGCCTCTGGAGTGATGTCCTTCAGTGGAGGAGACTTCTAAAAGTTCTGATTTTGTGCTCCATTGCTATTTTGCTTGCTGGGAGCTGGCCCCTCCCCCCGTGGTCTGCATTCTCATAGCTTTGGATTCACTTCTCTACTGTTCTTACCTTTCAGAAAGTGGTCGTTTTTCTGTTTCTAGATTGCTACTCTTTTCTTCAATCTCCTGTTGGATTTGTAGGTGTCCAGAATGGTTTGCTAAGCTATCTAGCTGATCTCCTGCTACCTAGTGTCATCTCAGCCTGCTACTTCTCCACCATTTTTACTCCTCCCCTATATGACTTTCTGATAGTGGGCTTTTTGAGGTTCCCTCCCCCTGCAGTTTATCTTCCCCTGTATTGCCTTGGATTCAGTTCTCCATACCTCCTACCTTGCAGAAAGTGGTCACTTTTCTATTTGTAGAGCTGTAGCTATTAGAAATCTGGTTCAGTTTGCAGGTGTTCAGAATGATTTGATAGATATCTAGCTGAATTCCTGGGACCAGACAAAACTTAGGTCTCTCACTCCCCCACCATTGTGGATTCCTATCTTTTCAGAGTCTCTGAGCAGATTATTCCCTCTGATGGGTACACACTTCCCTGGATAACCCTATGTCTCCTGCTATCTCCTCTTGAGGCCTCTGTAGAAATGTGTGCTGGCATATCCAAGCAACCAGTAAAAAAACCAGCACCTCCATATACTTTTTTTCTTTTTACTAGATTTTTCTTCATACCACCTGTCACCTTCTGAAATTCTATCTAATCTTTTATTTGCTTATCTTCTCCATCACTGCACTATGCAGACTTTTTTTTTTTTGACACCTATACTCTTTCCCTGGAGGTTAGTCAGTATGAAAGTTTATTCCCCATATGTGTGACAGAATTTCTCATTGAAAGTATAGAATACATGAGTACTTGGGAAAAGGCCAAGTGTGAAATGTGCATTCCTATTCAGAGCTGGAATGTGGGGTCCTGAGAGGGGACAATTTCCATATAAAATCTATGGATATTCACTTTCTGAATGTAAAATGAAAATTTTAGGATTTCAATGATGTTTGTAATGTTCCTTATTGAAAAAATTAGTCATGGTATTTTTTATTCCCTGGTAGACACCTCCACCACATAGAAACAGGACATGTTACACAAATTTCATCTTCTGGGATTATCAGAGCAAACGGAACTGCAAACCCTCATATTTGGGCTTTTGCTCTCCATGTACATGATCACTATGTTTAGGAATCTGCTCATCATTCTGGTTGTTAGTTCTGAATCCCATCCCTCCACACCCCCATTTACTGCTTCCTCTCCATCCTGTCCTTTGCAGACATATGTTCCACCTACATCACCATCCCCAAGATGCTGTGGAACATCCAGACTCAGAGAAAATTCATAACCTATGCAGGCTGCCTCACACAGATGTACTTTTCCACACTCCTTGCTGTACTGGATGACTTTCTTCTGACCATGATGGCCTATGACTGGTTTGTGGCCATCTCCCATCCCCTGCATTACACAGTCATGAATCCCCAGCTCTGTGGACTACTGCTTCTTCTGTCCTAGGTCACATGTATCCTGAATTCCTTCTTACCAAGTTTAATGATGTTGTGGCTTTCCCTCTGCTTGCCTCTATGTCTACTTGGGATCTTTTCCTCTGTCAAATAAATAAATAAAGTCTTTAAGAAACTATAAATTCTGATTGTGGTCCATTTTTTGCATTGAGATTAAAAACAGGAATTCATTACTAAAATTAATGTTTTCCCATTCTACCTTAAGGCTTTGTGTCTAAATATATATTCTTTTAATTTCATGCTAATTCAAACATTGTCTTTTGATTTCTAACCTTTCCAAATTTCCTTCAGATTTCCTTTCAATATAAGAGATGTGATTATTGTGTCTGTTTTGTACATACATGTGTAGGAGTGTATTTGTAGGATGTAATGTACAAATGCACATATACATATATGTGCCTATGCTTCTTACCCATGAAAGACTTGTTTGACTCACCAAATACTTTCAAACACTGTATTTATTCCCAGCAACCCCCACCTGAATTAGATATAAAGAAACAGAGTTTTTAGGTTGATTACATTTTTTTACAATATATAATAAATCTTTAAAGCTTTTGTGCATTTTCTTGAATTATATATAAATGGAGTCATGATGGTATGTATTCTTAATTTTTGTATGATTACTTGAATTCAGAAAATTTTACATTTTAAATCTGCTTAGTTTCTTCTATGTCATTGTAATTCAATGAATTGTTTAAAAGAAAAATATTGTTATAAGTAATCAATGAATTCAGCAGGATATACAAATATAGAAAAATTGGTTGCAACTCTATACACTAATAAGAAACTCTCAGAAAGAGAAATTAAGAAAAAATCCCATTTATGCCTGCATCAACAAGAATAAAATACCGAAGAATGAATTTAACAAGGAGGTGAAACATCTGTACACTGAAAGCTATAAGACATGGCAGAATGAAATTGAAGACACAGGGAAATGGAAAGATATTCCATGATCATTGATTGGAAGAATTAATAATGTTAAAACATCCATACTAGCCAAAGCAATCTGTGGATTCAGGGTAATTCCTGTCAAAATTTTGGTTGCATATTTTACAGAAATAGAACAAACACTCCTTAAATTTTTATGGAATCACAAATACCCCAATAGCCAAAGCAGTCTTGAGAAAAAGAGCAAAATTGGACGATCATCCTCCCTGAATTCAAACTGTATTGCAAAGCTATGGTAACGAAAACAGCATGCTATTGGCATGAAAAAACCCACAGGTCAATGGAATGGAAAAGAAAGTACAGAAATAAACCCACAGATTAGTGGTTAAGTATTTTACAGCAAAGGACACAAGAATATAAAAAAAGAAGGAACAGTCTATTAAATAAATGGTTTTGGGTAAACTGGACAGCTACTTGCAAAAAATGTAACTGGACCACTATTTTACACCACAGGCAAAATTAACTCAAAATGGATTAGAGACTTAAATGTAAGATCTGAAGCCAAAAAAATCCTAGAAGAAAACATCTTGGCCTTAGCAATGATTTTTAAGATTTGACACCAAAGCAAGGGAACAAAAACAAACTAAACAAGGTCTACCTCAAAGTAAGTACTTTTGCACAGGAAAGGAAAACATCAACAAAATGAAAAAGTAACCTTCTGTTGGCAGGGAATATTACAAATAATGTATCTAAGGGTTAAATATCCCCAATATATAAAGAACTCTTACAACTCAACAGTAGTAACAAACAGTCTTATTAAACAATGGAAAGAGGATCTGAATAGACATTTTTCCAATGAAGACATATAGTTGGCCAACAGGTCCATGAAAAGATACTCAACATCAGTATTCACCAGAGAAAAGCAAATATAAAATACACACACACACACACACACACACACACACACACACACACACATATATGGGATATTGTTTAGTCATGCAAATGAGTGGAATCTTGGCATTTGTGACAGCATGGATGGATCCTGAGGGCATTATGCTCAATGAAATAAGTCAGGCAGAAGAAGATAAATACTATGATCTCACCTGCATGTGGAATCTTAAAAACAAGACAAAACCAAGCCAAGCTTGTGGATATGCAGAACAGATTGGTAGTAGCCTGAGCTAGGAGGTGGGGATTGGGTGAAATGCATGATAATGTCAAAAAGTAAAAATTTCCTATTATAAAATGAGTAAGTCATGGGCATATTATGTCTAGAATGGTGGCTTTAGCTAAAAAAACTGTATTGTACATTTGAAAGAAGCTAGGAGAGGTGATCTTGATGATTGTCATTCTGAAGGAAAGTTTGTAACTGTATATTGTAATGGATGTTAACTGAACTTATTCTGATCACTTTGCAATGTACACAAATATTGAATCATTGCATTGTACACATGTAATTAATGTAACATGATGTCAATTATATGTTAACAACATTAAACAACAACAATAATAATAACAAGGAACAGTTCATCCATAACATTGGCTCAGGTTGCCTCACAAGTATGGTGGCCACAGGTGAGTGTTGCAGGCATCACTATCCATTGGCTGAACCTTAAAGGAGATGATGATAAGTCAAGCAGAGAGAGTCAAGTATCATATGGTTTCACTTACTTGTGGAGCATAAGGAACAACACTGAGGACATGGGGAGATGGAGAGGAGAAGTCATTTGGGGAAAATTGGAGGAGGAAATGAACCATGAGAGACTGTGGACTGTGAGAAATAAACTGAAGGTTTTGGAGGGGATGGAGTAGGGGTTGGGTGAGCCTGGTGGTGGGTACTATAGAGGGCAGGTATTGCATGGAGCATTGGGTGTGGCGCATAAACAATGAATGCTGGTATACTGAAGAGAAATAAAATAAAATAAAATAAAATGGAAAAAAAGGTCTACATCATTCAGAAGAGCAGTTAAGGAGTAAAAAGGAATGATAACAGACCCAATGTGAAAACTGATTTTGTATTTTCCTCTATGGTGAAATTATATAAATGGCCTTAGATACCAAGTGTTAGTTTTATCCATATAAGTAATACAACTCATGATTATTCCTTCAGTAAGTCTAGGGAAATTTTACTTGGCATGATATATGCCATTTGAAAAGAAATAATTTTTCAGATATCAAAGTGGTATTGTAAAAGAAACAGTTTTCAAATATTTCTAATCCAAGCTTGGGAAGAACTGTGGGAACATATAAAAATGTACGTAGTGGAAAATTGTTTTTCAGGCAGAGCAGAAAGCTTACTAAATGGAGTATTCTGAAATTGTATAGAGAAGTTGAATTGTAAGAAATAGAAGTTTCTGGAAAAAGGAGCAGATTCTATGTCACAATGATAAAAAATCATGGCTTTGAGTCCTGCAATCAAGGCACTTCTTCACCACCAGGACAATTGTCCCTTTTATAGGTGCCCTCTTGAAGAATCTTACTAGAGCCTCTTTTATGTCTCTTTTCCTCAGGGTGTAGATGAAGGGGTTCAGCATGGGTGAGACCACCATGTACATCACCGAGGCTACTGCACTTGCGTGGGAGCTCTGGGTAGCCACAGAGCTAAGGTACACTCCCAGGACCGTACAATAAAATAAGGAGACAACTGAGAGGTGAGATGCACAGGTGGAAAATGCTTTGTATTTACCCTCAGTTGATGAGATTCTTCGTATGGATGAAATAATCTTAGAGTATGAACAAAGGATCCCAGCAAGGGGAGCACCAGCCAGCAGTACAGGTGAAACATATATCACCGTGTCATTCAGAAAGGTATCGGAACAAGCAAGTTGGATCATCTGATGGAGTTTACAGAAGAAGTGGGGGATTTCCACCTCTGAACAGAAGGAAAGATGCAACAACATCAAGCTCTGTAATAAGGAATTCAGAACACTAATGATGCAGGACACCAGAGCCAGGACTCCACAGGGCCAGAGGTTCATGATGACCCTGTACTGCAGGGGGTGGCAGATGGCCACAAAACGGTCATAGGCCATCACAGCCAGGAGTAAGTCATTCCAGCCTGCAAAGAGTAAGGAAAAGCAGATCTGGCTGATGCATCCTATATAGGTTATAACTTTGCTCTGTGTCTGTATATTCACCAACATCTTTGGAGTGGTGGTGGTTGTGAAACAGATGTCTACAAAGGATAGGTTGGCAAGGAAGAAGTACATGGGGGTGTGAAGTTGAGAGTCAGAGCTGACAGCCAGGACGGTGAGCAGGTTTCCAAACACAGTGATCAGGTACATGGAGAGGAAAAGCCCAAATATGGGGAGCTGCAGTTCTGGTTTTTTTGATAATCCCAGAAGAAGAAATCCTGAAAATTGGGTATCATTGCCATGTCCTGTGTCATGGTTGTAATGACTTGAAATTAGGAAAAAAATGATTAATTTTAACACAAACAGACATTAGTAACATGGCAGAAGTGCTATATTTACATGGGAAAGTATATTTACATAGGGAAAAATGTAGGCATTAAAGAATTGGATGAAGTGTGCCCTTTACTGGGACTTCAGGAAGACCTCAACACAAGGTGACATTTGAAGACAGACCTCAGGGAAATCTGCAGAGAAGACACAAGTTTATCTGGGGTATGTGTGCCCTGCAGGAAAAGGAGCCAGTGCAAAGCCTGAGGAAAGAACTTGTTTCAGATTAGTTGGAGCTTGTTTCAGACGAAATGGAGCTAGTGTTGGTCAGGAGTTATCCAGGTTATCCAGGTCTAAAAATGGAGCTAGTGTTGTCAGGAGACCAGCAAGAGGGAGAGTGATGAGAGATGATGTCAGGGAATGTTGAACAAGGTGGCACCTGAGACTTCAAGAAGGAAGGGAGTCCTTCATTCATGTGATGTTCCTTGCACTTCATTAATTTTTCTCCTAGGAAAACTGTCAATAAAGATGGATCCATTCTTTATTTTCAAGTGTTGGTTAACACCCCGGAGGTTATATTTCAAGGGTCCCATATTGGGACACTACAGACTCTTGGGGCCATGTAACTACCAGGCTCTTCTCACCTCTAGCTACATATTTAGGAAAGAAATGATATTAGTTAAGATCTCAACATCAAATTATCATTACCCTAAGAAATATAGAAAAGTCCCCAAATTCCAGTTGGTAAGACTCCCATGAACATGTAACTTGGTGCTTCATTTAAATATGACCAGTTTGTCCTGTATTTAGAGAAGTATAAAAATTTTAAAGGAAGAGGAAAACGAAGGGGGAGAAAGGTCTAATAAACCCAAATGGTCCCTGAGAGATCATGAAGACATGAAATCTTCCCTGGTTCTGGCTGCCTTCCAACCCCTTGATGCCCAGAATAACTAATAATGCAGCAAAAACCATTAGCCCAAAAGAGAAAAGAGTGATATATTTATGGTGTCAAGACACCTTAATGTATGAACACCCACTAGATATATGAATAAAAGGAAAAATACATTGACTAAAGGAAATACACAAGGTACAAAAATAGAAGGTATTAATCAAGATTAAATGGTAAAATACTTTCCCAAATGATGTTGAATTCAAAATTTTGTGATTAGTGAATGAGTTTTGAATCCTGGATCTACCACACAGTAGTCATTTGAATTTGGGAAGACAACCAACTCATTCTAAAATTGTAATATTCTCACCAGAATAGTGGCTGTAGTGGTATCGATCCTCCTAAGATGGTCAATAGATTGAGTCCATGTATGTAAAAAGTTGAGCAGAGTTCCTTCCTCTTAGTGTATGAATGGTTATTCTCTGTTCAGTTGTGTTTATGTACAGTGTGTACGTACATGTGGATTTGTGTGTTTGCATGTGCATACATACTTCATCTTAATGTTAAAGGCATGCTTACTGTGGACAGTTAAAAAAAAAGGAATCCACTTCAGTAAAAGAAAAAAAAAATGGTTTTAGTAGAAGTCCAGTGGTGGCTAATGTGGGAAAAGAGTATCAATGAAGAGTCTATCAGAAGAACAGTTTGCAGAGAGAAAAGGTTGTCAGCGTGAGTGCTAAGGTTACATCATACTCCAGGGATCCCATGTTGACTGCTCCATTGTATTCCTCATGGGGTCCACCCCGTGTTCCTGATCTAATTGTGGATGATTTTGGCTCCTCTTACTTTCCTTGATGGCATTCCTTCCTTTGTTATGATGGACTTTGGGTTTTGATTTTTGTTTGACACAAAATCCAGTAGGTCCTCACTTGTCCTCGTTTTCTGTTCCTTGTCTGTTATGAAGAAACCTTATCAGACCATACTCTGTAAAATCTGGCATGTCCTGTGACAATCTATCCCCTTTCTATATATGATTTATCCTTGAAGACCTTGTATTATACTAGCACTTAGTTCCCTGTTCTCCATTATAACCTATGATCCAAAGGAGCAGGGCGTCCCTTGCTTTGTTTGACTCTTTGTGTTCACAAAAGTGCACATTTGTATAGAAACAAGTTTAAAATAAATGAGAATTCATTAAATAGAATGCTAGGAAAAATAAATCAAGTTAAATATGGTGGATTCAAATAATCGTCTTCAACAAAATGAACAATAATCTAATGCTAACATCTTACAAACAAGATATTCAATAGCGACAATCACATCAACATAGGACTCTTGTTCAGGATGAAATGAAGTAAAAGCTTGGAGGTAAAAGAATAGGAAAACATTCTTTTTAATATACGTCTCAAGAGATAGTAGCTAAAATTGTAGTTTGATCATATGTGACCATGAATGGACTCAATCATGCTTATGATAAAGATGCAGGAGAACTTCAGTTGAATACAAAAGAGTGTGTTTCACATAATGACAGAAGATGATTGTTATAAAAAAAAAACCAAAGAAACAGATCTAATTCCAAAATATAAAATGGTAGAAATAGGGACTATTAGATCTTTGGGGGAGACAAGATGGTGGGGAAGTAGGAGGAGGCGCCCTTTCAACGTGTACCCTAAAGTGAGCTGATTACCTACCAAAGAACTCCGATCACCCATGAAATCAGCCTGAGATCAGAATTATATATGTCTGGATCTCTACAGGGGCAGAAGACACCAGTGGGCAGGTAAAGCAGAGTGGGAACATCGGACTGATATTGGAAGATAAACAAAAGGGGGAGGGAGCCACCAGAGGCGACCGTTTGGAAAGTAATATCCCTAATACGAGAGTACCCTGCATCTGGGACCAGCATTAACTTGGAAACTGGTTGAAAGCACTCAGAAAGAGCAAAGGATCGCGGGGTGGGGGGGGTTGTGGGATTCAGGATGGCAAGGGACAGGGGCTTAAGTCCCTGGACTCAGGACAGCCTCCCCTGGCGTGGAGCCAGAGAGAGTGCGGCGGAGAAACAAGGTCTCTGTTTTTGAGCTGCCAGCCTGCCCGAGACGTGTGGGGTCCGGCTCCTGTGAGGGGCTGGGAGCCTCACCAGATGGCAGAACGCCCAGCCATGCTAACAGAGCCTGAGAAGTGCGTGCCCCTCAAACTCCACTGAGAGAGGTGCATGAAGGCCCCGAAGGCCCAGCCGGCTGCTCTTAAACCCACGCCATTGTTTCAGAGCCTGAGATGCGAGCGCCCCATACCGTACCCTGAGAGAGGTGCACGAAGGCCCAACCTTGTGCTCTCGGACCCGCGCCCTGCTCTCAGAGCCTGAGATGCATGAGTGACCCACAGCCTTCCCTGAGAGAGGTGCTTGCAAGCCCGGCGCTCTTAGACCCAGAAAGACCAGGCAAGCCCAGCCAGGGCCAGCGGGAAAATCTCAGTGTGTGATCGCTGCTTGGAACCTCTCTGGAGCTGCCCAGACAGCTGCTGCTGCCATCATTTTGGGAACAAGCAGAAGATCCTGTGTCCCCCGTGACCGCGACTCAGAACCTGCTCTGCCAGCGGCCAAGGGGGAATTTATATGGACTCTGCAACACCCACAGGGGACCAGACTGAGGCTTCTCTCTTAGAGGGAGGCCAAGGTGCAGTTTGCTTTCCTCTAAACCTACAAAAACCATCAAAAGCGGTCAAGGCGAGAGAAAAAAACAAAAGTGAACAAACATAAAAACCTCCAGAGAACAAAAGCCTGAAAAAAACTGGTTTCCTCAGAGCCCACCCCCTTGAGGGGGGCGGGAGGACATTTCTCAGGGAACATCATTGACTGAAAACCCACTTGGCAGGCCCCTCACCCAGAAAACCAACCAAGAAAGAAAGAAAAAAAAAAAAGACTACAAGAGAACAACCACCACTACTTCCTACGACAACTTTTATTTCTAACTCGTTCCCACAATTATGGTCCATTTTTTTTATATAGATAATTTTTTAACCTATTTACCATCACAGTGAGATGTCCAGTACATCAAATTCCATAATAACCTTCTAACTTGAACTTTTTGATACATACACCTGTGTTTTTCTTTTGGATTTCTATTTTTTTAATTTTTTTTCTAAATTTTAGTTTACCTTCGTCTAGTTTATTCCTTTTTTATTTTTATTTTCTAATATTCATATAGAGTTAAACTTCAAAGTAATCCCCTTTCCCCAATTAATACTACCCCTATAGGTAAACCAATTTTTAATCCCCTTTTGTCTTAGGAAAGTTGAGTCCTTTAACAAAGATATCAAGATACATCCAGCAAGAATCAAAACAACCTTCCTCGCCCACACTGAGAATTTATAACCACTCTCCCATCTTTTTCTTCCACCAGTGTTTCTGTGTTTTTGTGTTTGTCCTGATAGTATATAAATCTTATACTTGGGGTTCTTTTTGACTAGGTTCTTCCTTTATTTGCTTATATATATATATTTTTTTCTCTTGTCATATACTTTTATCAGTCTTTTTGTTTGTCTGTTTTTGTTTGTATAATTCATCAAACGTACCTTGGGTGCCATTTGGGTTGAAACTTCTATTTTATCTTCCTTTTTTTTTCCTCTCTCTCTCTCTCTCTTTTTTTCTTTTTCTTTTCTTTTTCTCTCATTTGGGTGGGGAACCCTGATTGCTCAGAAGCGTTCAAGGGTGCACCTTGACTGCACCATGGTCGATACATCCAGCTACATCCATTCAGTCCTCTCTCACCAAAATGACTAGGAGGAGGAATGCCCAACAGAAGAAAAATACAGAGGATGGGCCTTCTGCAACAGAGCTAACGGCTATCAACATAGACAATAAGTTGGAAATAGAATTCAGGCTAACAATTATCCAGGCAATAGCTAGGTTGGAGAAAGCCATGGATGACCAAATGGAATTGATTAGGGCAGAACTGAAAACGACCAGGGATGAAGTACACAATGTTAGGGCAGAGCTGAAAGCTACCAGGGCTGAGGTTCACAATGCTCTCAATGAGTTCCTATCTAATCTAAATTCTCTCAAAGCTAGGGTAACTGAGACAGAAGATAGAATTCATGATCTGGAGGACAAACAGATAGAAAGAAACTATCAGGAAGAAGCCTGGAACAAACAGCTTAGAAGCCACGAAAACAGAATCAGAGAAATAAATGATGCCATGAAAGGTTCCAACGTCAGAATTATTGGAATCCCTGAAGGGGAGGAGAAAGAAAGAAGTCTAGAAGATATAGTGGAACAAGTTCTTCATGAAAATTTTCCCAATCTCGTGAATGGAACCAGCGTTCATGTACTAGAGGTCAAACGGTCTCCACCAAGATTATAGATTCCAGAAAAAACATCAAGGCACCTCGTAGTAAAAGTGAGGAGTCATAATTGTAGATATAATCTCTTGAAAGCAGCTAGGACAAAGAGGCTCCTTACTTACAGAGGAAAGCCCATCAGAATAATGTCAGACCTGTCCACAGAGACCTGGCTAGCCAGAAAGGGCTGGCAAGATATATTCAGGGCACTAAATGAGAAGAACATACAGCCAAGAATACTTTGTCCAGAAAGACTGACATTCAAAATGGATGGAGAGATAAAGAGATTCCAAGACCAGCAAGTCTTAAAAGACTATGCAAACACCAAGCCAACACTGCAGGAAATATTAAGGGGGGCACTATAAAAGAGTCAAAATCCTAAGAAAAGCATTGAACAGAAATAGAGAGATAATCTACAGAAAGAAAGACTTCAGAGGTAACATGATGTCAATAAAAATGTATCTATCAATAATCACTCTCAATGTGAATGGCCTAAATGTGCCCATAAAATGGCACAGTGCTGCAGGTTGGATAAAATGACAGGACCCATCCATATGTTGTCTACAAGAGACCCATTTTGAACCTAAAGATACACCCAGACTGAAAGTGAAGGGATGAGGAAGCATCTTTCATGCCAATGGGCCTCAAAAGAAGGCCGGGTAGTGATTCTCGTATCAGATAAATTAGATTTTAAACTAAAGACTGTAGTCAGAGATACAGAAGGACATTACATCATTCTTCAAGGGACTCTCCACCAAGATGATCTAACAATTGTAAATATCTATGCCCCCAATATGGGAGCAGCCAATTACATAAGAAAACTGTTAATCAAGATAAAGAGTCATATTGATATGAATATATTAATAGTAGGAGATCTTAACATGCCTCTCTCAGAAATAGATCATTGAAGCAGAAAATCAATAAAGAAACAAGAGCATTGAGGGACGCCTGGGTGGCTCAGTGGGTTAATCCTCTGCCTTCGGCTCAGGTCATGATCTCGGGGTCCTGGGATCGAGTCCCGCATCGGGCTCTCTGCTCAGCAGGGAGCCTGCTTCCCTTCCTCTCTCTGCCTGCCTCTCTGCCTACTTGTGATCTCTGTCTGTCAAATAAATAAATAAAATCATAAAAAAAAAAGAAACAAGAGCATTGAATGACACATTGGACCAGATGGACCTCATAGATATATACAGAACATTCCACCCTAAAAGAACAGAATACTCATTCTTCTCAAGTGCCCATGGAACCTTCTCCAGAATAGACCACATACTGAGTCACAAATCAGGACTCAAACGATACCAAAAGACTGAGATTATTCCCTGCACATTCTTAGATCACAATGCTTTGAAATTGGAGCTCGATCACAAGGAAAAGGTCGGAAAGAACTCAAACACTTGAAAGCTAAAGGCCATCTTGCTTAACAATGCTTGGATCAATGAGGAGATCAAAGAAGAACTGAAACAATTCATGGAAAACAATGAGAATGAAGACAATTCGGTCCAAAACCTAAGGGATACAGCTAAGGCGGTCCTAAGGGGGAAATACAAAGCCATCCAAGCCTCCCTCAAAAAAATTGAAAAATCCAGAACATAGCAGCTGTCTCTACACCTTAAAGAACTGGAGAATCAACAACAAATCAAACCAACTCCACACATAAGAAGGGAAATCATTAAGATTAGAGCTGAGATCAATGAGGTAGAAACCAGAGATAGAGTAGAACGTATCAATGAAACGAGAAGCTGGTTTTTTGAAAGAATCAATAAGATCGATAAACCATTGGCCACACTAATCCAAAAGAAAAGAGAGAAGGCCCAAATTAATGAAATTATGAATGAAAAGGGAGCAATCACAACTAACACCGAGGAAGTAGAAACAATCACTAGAAGTTATTATCAACAGTTTTATGCCAATAAGCTAAGCAACCTAGATGAAATGGATGCATTCCTGGAAAACTATCAACTCCCCAAATTGAACCCGGAAGAAATTGACAACCTGAGTAGACCAATATCTAGTAACGAGATTGAAGCAGTGATCAAAAACCTCCCAAAAAACAAGAGCCCAGGATCTGATGGATTCCCTGGGGAATTCTACCAATTTTTCAAAGAAGAAATAACACCTATTCTCCTGAAGCTCTTTCAAAAAATTGAAGCAGAAACAAAACTTCCAGACCATTTCTATGAAACCAGCATTACCCTGATCCCAAACCAGGCAAAGACCCTACCAAAAAGGTGAATTTCAGACCAATATCACTGATGAATATGGATGTAAGATTCTCAACAAGATCCTAGCAAACAGGATCCAACAGTACATTCAAAAGATTATCCACCATGACCAGGCGGGATTCATCCCTGGGCTACAAGGATGGTTCAACATTCGCAAATCAATCAACGTGATAGAGCAAATCAATAAGAGAAGAGAGAAGAACCACATGGTCCTCTCAATTGATGCAGAAAAAGCATTTGACAAAATCCAGCATCCGTTCCTGATTAAAACGCTTCAAAGTATGGGGATAGAGGGAACATTCCTGATCTTCATCAAATCTATCTAGGAAAGACCCACAGCAAATATCATCCTCAATGGGAAAAAGCTTGCAGACTTCCCGCTGAGATCAGGAACACGACAAGGATGCCCACTCTCACCACTCTTGTTCAATATAGTATTAAAAGTCCTAGCAACAGCAATCAGACAACAAAGAGAAATAAAAGGTATCCAAATTGGCAATGAAGGAGTCAAACTCTCTCTCTTCGCAGATGACATGATTCTTTATATGGAAAACCCAAAAGACTCCACCCCCAAACTCCTAGAACTCATACAACAATTCAGCAATGTGGTAGGATATAAAGTGAATGTACAGAAATCAGTGGCTTTCTTATACACTAACAATGAAAATACAGAAAGGGAAATTAGATAATCAATTCCATTTACTATAGCACCAAGAACCATAAGAAACCTGGGAATAAACTTAACCAAAGAGGTAAAGAAACTGTACTTGAGGAACTGCGGAACACTTATGAAAGAAACTGAAGAAGACACAAGAAGATGGAAGACTATTCCATGCTCTTGGATCGGAAGAATAAATATTGTTAAAATGTCTGTACTGCTTAGAGCAATCTATACTTTTAATGCCATTCCGATCAAAATTCCACAGGTGTTTTTGAAAGAGCTGGAGCAAATGATCCAAAAATTTGTATGGAACCAGAAGAGACCCTGAATCACTAAGGAAATGTTGAAAAACAAAAATAAAACTGGGGGCATCACGTTACCTGATTTCAAGCTTTACTACAAAGCTGTGATCACCAAGACAGCATAAAAACAGACACATAGACCAGTGGAACAGAGTAGAGAGCCCAGATATGGACCCTCAACTCTATGGTCAGTTAATCTTCGACAAAACAGGAAAAAATATACAGTGGAAAAATGTCTCTTCAGTAAATGGTGCTGGGAAAACTGGACAACTATATGTAAAAGAATGAAACTCGACCATTCTCTTACACCGTACACAAAGACAAACTCAAAATGGATAAAAGACCTCAACGTGAGACTGGAATCCATCAGAATCCTAGAGGAGAACATAGGCAGTAACCTCTTTGCTATCAGCCACAGCATCTTCTTTTAAGATATGTCTCCAAAGGCAATGGAAACAAAAGCGAAGATGAACTTTTGGGACCTCACCAAAATCAAAAGCTTCTGCACAGCAAAGGAAATAGTCACAAAAACAAAGAAGCAACCCTTGTAATGGGAGAAGATATTTGCAAATGACAGTACAGACAAAAGGTTGATATCCAGGATCTATAAAGAACTCCTCAAACTCAACACACACAAAATAGATAATCTTATTAAAAAATGAGCAGAAGATATGAACAGACACTTCTCCAATGAAGACATACAAATGGCTATCAGATACATGAAAAAATGTTCACTATCACTAGCCATCAGGGAGATTCAAATTAATACCACATTGAGATACCACCTTACACCAGTTAGAATGGCCAAAATTAGTAAGACAGGAAACAACGTGTGTTGGAGAGGATGTGGAGAAAGGGGAACCCTCTTACACTGTTGGTGGGAATGTAAGTTGGTGCAGCCTCTCTGGAGAACAGTGTGGAGATTCCTTAAGAAATTAAAAATAGAACTTCCCTATGACCCTGCCATTGCTCTACTGGGCAAAGATACAGATGGAGTGAAAAGAAGGGCCATCTGTACCCCAATGTTTATAGCAGCAATGGTCACGGTCGCCAAACTGTGGAAAGAACCAAGATGCCCTTCAACAGATGAATGGATAAGGAAGATGTTGTCCATATACACTATGGAGTATTATGCCTCCATCAGAAAGGATGAATCCCCCACTTTTGCAGCAACATGGACGGGACTGGAAGAGATTATGCTGATTGAAATAAGTCAAGCAGAGAGAGTCAATTATCAAATGGTTTCACTTATTTGTGTAATATAACAAATAGCAAGGAGGACAAGAGGAGTTCGAGAGGAGAAGGAAGTTGAGATAAATTGGAGGGGGAGGTGATACATGAGAGAGTATGGACTCTGAAAAAGAATCTGAGGGTTTTGAAAGGGGTGGGGGTGGGAGGTTGGGGGAACCAGGTGGTGGGTATTAGGGAGGGCACGTATTGCATGGAGCACTGGGTGTGGTGCAAAAACAATGAATACTGTTAAGCTGAAAAGAAATAAAAAAAAGAAATAGGGATTATTAGATGTGCAAGAAGGTGACAATATGTATGAAAATCAGCTCTTACTACTAAGGATGCAGAAGTATTTCCGTACTTGAAAGCAATCAGGGGTACATTCTGTGACCAACTCATAGATTTGAGCACATGAAATAGTTAGACATTCACTGAATCCCATCAGTACATCTATATACAATACAAAGAGTAAGAGGTAAACAGCAAACTTGTTGAAAAAATTACCATTCTTTTTTTTTTGAAAGAATGCAACCAAAACACAATAAAGACATCACATCCCAGTATATGAAAGCAATGTACTTGCTAAAACAATTTGCATATAGGAAGTAAATGGAAAATAAAGCAAAAAATATATTAGCCTCCTCAGTAATAAGATAGTGTCAAAGTGATGCTCTTTGGCATATCCCTTTTTGCATTTAGGTACATTCCCCCCCCCACCCCAGGGAATATCAGTGGAAGAGATGATACTGTAAAATGTATGTCTCAAAAACTACTGTCACAAGGTAGTATTACCTTCCATGGGGCTGGATCTTTCTAATAAGTACAGAACAAACTAAATATACCAATATGTGAAATTAAAAAAAATGTTCTTTCTCCCTTCTCATACCTCTGAACCTAATGCTTTGTTTCCCTATTCCCCTAGCTGCAAAATCCTTGAATATATTCTATTTCACTGGAACCACTTTATGCCCCCTAGTCCTTACACTGTCTCATCCAACTGGACTTCCATTCCCACTGTGTATTTTTTTAAATTTTTATTTATCTTTTAAAATTTCTTTTCAGTGTTCCAGAATTCATTGTGTATGCACCACACCCAGTGCTCCATGCAATATGTGGCCTCCACAATACCCACAACCATGCTCACCCAACCTTCCACTCCCTCCCCTCCAAAACCCTTAGTTAGTTACTTAGAGTACACAGTCTCTCTTGGTTACCACCATGTATTGTTAACCATGATCTTATAAAGCTGAGTCTAATGAACACTTCTTTCTGAAATATATTAAATAGGGTGCTTGGGTGGCTGTCAATTAAGCATCAACTTTGTCTCAGGTAATGATCACGGGGTCCTGGGATCTAGTTCCACATCAGGCTCCCTGCTTAAGGGGGACATCTGCTTCTCCCCCACCCACATCCCCCTGCTCATGCTCTCTATTTCTTGCTTTCTCAAATAATTAAATAAAATCTTTAAGCTGAAATAAGAAACATAATAAATAATTTGAAGATCTATATTCTTTAAGAAATATAGTAATAATAAAATATACTAAATTAATTATTTTTAAACTTAGTAGTCAACCCAGCAAACAAAAATATAGTCTCTTGACTCTGGAATAGGCTGGCTGGGCTCTCAGTTGACCTCAGGTAAAGAGTGTCAGGATCCATTCTCTCTGATCCTTTCCTGAAATACCTGCTGAGCTCTGATACTAACCTGGGTTGGGTCTGCAGGATGAAAGTCTCTGTGTGGAGGTCCAAATTTGTCCCTGGATAGCTGATGATGGAGGCAGAAGCTCTGTTACCTGAAAGGACAGCAGAAAGGAGTGAAGCATGGGTCCCCCAGCCAGACAGAGTACCCAAAACAAGAACCATATCTTTTCCCACACAAAGATGCACCATGGTAAGGGACTGAAGCAGCGGAGATATTTACAGATCTCTGTCTCTGGTCATTAGGCACTGTTTGCATTGTTACCTCCACCTCTGAGCACATTATTCCCCTGTGGGCCACTGGTCTGGATGGAAAAAAAAAAGTTTTTTCCTGCCAATTCTATGTTCCCAGGAGACCAGATTAGTAATCATGTGAATCTAGTTATTACCTTCTCCACAATCTTGCCTGCCTTCCAGAGCACTAACCACTTTGCATCTTATCCCAATTTTTAGTTAATGTTTTCTCCAAATCTAAGACTGAGGAATTTCCTTATCCAGGTCTCATGGACCTCCAAAGTATTGTGTTATGGCAGAGAAGATCTCCTTATATCTCTAGAAAATTTCTGTCCCTCTCTTCAACAGGTGAAAGGGGTATGTTAATTTGCGATAAACATATGGATACAGTGCCCTTGTCTTCATGATGCTTTTGACTGATCAATCATGTGAGTCATACTGATGACGCAAATTCAGAACTGCCATTTAGTGCTCAATTTAAAAAAAGTTTGTTAATTATGAGATATTTGGATTGCTTTATGTGCCATACAGTGAGCTAGGATCTTATTTGGATTTTTTTTTTTTCATTTTTGCGAAGTCCACTTTGTAAGTTCTGTACTATAATTAACCTTAATCTACACTTGAAAAGTGGGGTTCAGAAGTGTCAAATGAGCTACCCAGAGTTAAGAGTTGAGGGAGGAATGAGCTTTGACTGGAACTCCACCAAGATATCTCTAGTTCTCATACCCTAGGTCAGTGGTTCTCAACCGGGGGCAATTTTGCCTCCAGAGAACCCTTGACAAGATATGGAGAAATCTTGGTTGTCCTAACTAGGGAGGTTCTACTAGCACCTAGAGGCTTGAGTCCAGTGGTGCTGCCCCATATCCCACAATGCACAGGATGACCCCCTCCACAATGAATTATCTACTTCAAATGTCAACAGTGGAGAGGATGAGAAACACTATTTTAGACCTAAACTTCTCCAGCATTAACATGTGTTTGATTCACATGAGGATCCTGTTCAATATCAGATTCGGATTTGGCAGAATGTGGGTGAGGCTCAGAGATCCTGTAACTGCAACAAAAAAATGGCCAAAAGACACATGAGAAAATGCTCAACATCACTAGCCATTAGGGAAATACAAATCAAAACCACAGTGACATACCACCTTACACCAGTTAGAGTGTCTAAAATTAACAAGCCAGGGAATAACAAATGTTGGTGAGGATGTGGAGAAAGGTGACCCCAGTCACGCTGTTCATGGGAATGCAAGCTGATACAGCCACCCTGGAAAACCATATGGAGGTTCCTCAAGACATTAAAAATAGAGCTGCCATATGGCCCAGCAATTGCACTAAGTATTTACTCCAAAGATACAAATGTAGTGAAATAATGGGTCACCTGGACTCCAATGTTCATAGAAGCAATGTTCTCAATAGCTAAGCTGTGGAATGAACCAAGATGTCCTTCAACAGATGAATGGATAAAGAAGATGTGGTTCAAGTATACAATAGAATATTACTCATTTCTCATTACTCAAAGCGAATACCCTCCATTTGTACCAACATGGATGGAACTGGGGGGTATTAAGCTAAGTGAAATAGGTCAGAGAAAGATAATTATCATTTGGTTTCACTCTTAGGTGGAATGTAAGAAATAGTGCAGAGAATCCTAAGGGAAGGGAGGGAAAACTAAAGGGGAAGAAATCAGAGAGGGAGACAAACCATGAGGGACTTGTAACTCTGGAAAACAAACTGAGGGTTACTGAAGGGGCATCTGTGGGGTAACAGGTTAACTGAGTGACAGGGGATAAGGAGGGCACGTGATGTGATGAGCACTGGGTGTTACATGCATCTGATGATGTATTAAACTCTACGTCTGAAACTAATGATGCACTGTATGTTGGCTAATTGAATTTAAATTAAAAAGTGCATTCTCTGGCAGAGCAGTTAAGGTAGTGATATACGAAGGAAAGATGTTCACAAAAGGGAAGTGCAGTGGTCTCAGGTTTTTCTCTGTTATAAACTTATTTAAATGGCTGTGGTGGCTAAGAGTAGATTTTTCCGTGGGAATAGTATTCAGTCAAAAAAGAAAAAATGCTCACTGTGATATATTTTATTTGAGAAGAAATTATTCTTAACCGATTCATGTAGTCCTTTGAATAAATGAGAATGTTCTGAACATTTCACATCCAAGGTTAGGAATAACATTGAAAGACTAGGAAAATGACAAAGGGAAAAATCTCTTGAATATCAGAGATATCACAAAGCTTAATAAAATGCGTTTCATAAACTATACAGAAAGGTAAAAAAAATAGAAATTCTAGGAAAAAAAATATAAAAGACATGTACCACTTCCACAATCTGATCAAAGCATCTAAACATTTGATGTAAGAGAATGGTTTTGTTTCATTCTTCTACACACAGCTGTGCAATTTTCCTGGCACCATTTATTGAAGAGACTGTCATTTTTCCACTGTATATTTTTTCCTGCTTTGTCAAAGATTATTTGACCATAGAAATGAGAGTCCATATCTGGGCTCTCTACTCTGCTCCACTGGTCTATGTGTCTGTTTTTATGCCGGTACCATGCTGTCTCGGTGATCACAGCTTTGTAGTAAAGCTTGAAATCAGATAACGTGATGCCCCCAGTTTTGTTTTTCTTTTTCAACATTTCCTTAGCGATTCGGGGTCTCTTCTGATTCCATACAAATTTTAGGATTGTTTTCTCCAGCTTTTTGAAAAATACCGGTGGAATTTTGATCGGAATGGCATTGAAAGTATAGATTGCTCTAAGCAGTATAGACATTTTAACAATGTTTATTCTTCTGATCCATGAGCATGGAATGGCCTTCCATCTTTTTGTGTCTTCTTCAATTTCTTTTACGAGTGTTCTGTAGTTCCTCGAGTACAGATCCTTTACCTCTTTGGTTAGGTTTATTCCCAGGTATCTTATACTTCTTGGTGCTATAGTAAATGGAGTTGATTCTCTAATTTCCCTTTCTGTATTTTCATTTTTAGTGTATAAGAAAGCAACTGATTTCTGTACATTTCTTTTGTATCCTGCCACATTACCTAATTGCTGTATGAATTCTAGTAGTTTGGGGGTGGAGTCTTTTGGGTTTTACATATAAAGTATCATGTCATCTGTGAAGTGAGAGAGTTTGACTTCTTCATTGTCAATATGAATACCTTTCATTTCTCTTTGTTGTCTTATTGCTGTTGCTAAGGCTTTTATTTTGTTCAGATTTTGGGCCCTGCAATTGTGGGCACTTTCTCAGCCCCATGAATATTCATGGTTTTAGAGCGGCCATCCCACAGAATCTTATCAGAGCCTCCTTTATGTCTTTGTTTCTAAGGCTATAGATGAAGGGATTCAGCATGGGTGTGACTACAGTGTACATCACTGAGGCTACTGCACTTGAGTGGGAGCTCTGGGTAGCCCCAGAGCTAAGGTACACTCCTAGGCTTGTACAATAAAACAAAGAGACAACAGAGAGGTGAGACACACAGGTGGAAAATGCTTTATGCTTGCCCTGAGATGATGAGATCCCACGTATGGAGGAAACTATCTTAGAGTAAGAGTAAATGATACCAATGAAGGGACCACCAGCCAACAACATAGCTGCAAAATATATCACCATGTTATTGAGAAAGGTGTCAGAACATGCAAGTTGGATTATCTGATTGATTTCACAGAAAAAGTGGGGGATTTCCAAGACTGTGCAGAAGGACAGCCGCAACACCAAAGAAGTTTGTAACAAGGAATGCGAGGCACTCAGAATCCAGGACATGAGAACCAGCAGTCCACAAAGCCAGGGGTTCATGATGACTGTGTAGTTCAGTGGGTGACAGATGGCCACAAAGCGGTCATAAGCCATCACAGTCAGGAGAAAGATGTCTAGTCCTGTAAACAGTATGAAAAAATACATCTGTGTGATGCAGCCTCCATAGGTTATGTCTTTGCTCTGAATCTGGATGTTCCACAGCATCTTCGGGATTGTGGTGGAGGTGAAGCAGATGTCTACAAAGGATAAGTTGGTGAGGAAGAAGTACATGGGGGTGTGGAGGTGGGAGTGAGAGCTGACAGCCAGGATGATGAGCAGGTTTCCAAACAGTGTGATCAGGTACATGGAAAGGAAAAATCCAAATATGATTGGCTGCAGTTCTGGTTCTTCTGAAAATCCCAGAAGCTCAAACTCTGAAATTCCTGTATTGTTTCCTGGGTCCATGTGGTGGAGTGAACTACCAGCACAAAGGAAAATAACATGGCTAATTTTCACAAAAGTGGTCATTGCTCACATTGTCAAAATGCAACAATTTATATTTTCCAGTCATGAAATCTTATTGCAATATTATGTGAATAGATTTCAGCCCCTTGAGAGGATTCTGATTCCTCTCTTATTAGGAATTTTCATCACAACATCAGGCATTCCCCAAAAGGTCAGGTACTATACAGTTTTAGTAAGAAATTATTTCATGCATTTGAGAAATATATTGAATGCTGGCCATATTTTGGGAATTCTAGTCATAAAGTAGTGGGTGTTGAATAGCAAAAGTCCCTAAAATTCAATGATGGTTAAAGGATAGAGGCAGATATAAAAATTAAATAATCATGAGACAGGGACAGATGCTCTAAAGTAAACAGAATCAGGTTAAGACAGTGCATGGGGTGTTATGTTGGGTGTTCAGTCAAGATTGGCTTAGAGGGTGGCATTTGAATAGATACCTCATGGAAGAGAGGATGGAAGAGAGGAGGTCTTCCTGACAGACCAGGTGGTTCTGTTCTGTTCTTCGAACAGCTGGTTTGAAGGCCCTACTAAGTGCTTCTGTCAGAAACTCAAGGCTCAGAAGGAAGCCAGTATGTAGGGAAGTGATGAGAATTGGTGGTAATGAATTTCATAGAATCATGTGGACTCATAGCTGCTTAAAGTTCAAGTCACAGAGAGTTCATGGTCCACAATATTGCATTTTATGATTTTTTCCAGTAAGGTCCTGTCCATTGACACCCCTCCTTAGTATCATCTGATGTTTAAGTTTGGCCTGTGTACTATAAGGGTCTCATTGAAAGAGAGGAGCTTGTGTATCTCTGCTCTGAGGACTGCTCTCACTCATCAAGTTGCCCAGAGAAATGTGCATATGCACACCCACATACATTGTCACATATACACAAGATACACTGTGTCTTCCTGGTGTGTGTTACTCTATGTCCCTGTCACTTCCTTGCCACCCACTCCAACACATTGTTTAGGATACAAATGCATACACAGTCATATAACCCTTGCAATAAGGAATATAGAACTAGGACCCAGAAATTCCTTTTCATAGCTTCCCAGGGACAAATCATTGTGTGGCTCCATTTTGTAATGGCCATTTCCTGACCTATGTGTAAAGAAACATAAAAAATTCTGCTCAACACTTAGAGTCTTTTCTGGTATCCTACAAATTTTAGATTGTTTGTTCCTGCTATGTAAAAAATGGTGGTGGTATTTTGATAAGTATTACATTGAATATGTAGATTGCTTTGGGAAGCATAGACATTTTAATAATATTTTTTCCTTCCAATCCATGAGCATGGAACGTTTTTACATTTATTTGTGCCTTCCTCATATCTGTCACAAGTGTTATACAGTTTTCAGAGTACAGATCTTTTACCTCTTTGATTAGGTTTCTTCCTAGATATCTTGTGTTTTTTGGTACAACTGTAAACAGCTAAGAGACACATGAAAAAAAAATGATGAATATCACTCACCATCAGGAAATTACAAATCAAAACCATGGTGATACCACCTCAAACAATCAGAATTGCTAAAATAAACAACTCAGGAACCAGCAGATGTTGGCTTAGATGTGGAGAAAGGGGAACACTCTTATGCTTACGCTTTTGGTTGGAATGCAAACTGATGCAACCACTCTGGAAAACAGTACGGAGTTTCCTCAATAAGTTAAAAACAGAGTTACCCTATGACCCCTCAATTGCACTGCTAGGTATTTATCCAAAGGGTGAAAACATGGTGATCTGAAGGGCACATGTACTTCAATTTTTTAAAAAAGATTTTACTTTTTGTCTGAGAAAGAGTGTAAGCAAGGGGATGAGCAGAGGCAGAGGGAGAAGCAGGCTCTCCACTGAGCAAGGAGCCTGATGGTGGACTCAGCCCCAGAACTCTGGGATCGTGACCTGAGCTGAAGGCAGATGCTTAACTGACTGAGCCACCCAGGTGTCCCCTCCTCAATGTTTATTGCAGCAATGTCCACAATAGCTAAACTATGGAAAGAGACCAGATGTCCAGCAACAGATGAATAGTTAAAGAAGTTGTGGTGTACATACAGAATTCAATATAACTCAGCCATTAAAGAATCAAATCTTGCCATTTGTAATTACATGTTGGAGTTAGAGTATATATATAAAGTGAAATAAGCTAGTCAGAGAAAGACAAACACCATATGATTTCATTCATATGTGGAATTTAAGAAAGAAAGCTAATGAACATAGGGGAAGGGAAGGGAAAATAAAATAAGATAAAAATGGAGAAGTAGGGAAACCATAAGAGACTCTTTTTAAAAAAATTTTTTTCCACATTTTATTATTTTTTTCCATTTATTTTTTTAAATTTTTTATTTCTTTTATTTCTTGATTATAGGACACAAACTGAGAGTGGCTGGAGGGGAGGTAGATGGGAGATAGGGTAATTGGGTGATTGGCATTAAGGAAGGCACATGATGTAATGTGCACTGGGTGGTAAAATATTTTTTTAAAGATCTTATTTATTTGAGAGAGAGTGTGAACGAGAGGAAGCACATGAGCAGGGGCAGAGCAAGAGGTGGAGGGAGACGTATACTCCCCTGGTGAGTGGGCATGGGACTCTATTCCACAAACTTGAGATCATGACCTAAGCTGAAGGCAGATTTTGCCAACTGAGCCACTCCGGCGCCCCTGCACTGGGTGTTTTAGGCAACTAGTGACTCACTGAATTCCACCTCTGAAACTAATTATGAACATGAACACTGGTCAGAAATATGTATGAAGCAATATTTGGGAGTAGTAAGTATGAAAAAGGACATTTACTTTCATTTTTTGGACAGCAGGTATCCACAAGTGAATAATACTAAGATAGTAGATCAATTCTTTTGTGGGGAAAAACCTAGAAAAAGCAGTGGAGGGAATATACTATGATTAACTCACAGACTATACCACCAAAAAACTTACAGAATCTCACACATTCTGCACAAATACATCTACACATACATAAAAAAGCAAAATGGCAAGTAACTAAATTGGTGAAATAAAGAGCAATTAAGGATGGCATGTATTTCATGGAGCCCTGCGTGTTATATGCAAACAATGAATCATGGAACACCACATCAAAAACTAATGATATACTGTATGGTGAAAAACAGAACACTGTAATAAAAATAAAGAATGTAATAAAGAACAGGAATAAAACCACTCTGATCTCACTGGAAACACCATAGACTCCCACAGACAATTTTCTACGGAGAAAGTGAGTGGCTAGATAAGCCAGACTATGTTCAGGCTCACAGGTAGTGGTATAATTATGAAGAAATCTCACTAGCATACCCCTTTTCACATAATACATGTAAAAATTTTCACTTGAATACTCAAGAGAGAGGAGGTACAGTGATATTATGCTTCATGTACTGTTCTTACAGAGATGTACCAGCGAGAATTCTTTTGTCAGGAATTTTCTCCTTAGTGCAGAAATGTAGTCTACTATGTCCCAACTTAAAAATGAAAAGACATATCCTCAATTCACTGTATGTCCCTCCACAGCTATGACTTGACTTTTCTACCGCAGTTACCTGAAAATATCCTTGGTCTCATTTCCTATTTTATGCTTCCCATCCCTTGTCTTATTGGGTTTCCATTATTATGATTTAGTTGTTAATGTTGAACCTTGTATTTCTGAGTTCAATATTAACTTCTATTTCTAGCATCACATATATGTTAATGAATCAATCAGTGAATTTCTTAATCATGCCAGCAAACAGGCACAGCAAACTCTCAGCTCTGGGCTAGGCTGGATTGTCCCTCAGGTGACCTCAGTTACATGCTTTTGAGTTTCATTCTCCTGACCTTCTCCCTCAATCCCTACTGGGTGGTAAAACTTATCCAGATGGTGTCTCTGTGAGGAAGGTCTCTACATGGAAATCAAAATACCTGTCCAGTTGGTAGATGGTGGAAGATGAAGCTCTGTCCCCAGACAAGAGAGCAGGAATGGGTCAAACTTCAGTGCCCCATGCAAACTTAGGACTGCACAAGAAATGCCCAGGTCTCATCCAGTTTGAGGTTGTCTGTGCTGTGGTACTGCAGCAGAGGAGGTATTTACAGCTGCTTTGGTCTGATCATTAAGCACATTTCCCTCTTGTTCCTCCCACTTTTAGGCACATGGTTTCCCTGTGGGACACTACTTTGGATACAAAGGACATTTTTCTTGTTGAATTTTTTTCCTAGGAGACTGAGTGATAAACTAGGTGAAGTCAGTTTTTCTTACTTTCTCCCTATGACTTCTGCCTTTCAGAGATCTAACTCCCAACACCTTATTCCACTCTTGAATGAGAATTTTCTCCTGTTTAAGACTGGGGAGGGAGTCTTGATTAGGTCTCTTGGGTCCTTCAAAACATTGACTTACTTATTGTGGAGACACAACTCCTGATATCCCTAGAACATTACTTTACCTTTTTTCAACAAAGATGAAAAGTTTGTTCCTTTCATATAAAATCCTGGACTCTACACTCCTTGGCTTCATGACAGTTTTGCCAAAACAAATAGGAATTTCACATTTCTATCAAAAGTTCAGACTATGACATAGAATGTCAATATAAAAGGTTTGTTAATTGTTAAGAGATAAATTTAGAACTTTCTCTGTACTATAATCCAAGTTAACACCATATTATCGGTGTTGCCTGATTTAATTTTTATAAAAGCCATTCTGTGAGGAAGCACTAGGGTGAACTCCATTCCCCATGGAGACATGGAGCTTGATGAATTTAGTGATCTTCTCAAAGATATCATTGCAGGAAAGGATGGGTGTTGATTACCTCCTCTCAGGATGCTCCCAATTTTCAAACTCTGTGCCAGTGGTCCCAAGCAGAGATGTGTTTTTCCCATGGGCATATCTGGCAATGTCTGAGGTATGCTGCTAAAAACTTCCAATGAGCATAACAACTTCCAGCTCAAGTAAGGACCCTCCCTCAATGTTCAGACTGAGAATGTGAGAAAATGTACTCTAGACCAGCACTTCTCCAACTTCAAAGTGCATAGGAATCACCTAGGATTCTAGCTTAAAGGCCGATTAGCGGCTGCTGGTGGGCCTAGGAGTTCATCATTTCTAACAAGTTCCTGAGTGATGTTGCTGCTGTCAGGTCGTGGTCTGTGGACCACTCTTTGAGAAGGAAGACTGTGATCCTGTGATAGAGTAAGGTGCAGGTAGTTGTACATCTTCCTCACAAAAGAATCTTGTTTGCATAAAATTTTGAATAACTAGTGTATTCAGTCATTCTAGGGGCTGTGAAAATTCTGCTTATTAGAACCCTTGAGTGGCACTGAAAAAAAAAAACTTTTGGAAAAGACTTTCTAGTAGGTAGAATAAGAACCTCTTCGTTAGTTTTTGCTTTTGACACTTTTTAAAAATTATGTTCAGTTAAGCAACTTACAGTACATCATCAATTTTTGATGTGTTCAAAGATTCATTAGTTGTGTACAACACACAGTGTTAAGTCATCTATATTCTAGTACCTAGAAACTTAAATATGTTATTTTTTAAAAATTTTCTATTTCTATTCAGTGTAACAGTATTCATTGTTTTTGCACCACACCCAGTGCTCCATGCAATCTGTGCCCTCTCCAATACCCACCACCTGGTTCCCCCAACCTCCCAACCCCCGCCCCTTCAAACCCCTCAGATTGTTGTTCAGAGTCCATAGTCTTTCATGGTTCACCTCCCCATCCAATTTCCCTCAGCTCCCTTCTCCTCTCTAACTCCCCTTGTTATTTTTTATAGGAAGAGGAATGTTAATGTCCCAAATAGAATAAGGCTGCCAGGCAGCTCAGCTTAAACTAAGATTGGCCAAGATTATGCTGGTGGAAGTAACATAATCATCAGAGTCTTCTGAATTTGGGAGAGGAAGGCAGAATAGTTGTTTCAGAAAGAGATGGAATATGCCATGTCGCTGGCTTTGAAGTTGGAGAAAGGGCAGTGAGCCAAAGAATGCCTACTGTCACTAGAAACAACAATATGAAAGAAAAGAGTCTCTCCTGTAACATCCAGAAGGAAACAGACCCTGCATATATCTTGATTTTAGCCCACTGGCACTTATTTCAGGCTTCTGACCTCTAAAACAGTAAGAGCATAAATTTGTATTTTGAAGCTTTAGTGTGGTAATATGTTACAGCAGAAATAGGAATGTAATACAGATATTTACCAATAAAACAGTTTTGGGGTCACCTGGGTGGCTCAGTGGGTTAAATCCTCTGCCTTCGGCTCAGGTCATGATCCCGGGGTCCTGGGATGGAGTTCTGAATTGGGCTTTATGCTTAGAGGGGATCATGATTCATCCTCTCTCTCTGCATGCCTCTCTGCCTACTTGTGATCTCTGTCAAATAAATAAATAAATAAATAAATAAATAAATAAATCTTTAAAAAAACTGTTTTGAAGGAAACAAATTATGGTTTCTCAATTAATTAATTTCTCTACACTTGGGTAATGGCACTTTGTGTTGAAATGCCACCTTAACTGGAATAAAAAAATATAAAGTCAATTTGGAGCTTCTGTTCCATTGCTGAAATGGAATGGAAATGGTGAATTCCCCATTGCTAATAATTAAATGTAAATTACTTACTTACTTTCTTTCTTTCTTTGTTTTTTTTTAAATAATGAATTTATTTATTTATTTAAATGAATTTATTATTTTGGAGAGAGAAAGAGACACAGAGAGTGCCTATGCTGAACAGAGGAGGGGCAAAGGAAGTAGGAATGAGAAACCTTCAGTAGATTCCTCACAGCATGGAGCCTGAGATGGTGCTCTAATCCATGCCCTGATACCATGCTCTCAGCCAAAATCAAGAGCTGGACCCTTAAATGACTGAGCCATCCAAGTGCCCCTTTTGTTTATGTTTGAAGTAATCTCTATGCTCATTGTAGGGCTTCATCTCAGACCCGGAGATCAGGAGTTGCATGCTCCAGTTGCCTGACTGACTCAGTTGTTGGAACAGGTGACTCTTGATCTCAGGATTGTAGGATTGAGCCCCACATTGTTTTACAGATTACTTAAAAACAAGATCTTTAAATAAAAATAAAAGGAGTTGCTGCTCCACTGACTGAGCAGCCAGGTGCCCTGTGACTTTATATTTAAATATAATGTTTTTTTGAATATAAATTCTGACTGCAAGCCATTTCTACATTGAGATTAAAAAAGGAATTCTTTACTAAAAGTAATGTTTGCCCATTAATTTTAGTATTTGTATCTAAATATTTATATTATTTTAATTTCATGCCTTTTCAAAATTTCACTCTTCTGATTTCTATCCTCTCCAAATTCCTTTCAGATTGCCTTTCAACACAAAAGATGGGATTATTTAGTATGTGTTATACATACACGTGTAAGAGTGTATTTGCATGAAACAATGTACAAATGTACACCTACATTTATGTACATACACTTCTCTCATGAAAGACTTCTTGGGCTCACCAAATATTTTCAAATGCTATATTTATTCCTAACAACATCCACCTGAGTTAGAGATAAGGAAACAGATTTTTCAGGTCAATACCTTTTTTACAATTATATAACAATTCTTTAAAACTTTCATGCACTTTCTTGAATTATATATGATTTGATTTATGCATATGTACTCTTAATTTTTATATAAGTTAATTCAGAATGTGTTGTATCTCAAATCTGTTTAGTTTCTTGTGTGTCATTGTAATTCAATGACTTGCTAAAAAATCTGTTATAACTAATCAGTGAATTCAGGAGGATATAAAGTCAATACACAAAAATTGGTTGCAACTCCATACACTAAAAAGGAACTCTCAGAAAGAGAAATTAAGAAAACAATCCCATTTACAGCTGCATTAGCAAGAATAAAATGTCAAAGAATAAATTTAAACAAGGAAGTGAAACACTGAAAACTATAAGATATTGCTGAAAGAAATTGAAGATGACACAATGAAATAGAAAGTTATTCCATGTTCATTGATTGGAAGAATTAATACTGTTAAAATGTCCATACTACCCACAGCAATCTGTGGATTCAGTGTAATTCCTGTCAAAATTCCAATGGTACATATTACAGAAATAGAATAAACGCTCCTTCAATTTTTTTTTAAATATAGGGCTCAATTTTTATGGAATCACAAAGACCCTGAAGAGTCGAAGCTATCTTGAGAAAGAGGAGCAAAACTGGAGGCATCATCCTCTCTGATTGCAAACAATATTTAAAAGTATGGTAACCAAAACAGCATGATATTTGCATAAAAAGCATACAGGTCAATGGAATGGAATACAGAGCCTAGAAATAACCCACAGATAAGTGGTTAATTAGTACATGACAAAGGAGGAAAGAAAAAAATATATTATATATATGTTAAGTAATATATAGTTTTATATATATTTAGCCATAAGAATGAACAAAGTCTAGGCATTTGTGACAGCATGGATGTACCCTGAGGGCATTCTTCTAAGTGAAATAAATTAAGCAGAAAGAGATAAATACCATATGATCCCACTTACATATGGAATCTTAAAAACAAGATAAAACCAAACCACACTTGAGGATAAAAAGAGCAGATTAGAAGTAGTCTGAGCTAGGGCAGGGGAAGTGGGTGAAATAGACAAAAGTATGAAAAGGTACAAATTTCCAGTTATGAAATGAGTAAGCCATGGGAATGTCATGTCCAGCATGGTAACTCTAACTAAGAAGCTGTATTGCAGATGTAAACATAGCTAGGAGAGGAGATCTTGACAGTTGTCATCATGAAATGAAGTTTGTATATTGTAATGGATGATAATGGAACTTATTCTGCTCACTTTGCAATATTGAAACATTGCATTGTACACCTGAAATTAAGGCAATGAGATATCAATTGTATTTTAAGAACATCAACAGCAATAATAATAATGACAGGAATCAGTTCCTCCACAACATTGGCTCAGTTCTGAGTCACAAGTATTTTGGGCCCAGGTGAATTTCACAGGCATTGTTATCCTATACCATCACCATACACAGGCTAAGGTTTAAAGGGGATGATGACAAAGTCTACATCATCTGGAAGAGCAGTTAGGAAGGAAACAGAAATGACAACAAAACCAATGTGAAAACTGTGATTTCATAATTTCCTCTCTGTTAATATTATATAAAAGGCCCTAGTAGTTTTACCCATATGAGCAATGCAATTCATGGCCATTCCTTCATGCTGTCTAGGGAAATTTAACTTAGCAGGATATATGTCATTTGAGAAGAAATCTTTTTTTTTAAGTGACATGTCTGTTTATTTATTTACTATTTATTTGCTTAATTATTTATATTATGTGCCATTATCCAGTGTATAGTACATCATTAGTTCTTGATGCAGTGTTTAATGATACATTAGTTATGTATTACACCCAGTGCTCATAACAACATGTGCCTTCCTTAATACCCAACACCCTGTAACTGCCTCATCCCACCCTCTTCCCCTCCGAAACCCACAATCTGTTTCCCAGGGTTCATACGTTTCTCATGGTTCATTTCCTTCTCTGATTTCTCCCCCTTCAGATTTCCCTCCCTTCCCATAGGATCCTCTGTGCTATTGCTTATGTTCCACATATGAGTGAAACCATATGGTACTTGTCTTTCTCTGCTTGACTTATTTCACTTAACGTAATCCCCTCCAGTTCCATCTGATGCAAATGGTGGCTATTCATCCTTTCTGATGACTGAATAATATTCCAGTATATATATGAACCACATCTTTCTCCATTTGTTTGTTGAAGGGCATCTTGTCTCCTTCCTCAGATTGGCTTTGTGGTAGATATTGCTGTGATGAACGTTGGGGTGCATGTACTTCTTTTCACTACATCTATATCTTTGGGGGAAATACCTAGTAGTGCAATTGCTGGGTCAAACGGTAGCTTTATTTTTAACATCTTGAGGGACCTCCATACTGTTTTTCAGAGTGGCTGTACCAGCTTGCATTCCCACCAACAGTGTAAGAGGGTTCATCCTTCTCTACATCCTCACCAACATTTGTTGTTTCTTGTTTTGCTAATTTTTGCCATTTTAACTGGTGTAAGGTGGTATCTCATGGTTTACATTTGTATTTCTCTGATGGCTAGTGATGCTGGGTATTTTTCAATTTATACTTTCAAAGCCATTCATATTAAAACACGTTTGGCATTTTTCAAAGAGCTGAACAAACAATCCTAAAATTTGTGTGGAACCAGAAAAGACCCCGAATCACCAGGGAAATTTTGAAAAAGAAAAACAAAACCAGGAGCACCACAATGCCTGTCTTCAAGCTATATTGCAAAGCTGTGATCATCAAGACAACGTGGTACTGACATAAAAACTGACACCCAGATTGATTGGACAGAATAGAGAGATAAAAATGGACCCTGAACAATAGAGTCAAGTAATCTTTGACAAAACAGGAAAAAATATCCAATGGAAAAAACCAGTCTCTTCAATAAGTGTTGTTGGGAAAATTGGACAGCTACATAGAGAAGAATGAAACTGCACCATCCCCTTACACCATACACAAAGATAAACTCCAAATGGATGAAAGTCCTCAATGTGAGACAGGAATCCATCAAAATCCTAGAAGAGAACACAGACGGTAACCACTTTGACATTGGCCACAATAACTTCTTGCAAGACATGTCTCCAAAGGCAAGGGGAAAAGAGCAAAAATGAACTTTTGGGACTTCATCAAGATTTAGGTTTAGTTTTTATATGTTAAAAGTTGAGCATAGTTTCTTCCTGTAAACATTTGAACTGTTATTCTCTTTGTTTTGCCCTGTTTTTATGTGTGTGTGTGTGCATACATGTAGATTTGTGTGTTTGAATATGTGCACACGCTTGATCTTAGTGTAAAAGGCATGATTACTCTGCACAGAAAAAAAATTGGAACTCTTAATCTCACAAAACAAACTGAGGGTTGCTGGGGGGAGGGGGGTTGGGAGAGGGGGGTGGGGTTATGGACATTGGGGAGGGTATGTGCTATGGTGAGTGCTGTGAAGTGTGTAAACCTGGCGATTCACAGACCTGTACCCCTGGGGAAAAATATATTATATGTTTATAAAAAATAAAATTAAAAAAAATTGGAATCCACTTCAGTAAAGGAAAAAATAATTTTAATAGAAGGCTAGTGTCTGCTAATGTTGGAAAAACAGTATGAATGAAATGTACATCAGAACCGGGTTTCAGAGGGAAAAGACAGTTAGCACCAGTGCTGATGTTACATCAAACTCCAGAGAGCCCATGCTGACTGCTCTGTTAGCCTCATCAGGGGGTTCACCTCAGGCCCATGATATAAATGTCATTCCTGTCTTTATGCCCTGTTTAGTTGACCATACTTGACCCAAGAGTGAATGAGGCTGGCTGTTCTCTTACTTTCCTTGGTGGCATTTGTTCCTTTGTTATCTTGTGCTTTGGAGTTTGATCTTTGTTTGACACAAAATCCAAAGGATACACGCCAGTCCTGATCTTCTGTTCCTTGTCTGCAATGCAGAAACCTTCCCAGACCATATTACCTGAAATCTGGCATGTTCCATGACAATCTACCCACTTTATGTATACAATTTTTCCTTGAAGACCTAATGTCATACAAGCACTTATTTCCCTGTTCTCAATTATAACATATGATCTAAAGGAGCAGGGCCTCACCTGCCTTGTTCATGTCTTTTGCTGACAAAGGTGTGCATTTGTATAGAAACAAGTTTTAAGAAAACGAGAATTCATTAAATCGAAAGAATGGTGGGGAAAATAAAATCATGTTAAATGTGATGGATCCAAACAACTGTTTTCAACAAAACTGAACAATAATCTAAAACTAACATTTAACAGAAATGATATGCAATACCAAACTTCGTATCAACATCAGTCACTATTTCAGGATGAAATGGTTAAAAGCTTGGAAATAAAAAATAGGAAAACGTTCTCTTTAATACACAGTACAAGAAGCAGTAGCCAAAGTTATAGTTCTATTGTGTGTAAACTAAATGGACTCAATCATGCTTATGAAAAAGCTGCAGGGGATCTTTAGTAGAATACAAAAGAACATGATTCACATAATGACAGGAAGTGATTGTTATTTAAAAAAAATGTTCTAACTCCAGAATATAAAATGGTAGAAATGACAATTAGATTGCAGTAAGATGGTAATATGTGTAAAAAGCAATTATTATTAAGGATGCAGAAGAATTTCAATGTTTCAAAGCAATGAGGGGAACACAATGTCATTAACTGATCATTTCGACCCCTCAAAATATGTAAGCTCTCCCTGCATCCCATAAATACATATCTACACAATGCAAGGATAAAGTGGCAAACAGCAAACCTGGTGAAAAAAAAATGCCATTTTTTTCCTTGAAAGAATGGGATCCAAACACAACAAAAACACATATATCTCAGTACATGAAAACACTGTATTTGGAAAACAATTTACATATCTGAACTAAATGGCTAACAAAAATATATGCAGCCTCCTTGGTGATAAAACAGTTGTAAAGTGATACTCCTTGGCATATCTCTTCATGCATATTAGGTACATTTTTCCCTAGTGAATAGCAATGGGAGAGATAAGGCTGTGAAATGTATGGCTTAAAAATAGCCATCACTTTTGGGACTTCATCAAAATCAAAAGCTTCTGCACAGCAAAGGAAACAGTTAACAAAACAAAGAGGCAACCCACGGAATGGGAGAAGATATTTGCAAATGACAGTACAGACAAAAGGTTGATATCCAGGATCTATAAAGAAATCCTCAAACTCAACACACACAAAACAGATAATCATATCAAAAAATGGGCAGAAGATATGAACAGACACTTCTCCAATGAAGACATACAAATGGCTATCAGACACATGAAAAAAATGTTCATCATCACTAGCCATCAGGGAGATTCAAATTAAAACCCCATTGAGATACCACCTTACACCAGTTAGAATGGACAAAATTGGCAAGACAGGAAACAACATGTGTTGGAGGGGATGTGGAGAAAGGGGAACCCTCTTCCACTGTTGGTGGGAATGCAAGTTGGTGCAGCCACTTTGGAGAACAGTGTGGAGATTCCTCAAGAAATTAAAAATAGAGCTTCCCTATGACCCTGCCATTGCACTACTGGGTATTTACCTCAAAGATACAGATGGAGTGAAAAGAAGGGCCATCTGTACCCCAATGTTTATAGCAGCAATGGTCACGGTCGCCAAACTGTGGAAAGAACCAAGATGCCCTTCAACAGATGAATGGATAAGGAAGATGTGGTCCATATACACTATGGAGTATTATGCCTCCATCAGAAAGGATGAATCCCCAACTTTTGTAGCAACATGGACGGGACTGGAAGAGATTATGCTGAGTGAAATAAGTCAAGCAGAGAGAGTCAATTATCATATGGTTTCACTTATTTGTGGAGCATAACAAATAGCATGGAGGACATGGGGAGTTGGGAGAAGAGAGTTGGGGGAAATTGGAAGGGGAGGTGAACAATGAGAGACTATGGACTCTGAAAAACAACCTGAAGGGTTTGAAGAGGTGGGGGGGTGGGAGGTTGGGGGAACCAGGTGGTGGGTATTGGAGAGGGCACGGATTGCATGGAGCACTGGATGTGGTATAAAAACAATGAATACTGTTATGCTGAAAAGAAATTAAAAAATGATTTAAAAAAACCAGCCATCAAAAGGTAGTATTTACTTCCATGGGTCTGTATCCTTCTTTTTTTTTTTTTTTAAACCTGGTGCTTAATAAGTTGGCTTCCTATCATTTATTGGTGGCGTTTGGTTGTAAGACAGTCTGTACCTGATGTGAAGTCTGTACAGTCAGGGAGTGTCCCAAAGTGAACATTGAGGTTCCTTTAACCAGGAGGGCAGCTGTATGATTAGCTAAAGCCTTCGATTTGCCACTGTACCTCAGTAGGTGTGGCTTCTAGGATCAATGTGACTGTAAGGGATGAAACCATTAAGAAGCCATTTTTGTTTGAGGATCCAACCCAATATCCTAATTACAAGCAGTCACTGGCAAGTGGGAGAAAATTTGTCAGCAGATAAAGGCTTCCCATCTGCCTCATCCAATCCAGTCACAAAGAGAATGGGCTCATCCATTATCTCCATAAGTCCATAGTGATCCCTGGGGAGTGGCATATGCTCTGGCTTTGAGGGACTGATTTCATCATCCCAGACACATAGAATTGGGCAAGGTGTTGGTTGAGTTCTACAGTTTTGGGGGAATCTGTCCCATTTTCCACTTGTCCAAATACTGTACCCATGGCATTCTGTTATTATCCCCAAAGAATAAGAAGCAAGGGGGTTGCATATACATGAGCTTACATTGTATTTTTTCTGAAGTTTCACTTCAAGTTGTCTAGCTTAGGTAAACAACAAATACTGAAAGACAACTAGAATTAGAATATATCATCCACAAACGTGAATTCTTGAAACCTACTTTTTCTCTTTAAAAGGACACTCAGTGGTGCATGGGTGGCTCAGCTGGTCAAGCAGCTCTCTTTTACTCAGGTCATGATCCCAGGGTCCTGGGATCAAGACCCACATATAGCTTCCTGCTCAGCAGAGAGCCTGCTTTCTGGCTCCCTCTGCCTGCTGCCTCGCCTACTTATGCTCCCTTTCTATCTCTCTGTCAAATAAATAAATAAATAAATTCTTTAAAAAAATAAAAGAATGCTCATTTCCAGAGATAGCCAATTCTGGACTAATTTATTTGAAAAACAAGTCCAGTTTTAACATATTTGGCCTAATTATTGACTTAAGCTCAGCAAGAATAGTGATGGATCATGTTGAATTTTTACAATCTGTTCTTTTTTATATTTAAATTTTATTAAGTTTTAATTGCAAAGCATCATAAAAGTACACTCATGCAAAAATTATGCTCAAGTTCCCTGGATGGTAACCCATAATTCTAATTCCTTCCCCCAGAGGATGTCACTTAATAATATGGTGCAGATCCTTTCAAACCTTTACTCATGCATTTTAAAATTCATTTATACCTGTAAATATGTATAATATCATTTATTCATAATTAATATATGAATAAGATCATACTGAGCACATTGTTTTGCATTTTGTCTTTTACTTGGCAATATGCCTTTATTTTTTCCCATTCTAGCCCAGATACTTTCACCTAAATATTTTTTAAAAATTTATTTATTTATTTTAATTTTTTAAATTTATTTTCAGTGTAACAGTATTTATTGTTTTTCACCACACCCAGTGCTCCATGCAATCTGTGCCCTCTCCAATACCCACCACCTGGTTCCCCCAACCTCCCACCACCCGTCCCTTCAAAACCCTCAGATTGTTTTTCAGAGTCCATAGTATTTACAATCTGTTCTGCTGGAATTTTTCTAAGGAATCTTGTGGTGGAATTTTTCATTGTCTCTCTAGGCCAGAGGCCAGGGGAAGTGCTTGCCATCAGATATGCCTGTGATACCTGTAGATTTGAACAGATTCCTCTTCCTTAGGTCCCCAATATATCCTGAGGTTCAGCATCTGCCAGGAAGTGACATTCTTTACTCACCTGGTAAGGCTGTGGGGAACTCTCGAAGCAAGGGGTCAGGCCAACATTCCCAAGGGACTTGATGGCTGCAGGTTTTCCGAAAGTTAGCCTTAGTTCCTTAAAGCCCTTTGGTCCCATCTGGGTGTCTGCATATCTCTCTCCTAGGACAGTGCAGTCCAAGCCCTGGTAAAATCACCCATATTTCCAGTGATGCCCTGTTACAAGAAGAGATTCTTATTGAATGTAGGCAAATCATGAGGATTGACATGGAAGAACAAATACTTCATGAGACCTTTTGAATCTGAAGGTTCAGATAGAGCAAAATGTGAAATGCTTTAACTTGCTTACAGAAGAATGTTGGATCCCATTTCTGTAAGTCCTAGATCTCTAGCCTTCCAGTCCTTCAGGCCCAAGTTTTTCCCAAGATGCAGTGTGGTACCAGAATGAGCCCGCCTCAGCCTGTGTGTTTTGCAGCAGCAATAGGTGTAGGGAGGAGAGGCTGTCTCTAATCTGAGCTTGACCTCTGGAGCACCCAGACACCACAGCAGAGGAACTGGGGTCCCAAGCACCACACTCCACCTTGGGTCTGTATCCTTCTAATAAATGCAGAACAAGCTAAATTTACCCCATCCAAAACATTTTAAAAAATGCTCTCCTTCCGCTGCTCACACCTCCAAACCTAATACTCTGTTTTCCTACTCCCCTTAGCTGCAATCTCCTTGATTATGTTCTAATTTCACTGTAACCATTTTATGGCCCTCATTCCTTCCTCTTTCTCATCCACTGGACTTCCATTCTGACCATGTATCATCAGCAATGGTCCCTGTATTGCTGAGTCCAAGAAACACTCATTTTTTAAAATATATTAAGAACATTATTTTAAAACTTAGTAGACAATCCAGCAAACAAACATGTATCTGGATAGGTTGATTGGCCTCTCCGGTGACCTCAAGTAAAGATTCTTAGGTTGCACTTCCTCTGATCCTTCCCTGAAATACCTGCTGAGTTCTGAGACTCACATGGGTGGGGTCTATAAGGTGAAAGTCTCTGTATGGAGGTTAGAATTCCTCCCTGGGTGGTTGAAGCTAAAGACTGAAGCCCTGTTCCCAGACAGGGCAGCAGGAAGAAGTAAAGCATGAGTCCCCCAGCAAGACTTAGGAACCCAAAAGTAACAAACATGTCCTCTCCTGCACAGGGATGCACCATGTTAAGGGACTGCAGCAGAGGAGATATTTATATTCCCCTGTGTCTGCTCATTAGGGACTGTTTCCATTGTTACTCCAACTTCTGAGCAGATTATTTCCCTCTGGGTCTTGGGTCTGGACAGAAAGAAAGTTTTCCCCTGCCAATTCTGTGTTCCCAGGAGACCGTATTAAAAGTTAGGTGAATTCGGTTATTATTATTTCTTCTTCATGATCCTGCCTGCTTTCCAGGGTTCTAAACTCCATGAAGTATATCCCAATTTCGAGTTAATATTTTCTCCAAATCTATGACTGAGGGTTCTGCTTAGACAAGACTCATGGGTGGAGAAGATCTCCTGATATCTCTAGTAAATTGCTAATCCCCTTTTCAGTAAGAGAAAGGGTTACCTTAATTTGCTATGAACATGTGGGTACTCTGCCCTTGTCTTCCTGATGCTTCTGACTAATTAATTAGGTGACTCATACTTAAAACACAAATTCAGAGCTGCCATTTAGTGCTCTATTTACATACATCTTTTAATTATGAGATATTTAGATCTTTTTATTAACCACACACCAAACTGAAAATTCTGTGTGGATTGTTTGATTTCATTTTTACAAAAGTCCACTCCATCAGGTGTGTACTATAATGAACCTTAACCTATAGTTGTAAAAGTGGGGCTCAGAAGTGTGAAATTAGCTATCCCAAATTATGATCTGAGGGAGGGAAGAGTTTGCTTGGAATGCCACCAAGATATTTCCAGTTCACATGCTCTAGGTCAATGTTTCTCAAACAGGGCTTTTTTTCCCCTCTAAAGACAACCCTTGACAACTATTGAGAAATCTTTGGTTGTTATAACTAGGGATGTCCTACTAGCATCTAGTGGGTTGAGACCCAGAATGCTGCCCCATATCCTACAATGCTCTGTATGGTCCCCAATACAAAGAATTATCTAGCACAGATATCAACAGTAGAGAGGTTGAGGAAGTATTTTCTAGACCAGAGCTTCTCCAACATTAACATGTGTTTGAAGAGGATCCTCTCCAAATTGAGATCTAATTTGGAAGGTTGTGGGTGAGGTTCAGAGATCTTGTAATTACAACTGTTTCCCAGTTGATACTGATGGCATCAGTCTTGGTCTATGGACCACTGTTTGAATATTAAGACTGTAGTTCACTGTTTCAGTCAGGGATAATTGATTTTAGACCTTCTCTATCAAGAAACCTTATGTTCTCCTCAGGTCTGACCTTAGTGGCCACATGATGGATTCATGAGTCAAGCTTGGGCATGCTCAAGTTTATGGGGCCCTCTTGAATATTTCACTTTTGAGCCATGCTGCCCCAGGGTAGGGATGGCACCAGATGGGGAAAGGTATAGGAAATAGAGTGGCTCTTTCAGGCCTTCTTCATGTATGCCACTCTACCAGTAAAAATTTACCACTGTTAAGGAAACAATCAAAAACCCAAAATGACAACCTACTAATGGGAGAAGATATTTGTAAATGATATATCTGATAAGGGGTTAATATCTAAAGTACATAAAGAACTTCTAAAACTCAACAACAACAACAACAACAAAACATGTAATCCGGAGGGGGGACAAGATGGCTGGGAAGTAGGAGGAGGCGCCTTTTCAACCTGTACCCTAAAGTGAGCTGATTACCTACCAAAGAATTCCGATCACCCATGAAATCAGCCTGAGATCAGAATTACACACATCTGGATCTCTACAGGGGCAGAAGACGCCAGTGGGCAGATAAAGAGGAGTGGGAAAGGTGGACTGATATTGGAAGACAAACAAAAGGGGGAGGGAGCCACCAGAGGTGACCGGTTGGAAAGTAATACCCAAAATACGAGCGAGAGTGCCCTGCGTCTGGGGACCAGCATTAACTTGGAGACTGATTGAAAGCACTCCCAAAGAGCAAAAGATCCCGCAGGGGAAACTGTGGGAATCTGGGTGGCTAGGGACAGGGGCTTAAGTCCCTGGTTCCAGGACAGCCTCCCCTGGCGCTGAGCCAGAGAGAGTGCAGTGGAGAAACCAGGTCTTGGTCCCTGAGCCACCAGCGCGCCCAAGATTGCCTGGGTTCAGGCCACTGTGAGGGGATGGGAGCCACATTGGAGGGCAGAATGCGCGAGCCCTGCTACAGAGCCTGAGATGCGCGCGCCCCTCATCCTCGCCTGAGAGAGGTACAAAGGCCCAGCTGGCTCTTTTTGACACACGACATTGTTTCAGAGCCTAAGACGTGCGCCCCAAACTCTCCTCTCAAAGAGGTGCGCGAAGGCCTAGCCTGGTGCTTTCGGACATGCGCCCCGTTCTCAGAGTCTGAGATGCGCACGAGACCCACAACCTCCCCTGACAGAGGTGTGTGCAAGCTGGGCGCTCTTAGACCCAGAAAGACCAGGCACTCCCAGCCCGGGCCAGCGGGAAATCTCAGTGTGCGGTCGCTGCTTGGAACCTCTCTGGTGGTCTGGAGCTGCCCAAACAGCTGCCACTGCTTTGGTTTTGGGTACAAGCAGAAGATCCTGCGTCCCCAGGGACCATGACTCGGAACCTGCTCAGCCAGCGGCCAAGGGGGGATTTATATGGGCTCTGCAACACCCACAGAAGAACAGACTGAGGCTTCTTTCTGAGAGGGAGGTCAGGGTGCAGTTTGCTTTCCTCTAAACCTACAAAAACCATTAAAAGCAGTCAAGGCGAGAGGAAAAAAAAAAAGGTGAACAAACATAAAAACCTCCAGAGAACAAGAGCCTGAAAAAACCGGTTTCCTCAGAGCCCACCCCCTTGAAAGGGACTGGAGGACTTAACTCAGGGAACATCATTGACTGAAAACCCACGTGGCAGGCCCCGCCCCCAGAAAACCAACCAGGAAAGAAAAAAAAAAAAAAAAGGACTACAAGAGAACCACCACCACTACTTCATAGGACAATTTTTATTTTTAATTTGTTCCCACTATTCTGGCTCATTTTTTTTATATAGATAATTTTTAAACCTATTTACCACCACAGTGAGCTGTCCAGTACATCAAATTCCATAATAACCTCCTAACTTCAACTTTTTGATACATACACCTGTGTTTTTCTTTTGCATTTCTATTTGTTGTATATTTTTAAATTTTAGTTAGTTTATTCTAGTTTATTCCTTTTTTATTTTTATTTTCTAATATTCATATAGAGTTAAACTTCAAAGTAATCCCCTTTCCCCAGTCAATACTACCCCTATAGGTAAACCAATTTTTAATCCCCCTTTAGCCTAGGAAACTTGAGTCCTTTGACAAAGATATCAAGATACATCCTGCAAGAATCAAAACAAACTTCCTCACTCACACTGAGAATTTATAACCACTCTCCCATCTTTTTCTTCCACCAGTGTTTCTGTGTTTTTGTGTCTGTCCTGATAGTATATAAATCTTACACTTGGGGTTCTTTTCGACAAGGTTCTTCCTTTATTTGCATATATATATTTTTTTCTCTTGTTAGATACTTTTATCAGTCTTTTTGTTTGTCTGTTTTTGTTTGTATACCTCATAAATCTTACCTTGAGGCCCATTTGGGCTGAACCTTCTCTTTCATCATCCCTTTCTTTCCTGTCTCTCTCTCTCTCTCTTTTTCTTTTTCTTTTCTTTTTTCTCTCATTTGGGTGGGGAAACCTGATTGCTCAGAAGTGTTCCAGGGTGCACCCAGACTGCACCATGGTCGATACAACAAGCTATATCTGTTCAGTCATCTCTCACCAAAATGAATAGGAGGAGGAATGCCCAACAGAAGAAAAATACAGAGGATGGACCTTCTGCAACAAATAGCATGGAGGACATGGGGAGTAAGGAGAAGGGAGTTGGGGGAAATTGGAAGAGGAGGTGAACCATGAGAGACTATGGACTCTGAAAAACAATCTGAAGGGTTTGAAGAGGTGGGGGGGTGGGAGGTTGGGGGAACCAGGTGGTGGGTATTAGGTTAGTGGTGTTTATTGTTTCTGTACCACACCCAGTGCTCCATGCAGTCCGTGCCCTCTCTAATAATATGTAGGTTAATCTTACAGTTTATGAAAAAAATAATTTACCAAATGTAAATTACCTTAATTGAATTTACTTGCTGGGTATACATGGGATAAAACTAGGATTGGATGCTACCAACACCAGAGAAGATTTCCTTCCTCACATTCTCTTAGGATGACTGAGCTTATTATATCATTTTATTTTTAATATCATTTACATTAATCTATTTGTATTTAAATTCATTTTAATTAACACATATTATATAATTAGTTGTAGAATTTAGTGATGTCATCAATTGCATGTAACATGCAGTGATCATTATATCAAGGACCTTCCTTAAGACCCATCACCCTTTTATCCCACCCCACCATCCACCTGCCCTCCTGCAACCCTCAGTTTGTGTCCTAAAATTAACAGTCTCTTATTGTTTGCTCCCCCCTCATTTCCATCTCTTATATTTTTACTCCCTCCCCATTTTGTCTCATTTTATTTTTCATTCCCTTTATATTAATTTATTTATGTCCCTGTCTTCCTGTCACTCTCTTTTAGTCTGTTTATTGAACACAAGTTTTTTGTTCCTTTATAAATAGGTCAGCAAGTAGCCATTCAAAAGTTGTGCCGCAAGATGAGTTGTTCCTGGGAAACTATGAATAGGAATTTCTGAGTACTATTTCTACATTCCTTATGGGAAAGGTAATTTGATGTGTATGTGTTCATATCCTAAATGGGGTGTTGGGGCAGGGTGGGGGAGGAGAGAAGGACATAGAAGTAATATCCTTTGGAAGGATATGGTATGCAGTTGTGTGTATGTGATAGCGTGTGTGTGTGACAGTGTGTGTGTGTGTGTGTGTGTGTGTACGTGCACACATGTGGGGGCACCCTGATGAGTAAGAATGGTCCTCAGAATGGGATACATGGGTTCCTCTACTTCAAGGTGACCCTTTTAATACACATGCAAAATTTGATCAGCAGATGATACTAAGGAGGGATGTGTTTAATTGACAAGATGCTACTGCAACCAGATTCATGAAGTCCAAGAGGTACATAGTGTGAATGAGGAAGTCCCTGTGTCTTGAAATTTAAGCATCTAGGAGGCCACATGATTCTTTGAAATTCACTGCCACCACTTCTCATCACTCTGCCTTTTGTCTTTTCCCCCCACCCCCCCGTACAACGGCTCCCATCTGACCCTTGATTTTTTGACAGAAGCACTTCCTCAGGGACTTTGCACCAGATATTTCCTCTTCCAGGAAGACCTCCAATCATCCACCCTCTCTTCTATGAGGTCTCTGTTCAAATGTCACCTTCTTAGCCAGTCTTGACTGAACACCCATCCTAACACCCATCCACTCTCTCCTTAAACTGCTTCTGTGTTCTTCATAGCATCTAGCCCCCCTCCCAGGATTATTTAATATTTATATCTGCATCTATCCTATCAACATCAATGAATTATAGGGACTTTTGTTTTTCAGCACCCTCTACTTTATGACTAGGAAATACTGGAAACACGACTGACACTATATATTCCCCAAATGCTTGAAATAATTTCTTATTCAAGCCATACAATACCTGATCTTTGGGGAACATCTGATGTCAAGATGGAAACTTCTAATCAGAGAGGAAACAGGTATCCCTTCAAGAGGTCTAGATCCATTCACAGAATACTGAAATTAGTTTCTGACTAGAAAATATATGTTGTAACATTTCCACAATGTAAGCAACACCCATTTGCATCAAAATTATTCATGTTCTGTTCCCCTGTGCTAGAGTCACCTCCACCATATGGAGCCAGTCAATTATACACAAATTTCAGCATTTCTTCTTCTGGGATTTTCCAATGAGCCAGAACTGCAGTGCCCCATATTTGGGCTTTTCCTCTCCATGTACTTGACCACTGTGTTTGGAAACCTGCCCATTATCCTGGCTGTTGGTTCTGACTCTCACCTCCATACACCCATGTACTTCTTCCTGGTCAACTTGTCCTTTGTAGATATCTGTTTCACCTCCACCACCATCCCCAAGATGCTATGGAACATTCAGACTCAGAGCAAAGCAATCACCTATGCAGGCTGCATTACTCAGATGTACTTTTTCTCACTCTTTGTGGTGTTGGATGTCCTCCTCTTGAGTATGATGGCCTATGACCGCTTTGTGGCCATTTGTCACGCCCTGCACTACATGGTCATCATGAACCCCTTGCTCTGTGGACTGCTGTTATTTCTGTCCTGGATCATCAGTGTCTTGCACTCCTTGTTACACACTTCCATGGTGTTGCAGCTGTCCTTCTGTACAGAGGGGGAAATCCCCCACTTTTTCTGTGAACTCAATCAGATGATCCAACTTGCTTGTTCTGACACCTTTCTCAATAACATGGTGATGTACATTGCAGCTATGTTGCTGGCTGGTGGTCCCTTTTTTGGATCCTTTACTCTTACTCTAAGATTGTTTCCTCCATATGTGCAATATCATCAGCTCATGGCAAGTATAAAGCATTTTCCACCTGTACATCTCACATCTCAGTTGTCTCCTTATTTTATGGTACAAGCCTAGGAGTGTACCTTAGCTCTGCTGCTACTCAGAGCTCCCATGCAAGTACAGTAGCCTCAGTGATGTATACTGTGGTCACACCCATGCTGAACCCCTTCATCTACAGCCTGAGGAACAAAGACATAAAGGAGGCTCTGATGAGATTCTCTGGGATGGCAGCTCTAAAAGGGACAATTGTCCTGGGGCTGAAGAAGTGCCCATGATTGCAAGGCCCAATGCCTTAGCCAAACTTTATTAGCTTTATGATATCTCTGATATCCAAAAAATTTTTGCTTTTTCTCATTTTCCTACTTTCTCAATATTTTTCCTAACCATGGATGTGAAATTTTTGGAGATTTTCAATTATTTCAAATGACTACATGGATCTGTTAAGAATAATTTCTTTGCAAATAAAATACATCATAGTGAATATTTTTTCTTGCGATTGACTGAATGCTACTCCTATGGAAAATGTACTCTTGACCACAACAGCTATTTATAGAAGTTTATAACAGAGAAAAATCTGAGACTGTGCTTCCCTTTTGTAATCATCATTCTTTTGTATATCACTACCTTAACTGCTGTTCCTGAGAATGCAGACTTTTGACATACTGGATGTTACAGCTGATCATGGGGATTTTTCTATACACTAGCATCCTGTTGTTACAGAGCTTGTTGCCACCATGTCTGCCATAGTCACTAGCAAAATAAATGATAATTAAAAAACATGTCTCCAATTGGAATCTACACGGCAAGACAAATATAGAAAAAATAGATTGGTCTAGATTCTAGAGTCTAGACTTCACTTTATTTTATGGTCTAGAGTCAAACTTGACTTTAAGGATGATGAAGCAAAATATTAAAGTATACATTTATTGTTATGCAAAATATTTCTTTCTACCTATTGAATTATTGAATATCAGAGTCCATTTGTAAGGTGTATTCATTATAATGAAAGACAGGTGGCATGTTTCTGGTTATATTAAACTATTTTCTGGTTTCTGGTTGAAAATTTCCAGTGTGAAATACAAATATGATTCCTTCCATTTTCTCTAAACAAAATATCTCCCACTATTTGAAATTTTGCTATGTAATTTCAAAAGGGACAGTGAACCAACAGCATCAGTATCATCTACTATATATGATCCTCATAACCACAGGATGACTTACCAGCAAGTTTGGAATCCTGTCCAGGTGTGATTCAGAGTCACAAGTTTTGTGCAAACATACATGTCCTTCCAGCCTTTCCATGTTACCTCAAAGGGTTCTCAATAGACTTATTTTTTAATACAGTGACATGTAATAAACTTGAAGAATAGAATAATCATGAAGGCTAATTTTGAGTATCAGAACTTTGCTGTGTACAAAGCATAAAATGAAATGATATAATATAATGTCTTTGTTATTGAAGAGAATGGAAGGGTAGGGAGTTGTTATCTCTCCAGGGTTCCTCATGAGTCCTTAGTCAGGTGTAAATCTCTACTTTGTTTATAAGATTATCCATGAGGTGTGAGGCTGTAGTGCTCTTCAGTTTTGAACATTATAGGTCATTTTACCCTTTTTATATGTATAAACTAATGTTCTAGATATGGAAAAAAAACCAACAAGTTTATCAAATGTGAATTGTCTTAATTTAATTATATGAATTATATTGAATATATATAATGTGAATATATATAATCATATATTATATATGATTATGTATAATATATATAATATGAACATTATTATATGAACCTTTGCTTTTTCAGGGTTGGAAGAGATCTCTCCCACCCTGATATGTGTGACTCAGCTAACTATACTCCAGATCTGACCCTGAGTAATGCACCCTAGGATTTTAAATTTTAATTAATACATTGGAGCATTATTACATGTGATAAACAGTACATATTTAACTTATAAAACTTTAGGAATTAAAAGAATCATTGAAAAATCACCAGTACACATGCAATGATTCCTATTCCATGGAAATCAAGAACGTGCACAATAAGTTATAACTGTTTTGCTATACAATTGTTAAGGTGTAATCCCTCAAGCCCTCATTTTTGTGGGAACACTATGTGGAATCATAATCATAAACATGACTTTAAGGGGTATTGAGAGAAAAGATGAAATGCATGGAAGTACTTTTTTCACCAAAGTATGTTCAAGAATAAGGGTTGTTTGTATTTAAATGTATGTGTATGTGTACATATTTTGTTCAAACAAACACACTCACGTGCATATATATACACATGCAGAATACTCCTAACACTCACTATAACTCATTATACCTATCTATTGTGTTGAAAGAGAACTTGAGAGAAACTTGGAGCCCAAAGAAATGAAAAGAATGAACTTTTGCCATCACAAGATATTTTAGGAATGGTGAAATATAGACAAAGAATTTTTGAGTAGAACAGGTGGCTTTAATTTTAACAGTGAATCACTTTTCCTATCTTAATTCCCTGAGTCCTCAAAGAAACAACCACACTGACATTTATGTAAGGAGATCTTCTCCATGCCAGCTGATAGGGCTGAATATCTCTCAACTGACTTTAGATTTTTCTTCTACTTAAGATAGAGTTTTAACTCAAAATTCCCTTACTCAAGGAAATCAAGTGAATGAATTGAGAGGTTTAAATTCAGTTTCTTCAAAGAAAATTTTATTGGAGAAATCTCTGTGTCCAATTTCCTATTGCTGCTATCACCAATTCCTCACTGAGCATTTAAAAGAAACAAATTTACATACTTCCAATCATGGAGGTCAAACCAAAAATGAGTCACATTGGGCTAAAATCAAGATATCTCTGCAAGACACAGAGAGCATAAATTCCTGACTAGTTATGTGATTCTGGGTCTCCATATTTTCTCCACAAAAACACAAATCCTTCGCTTCTTGGTATCTGAAGATGATTCTCATTAGAGTCACTTTCTAAGTTTTACAAAATAAACTGGAATAATGGATGATCATGAATGTTGCTGCATAGCAAGTCATCCTGAAAGCAAATGGCCTGCTTTAATGTTTTCAGGATCAAATGGAATTTTATGGTGATGAGTTGTTCTAATATCTGTTGATCTTCTCTAGAGTCTTCAGTCAGCTGTGTTTCAGCTGAGGGAGCTCTGATTATCTTCACAGGGCATTCTGATATAATTGGGGCTTGGCTAGCTATCTATGGTTGGCCCAGGGTTGCCTTAAATTGGACAAATGGGTTCTGCTCCACATGTCCTCACTTGCTCTGGCAGCCCACCTGGCTTAAGTGGCGTTTTGGAGGCAATGTTCCAAGACAGAGCAGAGGAATGCACCAAGGCTCTAAGGTCAACTGTCACTCCTATCATATTTTTCTGGCCACAGCAAATAAAAAAATACTAATCTAGACCAGATCAAAGTACAGGAATAGCTTTCACTACCTGCTGTAAGATGCTGCACACATTGCCAAAGACATGGCTATGAAGAAGGATGGTGATATGGGGCCATCTCTGCAAACAGACTACCACTGGTGTAAATTTCAGTATGAAAGTTTTCATGTCCTTGTCCACCTTTATCAGTGGAGTGATCTCAGAGAAGACATTGAGATTAAGTTATGTGTCCACAGGGAAGTTATGGAAATTCCCCTGCAGAGGATCAGGCTTTTCTCCAAAGGTAATATTTCTTCCCACCCCTTGCCTGTCGATCACCATTCCTAGTCAGAGAAAAGACCAAAGAAATAAAAGTTTTTCTTTCCAGATGCCTCAGAGAGACCAGGACCTCCTAAACACCTCAATGATTGATAGAGCAAAGAACTATTCTATCACCGATGTCATCTTCATGGAATCCTTATACAGATACTGTTTTCCTATTGATTGACCTTCCCACTGACATATTCTTAATGGTTTTCACCCTGGTATAGTGTTTTTTTTTTTTAATTTTCAGCATAACAGTATTCCTTGTTTTTGCACCACACCCAGTGCTCCATGCAATCCATGCCCTATTTAATACCCACCGCGTGGTTCCCCCAACCTCCCACCCCCTGCCACTTCAAACCCCTCAGATTGTTTTTCAGAGTCCATAGTCTCTCATGGTAAACCTCCCCTTCCAATTTCCCCCAACTCCCTTCACCTCTCAAACTCCCTTTGTCCTCCATGTTATTTGTTATGCTCCACAAATAAGTGATACCATATGATACTTGACTCTCTCTGCTTGACTTATTTCACTCAGCATAATCTCTTCCAGTCCCGTCCGTGTTGCTACAAAAGTTGGGGATTCATCCTTTCTGATGGAGGCATAATACTCCATAGTGCATATGGACCACATTTTCCTTATCCATTCATCTGTTGAAGGTCATCTTGGTTCTTTCCACAGTTTGGCGACCGTGGCCATTGCTGCTATAAACATTGGGGTACAGAGGGCCCTTCTTTTCACTCCATCTGTATCTTTGGGGTAAATACCCAGTAGTGCAATGGCAGGGTCATAGGGAAGCTCTATTTTTAATTTCTTGAGGAATCTCCACACTGTTCTCCAAAGTGGCTGCACCAACTTGCATTCCCACCAACAGTGGAAGAGGGTTCCCCTTTCTCCACATCCCCTCCAACCCATGTTGTTTCCTGTCTTGCCAATTTTGGCCATTCTAACTGGTGTAAGGTGATATCTTAATGTGGTTTTAATTTGAATCTCCCTGATGGCTAGTGATGATGAACATTTTTTCATGTGTCTGATAGCCATTTGTATGTCTTCATTGGAGAAGTGTCTGTTCATATCTTCTGCCCACTTTTTGATATGATTATCTGTTTTGTGTGTGTTGAGTTTGAGGAATTCTTTATTGATCCTGGATATCAATCTTTTGTCTGAACTGTCATTTGCAAATATCTCCTCCCGTTCCGTGGGTCACCTCTTTGTTTTCGTGACTGTTTCCTTTGCTGTGCAGAAGCTTTTGATTTTGATGAAGTCCCAAAAGTTCATTTTTGCTTTTGTTTCTTTTGCCTTTGGAGACATATCTTGAAAGAAGTTGCTGTGGCTGACATCGAAGAGGTTACTGCCTATGTTCTCCTCTAGGATTCCTGTTTCACGTTGAGGTCTTTGATCCATTTTGAGTTTATCTTTGTGTAAGAGAATGGTCGAGTTTCATTCTTGTACATATAGCTGTCCAGTTTTCCCAGCACCATTTATTGAAGAGACTGTCTTTTTTCCACTGTATATTTTTTCCTGTTTTGTCGAAGATTATTTGACAACCGTAGAGTTGAGGGTCCATATCTGGGCTCTCTACTCTGTTCCACTGTTTTATGTGTCTGTTTTTATGCCAGTACCATGCTGTCCTGGTGATCACAGCTTTGTAGTAAAGCTTGAAATCAGGTAACGTGATGCCCCCAATTTTATTTTTGTTTTTCAACATTTCCTTAGCGATTCGGGGTCTCTTCTGGTTCCATACAAATTTTTGGATTATTTGCCCCAGCTCTTTGAAAAATACCGGTGGAATTTTGATTGGAATGGCATTAAAAGTATAGATTGCTCTAGGCAGTATAGACATCTTAACAATGTTTATTCTTCAGATCCAAGAGCATGGAATGGTCTTCCATCTTGTTGTGTCTTCTTCAATTTCTTTCATGAGTGTTCTGTAGTTCCTCGAGTACAGTTCCTTTACCTCTTTGGTTATGTTTATTCCCAGGTATCTTATGGTTCTTGGTGCTATAGTAAATGGAATCAATTCTCTTTTCCTTTCTGTATTTTCATTGTTAGTGTATAAGAAAGTGACTGATTTCTGTACATTGACTTTGTATCCTGCCACGTTACTGAATTGCTGTATGAGTTCTAGTAGTTTGGGGGTGGAGTCTTTTAGGTTTTCCATATAAAGAATCATGTCATCGGCAAAGAGAGAGAGTTTGACTTCTTCATTGCCTATTTGGTATAGTGTTTTTTTTAATGGAGAGGGTTCTGTTGGAAGGAAGTAACACTTGAAATGCAAAAAATGGCTCAGGGGTAGTTTAAAAAATCTTGTTCTGGATTCAAAGACAAGTATCAGGGGAGATCAGAATCCATTTTGATCAAAGACACATTAAAAGCCAGAGGGAAAACTAACTTTCAATTTCAATGCCTCAAAGTAGACAGGAGTTTCTGTTGTGACTGGGGAAAGTGTAAAAACAGATCCAAGAATATTATCTTGGTACATGATCAAGAATGGAGACAGTCATGGATGGGACTGGAAGAGATTATGCTGAGTGAAATAAGTCAAGCAGAGAGAGTCAATTATCATATGGTTTCACTTATTTGTGGAGCATAACAAATAACATGGAGGACAAGGGGAGTTAGAGAGGAGAAGAGAGTTGAGGGAAATTGGAAGGAGAGGTGAACCATGAGAGACTATGGACTCTGAAAAACAATCTGAGGGTTTTGAAGGGGCGGGGGGTAGGAGGTTGGGGGAACCAGGTGGTGGGTATTGGAGAGGGCACGGATTGCATGGAGCACTGGGTGTGGTGCAAAAATAATGAATACTGTTATGCTGAAAATAAATTAAAGAAATTAAAAAAAAAGAATGGAGACAGTCAGTGTTGTACTCATTCAGATTCAAAAGAGTGGAAGCCTGTTTTTGGAGCAGATCATAACCTCTCTCTGTCCGTCTGTCTGTCTGTCTCCATCTCTCTCTCACACGCACACACAGAGAAACAAAAAGAATTAAACAAAACAAAAGAAAAACAAGATACTGTATGACAATTGATAACAATTCATACGATGGTTGGATGTTGGTGAAGCTCTCAAACTTGTGCCATCATTATCATTGTGACCATAGAACTTCTAAAGGCCACATGGTGATCTTTGAAAGATTAATTACTACTGTTTAAACCGTGGTGAAACAACAGCAGCAGCATATCCCCTAGGAATTAGAATTTTACATGAAACTTTTGATTTAAAAAAGCATCCTTTGATTTATAAATATGAGCTCACACTTTTACATGACAGCATTTGATCTCACATGTCAGGAGCCACTAAAGCAAAGTTAACTGGGGATACTAAATTTAGTCACATCCATCATAGTCGCCAGAACTTTATCCAGCAAACTACCAACTTTTTCATCATTTGAAACTTTTTAAAAGAAACAATTTATTCTCCAATTAAGAAGCAGTAATTGAGGAGATATAAACAAGTTATATAGTCAAACAAATGATAAATTTTATAAATGAAATATTTAATTAGAATTAACTCGGAGAAAATTATTAATGCTCATGATGAAATTTTGATTGAATAAAACTTATTTTTAAAAATGATATGCATATAGAAGACAGATTTAGGAATATTTTTTCTTCATTTATCCATTTTTATTGAAATGTAATTGAAATATAAAACTATGATTGGTGACTTCATAAATACATATGTTGTGAAATGATCACTGCAATAGGTTAGTGGATACATCCATCACTTCACATAGTTACCATTTTCTTTCACTGTAAGAACATTTACTATGTACTCTGTTAACAACGTTCAAGTCTACAACAGAATATAGTTAACTATATGACCATGTTGTATATTATATTTCCTGAACTGAAAGTTTGTAGGCTTTCACCAGCATCTTCTCATTTCCCCAAACCCCAACCACCAGCAAATATCAAACTACTCTCTGTTACTATGAGTTCAGATTTCTGTATTTCACATATAAGTGAGATCATACAGTATTTGCCTTTCTCTGATTATTTCATTTAGTGTAATGCCCTCAGGATCAATCCATGTTTTACCAATGAAAAGGGTGTCTTCTTTTATTTCTTTAATTCCATCATACGAATATGCCTTCATTATTAATTCATCTGTATATGGATACTAAGCTGTTTCCATAACTTGTCTATTGTGAATAATGTTGCAATGAATGTAGGGTACATATATCTGAGATATTCACAAATATGTGGGAATTAAGCCATGCCAACCAGGACAGCTGATGGGTGAAAGAAGAAACCAAAAAGACTTCTAAATATCTTGAATCAAATGAAAATGGAAGCACAGCCTATCAAAATTTATGGGATATTGCAAAAACAGCTCTAAGAGTGAAGTTTGTAGCAATAAATGACCACATTGAAAAAAGGCCTTAAGTGAATAACCTAACTTTTTGATTCAAAGAACTAGAAAAAAGAACAAACGAAGTCCAAAGCAGCAAAGAAAAAGAAGTTTAAAAAAAATGTCGGAACATACAGAAATGATATATAGACCAGAAAAGCAATAGAAAACTTTAACAAAGCTAGGAGCCAAGGTTTTGAAAAACTAAGCAAAACTGACAAGGGGTGGGGAAGATAATGTAAATAAATAAAGAAGTAGCAGATGTCTGGGTGGCTCAGTTAAGAGTCTGACTCTTGGTTCTCACTCAGGTGATTATCTCAAAATCCTAAGATCAAACCCCACTTCCAGCTCCATGCTCAGCATGGAGTCTGACTCTCTCTCCCTCTCACCCTCCTCTCTTTCTCCTTTTTGAATAAATAATCTTCAAAAAATTCTTAAAGATTTTTTTTTAAAAATAAGCAGCAAAAGTTGATATCTTACAACCAATATCACAGAAGTAAAAGAATCATAGAGACAACTATGAAAAATTTACTCTGAAAAAAAAAGTACAACCAAGAATACATAGATATATCCCTAGAAACATGTAACCTACCAAGAATAAATCAGGTAGAAATAGGAAATATGAACAAACCAATAATGTGCAAGGTGATTAAATCAGTAATCATGTATCTCCAAGCAAAGAAAATAAAAACAGGACCAGAGAGCTTTGCAGGTGAATTCCACTAATCATTTAAAGAAGAACTAGTGAAAATAATTCTCAAAACTTTCCAGAAACTTAGAGTGGAGAACACATTCTCAAAATCATTTTATAAGACCAGCATTACCCTGATACCAAAGCCAGAAAATATCTATACAAAAAGTAATGAACTATAGACCAATATCCCTGATGAACATAGATATGATATTTTTCAAAAAATATTAGCAAACTGAATTAAACAGCACATTGAAAAGATATTTCACAGTCAACTGGTACTTATCCCTGGGACATAAGGATGGTTCAACACAAGCAAATCAGAAAATGTAATACACCCCATTAATAGAATGAAATATAACAATCATATGATCATCTCAATACATGCAGAAAAGCTTTTGACAAAACCAACATACTTTCATGAGTTTAAAAAAATCTTCAACAAACTGGGTATAGGAGGAACATACTTCAACATAAAAGAAGACCATATACGACAAACCCAAAATAACATTGTACTCAAATGGTTAATGGTTAGAAAATTTTACCCTGAGATCAATAACAAGACAAAGTGTCCACTCTCACTGTTCCTATCCAACGTAATACTGCAGGTCCTAGCTAGAGCAATCAGGGTAGATAAAGAAATATAAGGTATCCAAATCAGAAATAAGGAAGGAGAGAGAGAGAGAGAGAGAGAGACAAAGAAAGAGACAAAGGAAGGAAAGAAGGAAGGTAGGAAAGGGAAGGAAAGGAAAGGAAGAAAGAGAGAAAGAAAGGAAGGAAGAGGTAAAATTGTTTTTATTTACAGATGATAGGAACTAAATATTAAAATCCTGCAGACTCAACCCTTAAGAATACACTGACCATAATAAGCTCAGCATACCACGAACAAGCACCCCAAATGTGAGAACATGGCCAGGATTAGCAGAGAATTCCCAGCAGGCCCACAGCTTACAGCACACTCATGAAGAGACTGGCAGAGACAAGAAGACTTTTCCATCATAAACTCCCATATGATTAAAAAAAAAAGTATATATATATATAGTTTCATTTTGGCATGGCTTATTATGAGCAATAGCTGACTGATTCAATAATCAATGTAAATAGAACTGAGAATATTAAGAATAATCTACTGTTTCTTATTTTTGACATTTGTTCTGATATTTGATAAGAGTATGCATAATGGCCTGGTTATTCATATTTATTTCAGATAACTGCACTAAAAAGTGATTACCATTGAGATTCTGTTCTAGGTAACTGGTAGAATTTGGAAAGACTTTTGCGTCTTTGCAGGAATAACTCATGGGATCTTCAGTCACAAGTTTTTATTCCTAGACATTTCTGAGCAGAAATTCCAGCTCTTTTCTGAGTCATCTTAGATCATAGGATTGAAAAGAGTTTATAACATAACAAAGAAATTAATGACAGAGTAAATACACTTATTGTTCACTCACAAGATAACATTTATGACAACATTATGACAAAGGAAAGAATTTAAGTTTAGGCAATAGAGGGAGTAATATTTATAGGTAGCACTGGAAATATTCAAATGGAAAAGTAAATCATACAATTAAATAATATAAAATCTGCCACTAAATTCTTCACTCCAGTTTAAAAAAAAAACAAACCTCTAAACATGGACATCAAATATCCCACACTTGAGTAGATGAGTAGATGAACATCACTGAAGACAGGTTTACTACAATAAAATATGGTATGATAGAAAATTTTACTGCATCATATTTCAGGACTTCTATGATACCGAGCCCACATTTAGTTACTTCATTTATGCAAATTTGCCTTTCTGTAGATTACACTTGAAGGGTTTTTGTTTTGTTCTGTTTAAGATTTTATTTATATATTTGTCAGAGAGAGAGAGAGCATGAGATAGGGTGTAGCAGGCAGAAGGAGAGGGAGAAACAGGTTCCCCACAGAGCAGGGGGAGTCTGATGTGGGACTCAATCCCAGGACCCTGGAATCATGACTGAGCCATCCAGGTGCCCCTTGAAGGGTGTTTTGCACAAGCAATTTTTGCCTTACTATTCTGTGCCTGAGATACTGTGTATGCTCAGCTGATAGGAGAACAAGATCCTCTTGAGAATCATGAAGCTCCATGACTAGTTACAAAACAAACTAGGAGGTTAAAGTCTATATTATCAGCAAGAACATTTAAGGTAAAAAAGTAGAAAGGAATGGCAGACACAGGGTGAAAAACTTTGACCTCAGAATTTCCTCTACAATAATATTATAAAAATGGCTTCAGTTGCCAAATGTAGTTTATTTCATAAAACTATGACAGTTCATCACCCTATGAGGCAAATATGAATCCCTGAATTATTTCTGATTCAAGGTTGGAACCAACTTTGGAAATTAAGAAAACAACAGGAAAAATTATTGGCTATCAGAAGGAGCAGAAAGTTTAATGAAACAATTGAACTTCAGAAAAATTGAAACTCTACGATATAAACAGAGGGATTGAATTCTTCTATCATGATCTGATTAAAGAATCAGTTTCTGGCTGTTAAGCATTAAGGCTGAAATCACAGGTATTTCTTTTAAAATGGCACTTTAATGACTTCACCCTGAAAAGTGCATTTAAAGCCTCATTTATATCTTTGTTTCTTAGGCTGTAGATGAAGGGTTTCAGCATGGGAGTGACCACTGTGTACATCATTGAGGCTACTGCACTTGAATGGGAGCTCTGGGTATCAGCAGAGCTAAGGTATACTCCTAGGCTCCACCAATAAAATAAATAAACAACTGAGAAGTGAGATGCACAGGTGGAAAAGGCTTTGTACTTCCCTTTAGCTGATGAGGTCTGATATATGGAGGAAAGTATCTTAAAGTAAGAGTAAAGAATCCCAGCAAGAGGACCACTACCCAGCAGGAGAGCTGCAAAATACATCACCAAGTTATTCAGAAAGGTATCAGAACAGGCAAGTTGGATCATCTGATTGAGTTCACAGAAAAAATGGGGAATTTCCAAGGCTGTACAGAAGGACAGCTGCAACACCACTAAGCTTTCTAACAAGGAATGAAGGATGCTTATGATCCAGGACACCAGAACCAGCAGTCCACAGAGCTGGGGGTTCATGAGGACCATGTAGTGCAGGGGGTGATAGATGGCCATGAAATGGTCATAGGCCATCACAGTCAGGAGGAAGTTGTACAAACCTACAAAAAGTATGAAAAAGTATATCTGCATGATGCAGCCTTCATAAATTATGACTTGGCTCTGAGTTTGGATGTTCCACAGCATCTTGAGGATGGAGGTGGATGTGAAACAGATGTCTACAAAAGACAAGCTGGTGAGGAAGAAGTACATGGGGGTGTGGAGGTGGGAGTCAGAGCTGATGGTCAGGATGATAAGCTGGTTCCCAAGTACAGTGATCAGGTACATGGACAGGAAAAGCACGAAGAAGAAGGGCTGCAAATCTTATTCCTCTGGAAGTCCCAGAAGAAGAAATTCTGAAATTCGTGTATCCTTCTCTAGTTCCATGTCATTGATGTGACTAGCAAAATAAGAAACAAAGAACATGACACAATCATGCACTATTAACCTGACAGGTACATTATTGTTTATATTCTTCACTCAAGAAATTAATATTTATATTTATGTATGGAACATGTTAAAAACACTAAAAATTCGGAACAGAAGGAAACTATCTCAACATGAAGCCATTTATGAAAACCCACAACAAACATGATACTCGATGGGAATACAGTGAACATTTTTCCTCTTTGATCAGGAACAAGACAAGGTTGCTCAGTTTCACAAGTTCAAATCAACATAATACTGAAAGTTCTACCCAGAGCAATTGAGGAAAAAGAAATAAAAGGCATCCAAAATGGAAAGGAAGAAATAAACTTATGTGTGCAGACAGTATGATCTTGTATGTAGAGAATCCTAAAGTTGCCACAAAAACACTAATAGAACTAATAAATTAATTCAGCCAAGTCATTGTATACAAAGCCAACCTTCAAAAAATCAGTTGCATTTCTACATATGAACAGTAAACATCTGAAAAAGAAATAAAATAATTGCATTTACATGAGATCCAAAAGATTAAGGCTATCATCTCACACTAGTCAGAATGGCTAGTACAAAGGTCAAGAAATAACAAGTGTTGGTGAAGATATGGAGAAGAGGGATCACTCCTGCCCTGTTGGTTGGAATGCAAACTTGTTCAGCTACTGTAGAAATCAGTATGGAGATTCCTCAAAAAATTAAAAGACAAAACACCTCATGGTCAAATAATTCTGCTTCCCAAAGAAGACAAAAACACTAATTTGATAATATATATGCACCCAATGTTTATTGCAGCATTGTTTGCAATAACCAAGATATGGAAACAGCCAAGGGTCCAGTGACAGGTGAATGGGTAAAGACGATTGGTTTGTATGTATATATACAGCAGAATACAGCCGTATAAAAGAATGAGATCTTGCTTTTAGAAACAAAATGGATGGATCCAGAGGTATATTAAGTGAAATACAATCAGACAAAGACAAATACCACATGAGCTCACTTATATGGTTAATCTAAAAAAAACCCAGACCAAATGAACAGCCAAATACAAAGAAAAAAAACAGTACTTGCCAGAGGATAGGCATTGAGGTAGTAGATAAAGGGTATTAAGAGGTACAAATAAGATCTTGCCATTTGCAACAACATGGATGAATCTAGAGGATAGAATCTTAAGTATTGTAGGGTGTTTAGATTTGGAGCATGCATGGTCTCTAGTGATACCTCCCCTATCTGACAACCTAAAGTTTCTCTAGACATTGCTCAATGTCCCTGGGAGGAGAAAATTACCACCAATGGAGAATAAACATTTTAACTCAACCTCAAAATATTTTTATATAATTGATAAAATAGTAATTCAATGAGAAAGAATGTGAAAAATCCTCAAAGTGTGAATGACTCATCCATGCCCTGAAATATTATGCAATCACAGAAATAATGAATTAGCTTTATATTGGTTGATGCAGACAAAACTCTAAAGTATTATTGAGGGAGAAAAACTACCAAAACAACAAAAAAAGATAGTACCAGAGTTAAAGACTATTTACAATGAGTATAAGATTCTCTGCAAGAACTTGTATAAAAGTGTATGAATATTTGTGTGTGCATAATATAAAATGTAAGTTTTAAAAGAAACTAAGAGCTTATGGAACAAAGGAGAGCAGTAGGAATGAGAATAGGTTAGGCATGGAGCTATCTCAAACAAGAGTCTGAAACACAAAGACAATCTAAAATTAACTTTATAAGGAGGCATCAAATAAGGTTAATATAATGACATCAACATGGATCAATAATTCAACAATTAAAGTGCTAAAGACTTGGAAACAGGGTTGTGTGGCTGCCTCAATGGTTGAGCATGTGGCTTTTTATTTTGAGGTTATGAGTTTCAGTCCCATGTAGGGGTAGAGATTATTTAAAAAAAAATAAAAACTTAGAAAAAAAGAATATAACAAAAAGTCTTTTAAAAAGTGGGGAGGATATGGTCCATATATACAATAGCCATCAGAATTACACAGCCATCAGAAAGGATGAATGCCTAACATTTGTATCAGCATGGATGGGACTGGAGGAGATTATGCGGAGTGAAATAAGTCAAGCAGAGAAAGTCAATTATCATATGGTTTCACTTACTTGTGGAGCATAAGAAATAACATGGAGGACATTAGGAGAAGGAAAGGAAAAGTGAATTGGGAGAAGTCGGAGGGGGAGATGAAGCATAAGAGACTGTGGAATCTGAGAAACAAACTGAGGGTTTTAGAGGGGAGGGGGTTGGGAGAGTAGGTGAGCCTGGTGGTGGTTATTAAAGAGGGCAGGTATTGCATGGAGAACTGGGTGTGGTGCATAAACAATGAATCTTGGAACACTGAAAAAACAAAATAAAATAAAATAAAATAAAATAAAATAAAATAAATTTTAAAAAGTGGGGAGGAGGCATTATCTAACATTATAATTTCATCTTATATAAATATGTATTAATCCGTATTTGTTTAGGAAGAATTGGTGAACATTAGTGAAATGATAAAGAATAACTTCCAAATGAGGGCTGCAAATGATGTGACTTTAAGAAATAGATCTAATCATAAAAGGCTGAAAGGTAGAATAGGAAATAACAAAAATGTGAACACAACTTGGAAATATGTATAAAGGTGATTTAGTACTTCAAATGATGCAGAAGAACTTTCTACACTTAAACAAGCAAGAAGGGAGAGGAAAATGATAGGCTTGAGCACACAAAGTATATTAACTTTCCTACTACCCTCTAATACATCTACACATACATAAAAGAACTAAAGGTCAAATGGCAAAGTTGGTGGGAAAACTCCAATTCTTATGTTTGAAAAAATGCAATCAAAAACAAGAATATAAACTCTCCAAACCCACCAGAGAAAAGCACAGAACTGTCACAGACAATTTGCAATAGAGAAAGCAAACATCTAAGACACCCACAAATGTACTCATTCTCACCAGTAAGAAAATAATTGCAATGTCAAGCTTTTTTAGTATATCCCCTTTCACCTATTAAATTAAAAACATAATAATACCCAACTTTTTTATCAATATGGACGGGACTGGAAGAGATTATGCTGAGTGAAATAAGTCAAGCAGAGAGAGTCAATTATCATATGGTTTTGCTTATTTGTGGAGCATAAGGAAAAACACGGAGGACATGGGGAGCTGGGGAGGAGAAGGGAGTTGGGGGAAATTGGAGGGGGAGACAAACCATGAGAGAGTGTGGACTCAGAAACAATCTGAGGGTTTTGTAGGGGAGGGGTGTGGGAGGTTGGGTGAGCCTGGTGGTGGGTATTATGGAGAGCAGGTATTGCATGGAGCACTGGGTGTGGTGCATAAACAATGAATTCTGGAGCACTGAAAAGAAATTTTAAAAAAATTGACTGGAATGCCTAGCATGAAAAAAGACTGTGAAATGCATGTCTCATGATCCATTGGTCTGAATCTTTCATCAATATCTGGACACACTCAAATTATCCCTGGCTCAAAGAGAATAAAAAGAATGCTGTCCCTTGAGTGTATATCCCATTTGTAGCTAATACCCTACATCTCTATTCTCCTTAATGGCAAAGATTCTTGGACTGGTTTCTACATTGACGAGACCACTCTCTGCCACCCATCACCACTCTTCCATCAGCACTAGTTAATCCTCAACAATCCCCCCTACATGGCTGATTTCAATGTTCACTTTTCTTTTTAAAATCATAAAAGAATATTAATTATTTAGTCAAGCAAACCTACAACAACAGTGATATCCAGTGCTGGGCTAGGGTAGATTGCCTCAGGTGGCTTCAGGTAAATATTCTTACCCTATTATTATTTTTATTATTATTAACCTTATGCTGGCCCTTTCTTGCAGTACCTGCTGGGTGTCCAGACTCACCTGTATGGGGGTGTCTGTGTGGAAGTCCAAATTCCCCTCTCAATGATTGATGATGGATATTAGGCTCTGTTTTCAAACAATGCAGCAGGAGTCTTCTACTCAGACTTAGGATTCCAGAAGAAACCCCCATGTCCATCTCAGCCCAAGGTTGCATCTGCTGAGGAACAGCAGCAAAAGAGATATTTACAGCTCCCTACCTGCTCCTTAGACATATTTCCCTCCTGTGTCTCCAACCCCTGGGCACATAATCTTCCATAGGACATTGGTCTGCACAGATAGGAATTTCTTTCCTAGTTTCTTGTTCCCAAGACACCAGCTTACCAGTCAGGAGAATCTATTTATTACTCTTCCCTGAACTCACTTGCCTCCCACAGAGCTAACCTCCTAGCACCTTATCCCAATCCAGAGTCCAAGATTTCACCAAATCTAAGACTGAAGGGGATTCCTTTACTAGGCTCCTTGGGTGTTGAAAATATTGACTTCACTGTGTGGGCACAGCACTGGTATCTCCAGATGATTGCTTTTCTCCCCTTCCAGAGGTGAGGAACTGTATTCTTTTGGCATAAAACCATGAGGACTATAGTTTTGCCTTCCATGACACTTGCCAAAAAAATTAAGAGTTCAATGTTTTAAGTAAATTAAGAGTTGTTGTATCATCTTAATATATAAAACATGTTAGTAATTAAAAGGAAAAAAAATATATATTTGGGTATAGAGCTTGAGGTTCACTAAATGCAGTCTTCTGGAGATGGAAGGTGGTGCCAGCTCACAATAATGTGAATGTATTTCATCACACCGAGCTGTGTAGTTAAAAATGGTTAAGGGCACTTGGGTGGCTCAATCGGTCAGGCCTAAGACCCTTGATGTCAGCTCAGGTCTGATCTCAGGGTAGTGAGTTCAAGCCACATGTTTGGTTCTGAACTGGTCATGGAGCCTATTTAAAAATAAAATAAAATAAGAGGTGGGTGAGATAGGTCATTGGGATTGAAAATCATATCTGCTGTGATGACCACAGGGTAATGAAAGGAAGTGTTGAATCTCTAAATTGTATATTTGAACCTAATATTTCACTGTATGTTAACTAACTTGAACTTTTTTTGTGTGGGTGTGGGGGAAAGAGTTTATTTTAAAAATTGCAGGGACAAAGTGAAGCAGAACTAACTTGAACTTAAATAAAAACTTAAAAAATAAGAGTATACTGGAGCATGTGGCTGGCTCATTCCCTTAAGAGTCCCTTCAGCTCAGATCGTGATCCCAGGTCCTGGGAACGAGTCCTATGTCAGGGTTGGGGTCATGGTCCCTAATCAGTGGGGAGCCTACTTCTCCCTCACCCTCTGCCCTCCCCCCTGCCTGTGCCCTCTTGATCTCTGTCAAATATTTAAATAATATCTTTATAAAAATGAGTATACTTAATGAATACTGAGAAATTTATAGAATTGTTGAATCATTATATTATACCCCTGAAATTAATAAAACACTTTATGTTAATTACAGTTAAATTAAAAAATGTTTTAAGACAAAATAAAAATAAATAAAAAGACAAAAGAAAAAAACAAGATTAGGTATGATTGTCCATATGGGACTAAGGTAATCACAATGGATTTCCAAATGTTGATGAAGGAGACAAAAGAGTTGGTGTTGGAGAGACTTTCAAAATGCTGCCCTGTTGAGTCTGAAGGTGGGGGAAGAGCCAGGAGCCCAGGAATGCAGGCAGCCAGGAAGGATACTGGAATTGGAAAGGACACAGATTCTCCCTTGAGCCTCTGGAAGGAGCTCAACCCTGCAGACATCTTGCTATTAGCCGGATGAGACTCCTTCCAAGGTTATGCCTCCATAACTGTAAGAGCACATGCTTTAAGCAACTAGGGTGAGGCTATTTTATAGCAGCAGGAAGAATCTCATATGGACATGGTCAATAAAATTATTTGAGGATATTAAGTTTAATCTTTCCAATTCATTCATAGCTTCCCTTGGATGAGGGCAATTTACATTTAAAGAACCCACATTCTGAAGGGTTTGAAGAGGTGGGGGGGTGGGAGTTTGGTGGAACCAGGTGGTGGGTATTGGAGAGGGCATGGATTGCATGGAGCACTGGGTGTGGTACAAAAACAATGGATACTGTTATGCTGAAAATAAATTAAAAAAATGATAAAAAAATAAAGAACCCACATTAATTAGAAAAAAAAAATCAATTTGGAGATGTTCTGCCCCATCAGCTGGTATAGTGAATTTCTTACAGCATAAATGTGAGTGTGGTCTGACTCTGCATCCTTTGAGGCAGTGACATAAGAAAGGAACTTAGCACCATAATTAAGGTCAGAGAAACACTGAGGCTACACCAAACATAAGTACCTCTTCAGAAAGACCTGGGTAACCTCAGTATGACATGTGAGTGACAATGTTTTCCTTCTGTGCTAGAATTTCACTCTTATGTTTTTAAACTTGTCAATAGAGGCTGAACCTGAAAACCCATAGTCACTCTGTCCATGTGCCCCAATAAAGGCAGGACCCTCAGTTATGGGCTTTCTTTCATGTGCTCTGAATCTCTATACCAACCCCCTAGACTTTTCTTACTCTACCCCCCAGTAATAACTAATAAACCTGGTTTTGTTAGAGTTCTCTGATGGGCATCACTGAGGTGTGTATTGCAATCACAACAAGAACCCAAGGGCTGGTACAGTCACAGCAGAGATTCTGGTTAGGGAAGTGTCTGTGGGAATGTCCACAAGCACAGAGGTGCAGGGGAGTGCCTGGGCTTTCCTGCCTGAGCACCCTGCCAGGTGCCTGACACTTAAACAGAACAGTGTTAGAGTCCACATTATCAGGAAGAGGAGTGAAGGTACTGATGTAAAAAAAAAAAAAATCAATATCGGAAGCCTCTGTACATGATTAAAATGTGTTACAAACTTCTGTTTATCAAAACATTGTGAAATTGACTTGAGCCTAAATTGTTGTCAAGACAGGTGAATACAAAAAACACAAATCCCATCAAATAAAAAGCTGTTATATTTTAAAAGTCGAATCAAAACCAATGAGGAAAGCAAGGCTTTGGAAATAAGTGTGTTTGAACAATTGGTGCTTAGTTAAATAACATAAATTTCTATCTTAATGTCAACCACTTGCTGGCATAAAGTAACTGAGGATGTAGAAAAATAAAATGACTAAAATGAACTTGTAGAAAAAAATGTAAAATAGCCACGGACATCTAGAAAAAGCTTTAGATTAATCCTCTGAGCATAAACCAGATGGAAGTAAAAGAACTGAGAACATATTTTAGAATGTTTGTTCCACTGCTTTGAAAAATGTCATTGGTATTTTGATCAGGAGGGCATTGAAAGTATAGATGGCTCTGGGAACCATAGACATTTAACAAAGTTTATTCTCCCAATCCATGAGCATGGAATCTTCTTCCATCTTTTTGTGTCTTTTTAAATGTCTTTCGTGAGTGTTCTGTAGTTCCTAGAGTAAAGACTCTTTATGTCTTTGGTTAGGTTTATTCCAAAGTATCCTATGATTTTTAGTGCTATTGTAAATGTAATCAATTCTCTAATTTCTCTTTCTATAGTTACATTGTTAGCGCATGAGAAAGCAACTGATTTTTGTGCATTAATTTTGTATCCTGCCACATTACTAAATTGCTGTATGAATTCTAGTAATTTGGGGGTGGAGTCTTTTGGATTTTTCACATAAAGTATCATGTCATCTGCAAAGAGAGAGAGTTTGACTTCTTCTTTGCCAATTTGAATGCATTTTATTTCTTTTTGTTGTCTGATTACTGTTGCTAGGATTTCTAGTACTATGTTGAATAATAGTGGCGAAAGCAGGCATCCTTGTCCTGTTCCTGATCTTAAGGGAAAGGTTCTGAGCCTTTCCCCACTGGTTTTTCATAGGTAGATTTTATGAAGTTGAGGAATATTCCCTCTGCTCCTACACTCTGAAGAGTTTTAATTATGAAATAATGTTGTATTTTGTTAAATGCTTTTTCTGCATCAATTGAGAGGACCATGTGGTTCTTGTTTCTTCTCTTATTTATGTGTTCTGTCACATTGATTGATTTGTGAATCAATCTACCGACCTGGTCATGGTAGATAATCCTTTTAATGTACTGTTGGATCCTATTAGCTAGGATCTTGATGAGAATTTTGGCATCCATATTCATCAGAGATATTGGTCTGTAATTCTCCTTTTTGATGGGGTCTTTGCCTGGTTTTGCGATCAAGGTCATGCTGGCCTCAGAAAGAGCTTGGAAGTTTTGCTTCTGTTTCTTTCTTTTCTTCTCTTTCTTTCTTTCTTTTGAAACAGCTTCAGAAGAATAGTTATTATTTCTTCTTTGAATGTTTGGTAGACTTCCCCTGGGAATCCATCAGCCCCTGGACTGTTGTTTTTAAAGAGGTGTATGTGTGTGTGTGTGTGTGTGTCTGAGGTCATTTTATTTATTTATGTATTTATGTATTTATTTATTTATTTAAATTTATTTTTTTAAATTTCTTTTCAGTGTAACACTATTCATTGTTTTTGCACCACACCCAGTGCTCCATGCAATACGTGCCCTCCCCAATACCCACCACCTGGTTCCCCCAACCTCCCACCCCCTGCCCCTTCAAAACCCTCAGGTTGTTTTTCAGTGTCTATAGTCTTTCATGGTTCACCTCCCCTCCGAATTAAGGAGGTTTTTGATCACTGCTTCCATCTCGTTACTGGTAATGGGTTGATTCAGTTTGTCAATTTCTTCCTCTTTCAGTCTTGGTAGTTTATAGGTTTCCAGGAATGCATCCATTTCTTCTACATTGCTTAACTTACTGGTGTATAGCTGTTGATAATAATTTCTCATAATGGTATTTATTTCCTTGGTGTTAGTCATGATTTCTCCCCTTTCATTCATAATTTTATGAAATTGGGTCCTTTTTCTTTTCTTTTGGGTAAGTCTGGCCAGTGGATTATTGATCTTTCAAAGAACCAGCTTCTAGTTTCATTGATGTATTCTACTGTATTTCTTGTTTCTAATTCATTGATCTTTGCTCTAATCTTAATTATTTCTTTTCTCATGTGTGGGGTAGGCTTAATTTGTTGTTGATACTCCAGATCTTTAAGGTACTATGAAAGTTTGTGTATTCTGGATTTTTCTTTTTTTTTTTTTTTTTGAGTGAGGCTTGGATAGCTATATATTATCCCTTAGGACCACTTTTGCCATATCCCATAGGTTTTGGACTGATATGTCTTTATTCTCATTTGTTTCCATGAATTCTTTAAGTTCTTTGATTTCCTGGTTGACCCAAATAGCTTTGAACAAGACGGTCTTTAGCTTCCAAGTGTTTGAATTTCTTCCAAAATTTTTCTTATGATTGAGTTCCAGTTGCAAAGCATTGTAGTATGAGAATATGCAATAAATAATCTGTCTTTGAGTATTGGTTGAGACCTGATTTGTGACCCAGTATGTGGTCTATTCTGGAGAAAGTTTCATGTGCACTACAGAATTTGTATGGAAACAGAAAAGACCCAGAATCACCAAGGAATTGTTGAAAAACAAAGAAAAAAGAAAAACAAAGCTGGAGGGCATCACATTGCCTGATTTCAAGCTATATTACAAAGCTGTGATCACCGAGACAGCATGGTACTGGCACTACAACAGACACATAGACCAATGAAACAGAATATAGAGCTCAGATACAGATCCTCAGCTCTATGGTCAAATAATTTTCAACAAAGCAAGATAAAATACCTAATGGAAAAAAGACAGTCTCTTCAGTAAATGGTGCTGGGAAAATTGGACAGCTATATATAGAAGAATGAAATTAGACTATTCCCTTAAACCATACACAAAAATAAACTCAAAATAGATGAGAGACCTCAATATGAGACAGGAAGCCATCAAAAACCTAGAGGAGAACATAGGCAGTAACCTCTTTGACCTTGACAACAGCAACTTCTTTCAAGACCCATTTCCAAAGGCAAGGAAAACAAAAGCGAAAATGAACTTTTGGGACTTCATAAAGATAAAAGCTGCTGCACAGCAAAAGATACAGTCGAAAAAACAAAGAGGCAACTGATGGAGTGAGAGAAGATATTTGCAAATGAAACTAAAAAGGGCTGATAGCCAAGATCTAGAAAGAACTTCTCAAACTCAACACCCCAAAAAACAAATAATCAAGCCAGAAAATGGGCAGAAGACATGAACAGATTCTTTTCCAAAGAAGACATACAAATGGCTAGCAGACACATGAAATAATATTCATTTCATTAGTCATTAGGGAAATTCAAATCCAAACCACACTGAGATACCACCTTATACTAGTTAGAATGGCAAAAATTAACAAGGCAAGAAACAAGTGTTGAAGAGGCTGTGGAGAAAAGGGAACACTGTTGGTGGGAATGCAAGTTGGTTCAGCCACTTTGGAAAACAGTGTGGAAGTTTCTCAAAAAATTAAAAATAGAACTACCCTATGACCTGACAATTGTACTACTGGGTATTTATCCCAAGATACAGATGTAGTGAAAAGAAGGGCCATATGCACCACAATGTTCATCACAGAAATGTCCATAATACCCAAACTGTGGAAAGAGCCAAGATGAACTTCAACAGATGAATGTATAAAGAAGATGTAGTCCATATGTACAATGGAATATTACTCAGCCATCAGAAATGTTGAATACCCAGCTTTTGAATCAACATGGATGGGAGTGGAGGAGATTACATTGAGTGAAATAGTCAAGCAGAGAAAGTCAATATCATATGGTTTCACTTATTTATGGAACATAAGGAATAGCATGGAGGACAGTAAAAGAAGGAAGAGGAAGATGAAGAGGGATAAATCAGAGGAGGAAATGTACCATGAGAAACTATGGACTCTGGGAATCAAACTGATGGTTTTAGAAGGGAGAGGGGTGGGGGGATGGGTGAGCTTGGTGAAGGATATTAAGGAGGGCACAAGGATTGCCTGGAGAACTGGGTGTTATACACAAACAATGAATTATGGAACACTACATCAAAACCTAATGATGTAGTGTATGATGAGTAATATAACATAATGGAATAAAAAAAGAACTGAGAATATATTTGATGGATTCTAGGGCATGATTTGCACATTTTCTAGTTTCTTGGGCTGGAATACCGCTGATGTAAATTCTAAGAAAATTTAAAAAGAAGTATAAATCTATAGAAAATATATAGAACACTTTGGATATTACAGAAAATAAAATGTAGACATGAGAAAAGATACTTTAAAGCAATTAGAATAAAAATATCTAAGATGCAAAAAGATCTAAGCATGGAAACCAAAAATATAGGAAGAATACATGCTAATGTGCTAAACTTTGTAACAATCTAATGAAATGAAATTATAGTATTAAGGAAACCTTAATCAATCTCACTGTAGGCTGTGATTTATTTCTAAGGATGCAGCCCCCCAGAGACAGAACACTTCATAGCTGGAATGTTGACTTCTAGAAGTGGGAATTTATAATTTAGGCAATAAACTATTACAATAATATTTGACTGGAGGCAACATAACCTGATGCCTGAGAGAGCCTTGGAATCAAGCAGCCCTCCATAGACCTCAGAAGGTGTGAGCCTTTTCACCACAGCCTTGACCTTGAGTGAGTCAGCTACATAATTTCTACCTCCCCCTCCATAATAAACAGGGAATCATACTAATCACATGAGTATTTTTGGAAAACTTACATGAGATAATGTGTATAAACACTTTAAACAGTGCTGGAAGACTGGTATCATTATTTACTGTTATCAAGATCCATATCAATAACCAAATTTCTTGGGCATCCGAGTGGCTCAGTCAGTTAAGCCTCTGCATTCAGCTCAGGACATATGGAGGTGCCTGTTTAGCAGGTAGTCTGCTCCTCCCTCTTCCTCTCCCCACGCCTTGTGCAGTCTCTCTCTCTCTCTCAAATAAATACATAAAATCTTAAAACAAAACAAAACATAACCTCAACAAATTTCTTTTCTAGTTCAAAAGATTTCATTAAATCCGTGCATTTTTTTTCTGGTCCTGACTCTATTTAACCACCCACCCATCTATTTTTCACTCAACAAATACTTACTGAGCATAAACTACATACTGAGAACTGTACTAGGCACTGAACTTTCAAAGATAGGTAAGAGACAGTTCTGAAATTCAGGGAATCTATATTGTGGACAGCTGAGAAGTTTAGTAAAGTTGATGTCACTGGAAGGAAAGTGAATCAGATCAGGGAAAAATAAAAGGAGGGGGGGAAATATTTGAGTTGATTCACATGACTGGAGAAAACATCTCTGTAAATGAGTTTTTAGGACAGTTCCAAAATAGGCACATATCCATCACTCTGAGTGTATATATTAAATACATGAGATTTGACTTATTGTTTTAAGAACTCCAAGCCATTACCAAAGATTACTGAGAAAATACCAGTTTGTATTCACACCAGTGAAAATGAATGATTATAAAGTGAAAACAGGAACCCAGGTTACAACCTGAAGAAAAATAGAAGACCCTTGTCTTCCTCAACAAGGAAAGAATGCTTTAAAATGTGTACAACTGGAGAAAAAATAAAAAAAATATTTGATGAAGAAAGCCAGGATGTCTGGAGGCCCAGCTACTCAGGTGAGTCCAATAGTGGTCCTGATACTGAGAGGAAACATCCTATCAAAGGGCCTATTAATGGCCCCCTTCATGTCCCTGTTCCTCAAGGTATAGATGAAAGGGTTCAGCATGGGGGTGTCAATAGTGCACATCACCGAGGCCACCAGATTCATCCTAGTGGATGAAGTTGCTGTAGAACTGAAGTCTACCCCAAGGCCAGTGCCACAGAACAAGGAGACCACTGAGTGGTGAGACGAGCATGTAGGAATGACTTTGTATTTGCCTACAACTGAGGAAGTGCTGGGTATGGGAGAAAGAATTTGATTGTAAGAAAAGTATTTCTTGGAAAGGAATCACAGCCAGAAGACCAGTTGCAGAATACAACACTATGCTATTGATGAGGGTGTCAGAACAGACAAGCTTCAGGATTTCAGGAAGATCACAAAAAAGTGTCAGATTTCCATGATTGTGTGGAAGGACAGCCTCAAAAGGGTCAAGGTCTTAAGCAGTGAGACTGCAACACCAGTACCCCAAGGCCAGCAGCCCACAGAGCTGGGGGTTCATGATGACCTGGTAGTGCAGGGGGGTGACAGATGGCCACATAGTGGTCATAGGTCATCATAATCAGGAGCAAATTATCCAGGCATCCAAACACACATGCAAAAGAAATATCTGGCTAAGGCATCCTACATATGTTATGGCTTTGTTGTGAGTCTGGATGTTCAGCAGCATCTTAGGGCCAGTGGTGGAGGTGAAACAGATATCAGCAGAGGACAAGATGGAGAGGAAGAAGTACATGGGTGTGTGGAGGTGGTAGTCTGAGCAGATGGTCAGGATGATGAGCAGGTTCCCAGTGAACATGTCTAAGTATATGAACAGGAACAGCCCAAAGAGCATGAACTGAACCTCCAATGTCACTGAAAACTCCAGAAGGAGAAATACTGAAGCATGTGTTTGATTCCCTGATTCCTTGCGGATGAAATAACTAGAAGGAACAAGGAAAAAACAACATTCAATGAGCATCACATTGATAGGACAGAAATGTGATTGCCTTTAATTTTCAGTAAATGGATTAATAAAGTATTACTCTGTTATAATTGCCTCAGTTGGGGAATTTGAAATGCTTCCATTCCTGTGCTGCCACTACTATCTGGAAATATAGTCCTGGTTCCAAAGCAGTCATGCCCGTTATAGCTTGGCTACTCCGTGTGCTCCAAGGACCAGCAGGAGCAGCATTGCCCAGCTTCTTTGAATGCAGAGTCCAGGCCACATTCAGACTTGCTGAATCTGAAACCACATTGTGACAAGATTCCGGGGATTCCCATGCTCAATCATGACTGAATAGTGCTGGTCTAGGTCATCTGTGGGTTTCAGTCCTTCGCCTTTTATCTCCTCGCTTTTATTTTCCTCTACACCTTCCCTCGAACAACCTTACTTCATATGTAGGCAAAAATAGGACTCGATAATTAGGGCTGTTTTCTGCCATCTGTGTTGAGGCAACAATTTTCATACATTGGTCTTTATTATTCCAAACACCATGTATGAATCCTATCTTTAGTTTTTCAGAGCAAGTATCTATGACTTTCACAATGATTTGTATTGCCTATATGACCAGATTACATTATTTATCATGTTCATTTTGTGACACTCTGTCATTGGAAAGCCTGCCATAATTCCTTCTTTTATCTTTAAGTAGAATTTGTTTAAGCATCATTTTTAAAAGTAAATAAATAAGCATATTACACTGATCTTAAATTAGGGCATATTTTGTTTTTAAGGTTAGGGTTCCAAATTCTGCACATTTCATGACTCTAAGTCAAGGCTCTTCTCACTGCACAGGGCTGCCTCAGGAAGTGCCTCACAAATAAAAGGAAAGGGTAACATTGGACTAAAGCAGAACCAGAGAGGTGAGCAGACATAAGGGATGGTGGGTTTCTGCGGCAGGACAGTGTCCCTGCAAAGACGCTCTGAGAAGAGAAGCAAGAAAACAGATGTAGTGAGGAGCAGGAATCCTCTTGAGACATGAAATTTGCAAAACTCTAAATCAATCCCATTTCAGTATCTCATCAGCCTGACTGTTTCCCCAGAATACATGGTTAATAAAAGCTTTCCATTTTCCCAGAGTACTTACTGGACTGCTCTGCCTTCCCCTGATCCCTCACTCAATTCATTTGGCTCTATGGGCCTTCCTTTCAAGGACAATTGATATAGAAAGGACAAGAAGTTGGGATCAGGTGCTGGTTCTTTGGTGTGAGTGGACATCTCAGAGAGGCATGGAGAGGATGCTGTTAGCCTGCAGCTGATGAGGACCAGGTGAGCTCTACAGAGGGGGATTCACAGGCTGAATTGTCAGAGCTCCTTATTAAATAAATTCCCTTCGTGTTACTCAATTCTCTAAGCAGTTCAGCTCTCCTGAAGCCAAGGGACCATAAATAAAGGAAAGTTTTCTGCCATTTCAGTCCCTGTGTCTCCACCTTGGGAGCCAGCTGCATATTCCATTTCTCCCAATTAGTCCATCTCCCCTGGAATGGACATCTTTTCAATGTATCTAACCTTTCTTGTAGGCACATGAAAAAGACCACCCTGTGAGCCTCTGAGCTGCTGCTACATTGGGAGTGACATTCTCCAGTGTCTGACTCGGAGATATACTTATGTCTCCTGACCACATCCATCCCAACTAGGACCCTCCCAGGAACCATCACCCTGACTTCTATTTAGAACACTTCAGACAGATTCTGAAGAAAATGTATAAATCTTTACATTTGATGGATAATAATTTTTTTGGCTACAGAGGTGGAGTTTTCTTCAGATATGTTCCCCAGATCGTTATTCATGTTTTTTATCTGGGATAAAGGCATTCATGTCTTTAAACACACATGGGAATTTCTTTTTCTGACTATATACCCAGGTAGGCTATTCAGAACATTCCTTTCTAATGGGAAAGAGTAATTCCTGTGTTTTCCTTTTCTTGTGTTTATTTGAGTATAGCTGACACACATTGTCACATTAGCTTCAGATATACAAGGGAGGGATTTGACAAGTTTATACACTGTGTTATGTTCACCAAAATTGTAGCTACCATCTGTATGTAGTTGTTACAGTATCATTGACTACATTCCTTATACTGTACCTTTTATTCTCATGAGTTATTCCTTCCATAAATGGAAGCCTGTACTTTTGTGTCCCCTTCACCCACTCTGCCCATCCTGCCACACTCCTCTCTCTAGAAACCATGAGTTTGTTCTCTGTATTTACAGGTCTGATTCTGTTTTTTGCTCATTTTTTTTTAAGATTCTACTTATGAGGGGAATCATAGGTATTTGCCTTTCTCAGCCTGACTTTTTTCACTTAGCATAATATCCTCTGGGTCCATCCATGTTGTCTCAAATGGCACGATTTCATTATTTGCTATGTCTGAGAAATATTCTTGTGTGTTGGGGGGGGTTTGTACCACATTTTTCCTAACCATTCATCTATTGATAGACATTTAGGTTGCTTCCATACCTGGGCTTGTAAATAATGCAGCAGTAAACATAGGGCTACACATACTTTATTCTCAACTTACTCTTTTTTTTCCTTTGGAAACAGTCCTGGAATTATGAGATCAAATCGTAGTTCTATTTTTAAGTTTTTGAGGAGCCCACCATAATGTTTTCTGAGTGACTGCACCAGTGTGCATTCACAGGAACAGTGCAGGAGGGCTCCCCTTTCTCCACACTCTTCACCAACAACTGTTTTTTCTTGTATTGCTGATTTTAGCCATTTTGACAGGTTTGAAGTGATCTCTCATTGTGGTTTTGGTTTGCATTTCCCTCAGGATGAGTGATATTGAACATCTTTTCATGTGTCTATTGGCTGCATGTATGTCTTCTTTAGGGAAATGTCTTCTCAGACCCACTGCCCATTTTTTAATTGATTGTTTGTTTTTTTAATGACATTTTCTTTTTGTTGGGTTTTGTGAGATCTTTATACATTCTAGATATTAACCCTTTATCAGAGGTATCATTTGCAAATATCATCTGCCATTCAGTAGCTTATCTTTTTGATTTATTGTTTCCTTTGCTATGTAAGGACTTTTAATTTTGATGTTGTCCCCATAGTTTATTTTTGCTTTTGTTTCCATAACCTTAAGAGACTTATCTAGAAAAATGTTGCTATAGTCGATGTCAGAGAAATTGCTGCCTGTTCTTTCTTCTAAGATTTTTATGTTTTCAGGTCTCACATTTAGATCTTTAATCCATTTTGAGTTTATGTATGTGTATGTAATTAGAGAGTGGTCCAATTCCATTTTTTACATGTAGCTGTCCAATTGTCTCAACACCATTTATTAAAAAGATAGTCTTTGGGGTGCTGGGTGGCTCAATGGGTTAAAGCCTCTGCCTTCGGCTTAGGTCATGATCCCAGGGTCCTGGGATTGAGCCCCAAGTTGGGCTCTCTGCTCAGTGGGGAGCCTGCTTCCTCCTCTACCTCTGTCTGCTTCTCTGCCTACTTGTGATCTCTGTCTGTCAAATAAATGAATAAAATCTTTAAAAAAAAGATGGTCTTCTCCCCATATTCTTGCCTCTGTTGTCATAGATTAATTGACCATATAATCATAGGCTTCTATCTGGGGTCTCTAGTCTGTTCCATTGTTTCTATTTTTGTGCAAGTCCCATACTATTTTGATTACTACAACTTTGTAATAGATCTTGGAATCTGGTATTGTGATAGTTCTGTTCTTTCTCAGAACTGCTTTGGCTATTCAGGGTTTTCCTGAGGTTCCATCCAAATTTTAGTATTTGTTCTAGTTTTATGAAAACCGCTATTGGCATTCTGATAGAGATTGCATTAAATCTGTAGATTGCTTTGGGTGATATGGACATTTTCACAATATTAATTCTTTATTAATAATTATATTAATATTATATTAAATTAATTAAGAATTAGTATTAATTCCTTCAATTAGTGAGCATGGTATTCCTTTCCTTGTCATCTTGTTCATGTTATACTCAGTTTCTTTCATTAGTATGCTATAGTTTTTGGAGTATAGGTCTTTTAACTCTTTGGTTAAATTTATTCCTAAATATTTTATTTTGTTTGGTGCAATTGTAAATTGTGTTTTTAAAATTATTTTTCTCTTTGCTACTTCATTGTTACTGTATAAAAATGTTACTGATTTCTGGGTATTGATTTTGGAACTTGTATTTTACTGAACTTGTTTATTACTTCTGGTAGTTTCTTGGTAGGGTCTTTAGGATTTTCAATGCATAATAATAATGTCATATGCAAATAATGACAGTTTTACTTCTTTTTGCCAAATATGGATACCCCTTATTCCTTTTTCTTGTCTGATTGCCATGGCTAGGACTTCTAGTAACATGTGAATAAAAGTGGTGAGAGAGGACATCTTTGTCTCATCCCTGATATTAGGGGGAAAGGTATCAGTTTTTCACCATTGTGTATATTGTTAGCTGTGGGTTTTTCATGTAAGTCCCTTATTTTGTTGAGGTATGTTCTATCTATCTCTACTTTGTTGACAGTTATTATCATGAATGAAAGTTAAGTCTTCTCCAATGCTTTTTCTAAATCTATTGAGATTATCATATGCTTTTCAGTCTTCATTGTGTTGATGTGGTGTATGACACTGATTGATTCACAAATATTGAAACATTCTTACATTCTTGAAATAAATCCCACCTGATCATGGTGAAGATTCCCTCTAATGTATTGTTGTATAGGTTTGCTAAAATTTTGATGAGGATTTTTGCATCTTCATCAGGGATGTTGGTCTATAGTTTTCTTTTTTTGAGGTGTCTTAGTATTCTGCTATCAGAGTAAGGCTGGCCTTATACAATATATTTGCTTTTCTTAATTAATATATAATGTATCATTTGATTCAGGGGTACAGGCCTGTGAATCATAGTCTTACACAATTCAGAGCAGACACCATAGCACATAACCTCCACGATGTTCATAACCCAGCCACCCTACCCTTTCCTCACCAGCCCTCAGCAACCCTCAGTTTGTTTTGTGATACATTTGTAAACTTTCCTTCCTCTTGTTTTTTTGGAAGTTTTGACATCAGTAGGTATTAATTCTTTAAATGTCTGGTAGACTTCCCCTGTAAATCTATCTGGCCTTAAAGTTGTACTTCTGGGTGGTTTTTTGATTACCAATTCAATTTTACTACTTATAATTGATCTGTTGAGATTTTCATTTCTTCCTGGTTCTGTTTTGGAAGATTATATGTTTCTAGGACTTTATTGATTGTTCTAGGTTATCCAGTTTGTTGGCAAACAATTTTGCATGGTAATCTCATAATTGTTCATATTTCTGTGGCATCAGTTTTTACTTCTCTTTCTCATTTTTTGTTTTATTTGTGTTATTTCTCTTTTCTTTTCTGAAAATTTTCATTTTAATTAAAATTCATCATTTTTCTTTAGAGAGTGGTCCAATTCATCTAAAGTTAATAACTTTTCAAGAACAAGGTCTTGGTTGCATTGAACCTTTTCCATTGCTTTTCTTAGTCTCTGTGTCATGTATTTCTGCTCTGATCTTTATTATTTCCTTTCCTTTACTGATGTTGGGCTTCATTTGTTCTTTGCATGTTCTTTTGAATACAAAATTGGTACTTGGAAATTATTTAGATCAGGCATACTTAATGTGAATTGTATTAATTTAATTTCATTGGTCATATATCCATATAGACACTTTGCTTTCTTTCTAGTTAAAAGAGATGTCTTCCAGAGGAGGAGTCAAGATAGTGGAGAAGTAGCAGGCTGAGACTACTTCAGGTAGCAAGAGATCAGCTAGATAGGTTATCTAAAGATTGTAAACACCTACAAATCCAATGGGAGATGGAAGAGAAGAAGAACAGCAATTCTAGAAACAGAAAATCAACCACTTTCTGAAAGGTAGGACTGGCGGAGAAGTGAATTCAAAGCGACGGGAAGATAGACTGCGGGGGGGGAGGGGCCGGCTCCTGGCAAGCGGCAGAGCAATGGAGCACAAAATCAGGACTTTTCAAAGTCTGTTCCTCTGAGGGACATTACTCCAGAGGCTAAACCAGGGTGAAGCCCATGCGGGGTCAGCGTGGCCTCAGGTCCCGCAGGGCCACAGAAGGATCGGGGGTGTCTGAGTGTCACAGAGCTTACAGATATTAGAATGAGGAAGCCAGCTACAGAGACAGAGCTGAGGAGTGAGCTCTCAGCTCAGGGTTACCTTGAACCGGTCACAGTCTCAGTCAGCTGGGAGAGAGGCTGGAGGCCAGGGTGACAGGAGAAATTGGGCGCTGTTCTCTGAGGGCACACTGAGGAGTGGGGCCCCGGGCTCTTGGCTCCTCCGGGCCAGAGACTGGGAGGCCACCATCTTCATTCCCATCCTCCAGAACTCTAGGGAAAGTGCTCAGTGAACAAAAGCTCCCCAAAGCAAACCAGAGCGGATTACTCAGCCCGGCCTCTGATAAAGTCGGTGCAATTCCGCCTGAGGCAAAGACACTTGAGAATCACTACAACAGGTCCCTCCCCCAGAAGATCAACAAGAAACCCAGCCAGGACCAAGTTCACCTACCAAGGAGTGCAGTTTCAATACCAAGGAGAGCAACGGAATTCCAGAAGAAGAGAAAGCAAAGCACGGAACTCATGGCTTTCTCCCCATGATTCTTTAGCCTTGTAGTTAATTTAATTTTTTTCTTTTTCATTTTTTTCTCTTATCTGCTAAATTTTTTAAACTTTTATCCTTTTCTTTTTTAACGTTTTTAAACTAGTTTATCTAATATATATATATATATATGTATATATATATTTTTTCCTTTTTATATTTTTTCTTTATTCGTTTTCTTTTTTTAATTGTTTCTTTTTTTTTTCTTTCTGAACATCTTTTTATCCCCTTTATCCCCCCTCACAATTTGGGATCTCTTCTGATTTGGTTAAAGCATATTTTCCTGGGGTTGTTGCTACCCTTTTAGTATTTTACTTGCTCCTTCATATACTCTTATCTGGACAAAATGACAAAGTGGAAAAATTCACCACAAAAAAAAAAAAAAGAACAAGAGGCAGTACCAAAGGCTAGGGACCTAATCAATACAGACATTGGTAATATGTCAGATCTAGAGTTCAGAATGATGATTCTCAAGGTTCTCGCCGGGCTCAAAAAAGGCATGGAAGATATTAGAGAAACCCTCTTGGGAGATATAAAAGCCCTTTCTGGAGAAATAGAAGAACTAAAATCTAACCATGTTGAAATCAAAAAAGCTATTAATGAGGTGCAATAAAAAATGGAGGCTCTCACTGCTAGGATAAATGAGGCAGAAGAAAGAATTAGTGATATAGAAGACCAAATGACAGAGAATAAAGAAGCTGAGCAAAAGAGGGACAAACAGCTACTGGACCACGAGGGGAGAATTCGAGAGATAAGTGACACCATAAGACAAAACAACATTAGAATAATTGGGATTCCAGAAGAAGAAGAAAGAGAGAGGGGAGCAGAAGGTATATTGGAGAGAATTATTGGAGAGAATTTCCCCAATATGGCAAACGGAACAAGCATCAAAATTCAGGAGGTTCAGAGAACCCCCCTCAAAATCAATAAGAATAGGTCCACACTCCCTCACCTAATAGTAAAATTTACAAGTTTCAGTGACAGAGAAAATCCTGAAAGCAGCCCGGGAAAAGAAGTCTGTAAAATACAATGGTAAAAGTATTAGATTGGCAGCAGACTTATCCACAGAGACCTGGCAGGCCAGAAAGAGCTGGCATGATATATTCAGAGCACTAAACGAGAAAAACATGCAGCCAAGAATACTATATCCAACTAGGCTATCATTGAAAATAGAAGGAGAGATTAAAAGCTTCCAGGACAAACAAAAACTGGAAGAATTTGCAAACACCAAACCAGCTCTACAGGAAATATTGAAAGCGGTCCTCTAAGCAAAGAGAGTAGTAGATCAGAAAGGAACAGACACAATATACAATAACAGTCACCTTACAGGCAATACAATGGCACTAAATTCATATCTCTCAATACTTACCATGAATATTAATGGGCTAAATGCCCCAATCAAAAGACACAGGGTATCGGAATGGATAAAAAAACAACACCCATCTATATGTTGCCTACAAGAAACTCATCTTAAACCCGAAGACACCTCCAGATTTAAAGTGAGGGGGTGGAAAAGAATTTACCATGCTAATGGACATCAGAAGAAAGCAGGAGTGGCAATCCTTATATCAGATCAATTAGATTTTAAGCCAAAGACTATAATAAGAGATGAGGAAGGACACTATATCATCCTCAAAGGATCTGTCCAACAAGAATATCTAACAATTTTAAATTTCTATGTCCCTAACGTGGGAGCAGCCAACTATACAAACCATTAATAATAAAATCAAAGAAACACACCAACGCTAATACAAAAATAGTGGGGACTTTAAAAGTCCCCTCACTGAAATGGACAGATCATCCAAGCAAAAGATCAACAAGGAAATAAAGGCCTTAAATGACACACTGGACCAGATGGATATCACAGATATATTCAGAACATTTCATCCCAAAGCAACAGAATACACATTCTTCTCTAGTGCACATGGAACATTCTCCAGAATAGATCACATCCTCGGTCCTAAATTAGGTCTCAACCGGTATCAAAAGATTGGGCTCATTCCCTGCATATTTTCAGACCACAATGCTCTGAAGCTAGAATTCAATCACAAGAGGAAATTTGGAAAGAACCCAAATACATGGAGACTAAACAGCATCCTTATAAAGAATGAATGGGTCAACCAGGAAATTAAAGAAGAATGGAAAACATTCATGGAAACAAACGATAATGAAAACAACGGTTCAAAATCTGTGGGACACAACAAAGGCAGTCCTGAGAGGAAAATATATAGCGGTACAAGCATTTCTCAAGAAACTAGAAAGGTCTCAGGTACACAACCTAACACTACACCTAAAGGAGCTGGAGAAAGAACAAGAAAGAAACCCTAAACCCAGCAGGAGAAGAGAAATCATAAAGATCAGAGCAGAAATCAATGAAATAGAAACCAAAAATACAATAGAACAAATCAACGAAACTAGGAGCTGGTTCTTTGAAAGAATTAATAAGATTGATAACCCCCTGGCCAGACTTATCAAAAAGAAAAGAGAAAGGACCCAAATAAATAAGATCATGAATGGAAGAGGAGAGATCACAACGAACACCAAAGAAATACAGACAATTATAAGAACATACTATGAGCAACTCTACGCCAACAAATTTGACAATCTGGAAGAAATGGATGCATTCCTAGAGACATATAAACTACCACAACTGAACCAGGAAGAAATAGAAAGCCTGAACAGACCCATAACCAGTAAGGAGATTGAAATAGTCATCAAAAATCTCCAAACAAACAAAAGCCCAGGGCCAGACGGCTTCCTGGGGGAATTCTACCAACCATTTAAAGAAGAACTAATTCCTATTCTGAAACTGTTCCAAAAAATAGAAATGGAAGGAAAACTTCCCAAGTCATTTTATGAGGCCAGCATCACCTTGATCCCAAAACCAGACAAGGATCCCATCAAAAAAGAGAACTACAGACCAATATCCTTGATGAACACAGATGCGAAAATTCTCACCAAAATACTAGCCAATAGGTTTCAACAGTACCTTAAAAGGATTATTCACCATGACCAAGTGGGATTTATTCCAGGGCTGCAAAGTTGGTTCAACATCTGCAAATCAATCAGTGTGATACAACACATTAATAAAAGAAAGAACAAGAACCATATGATACTCTCCATAGATGCTGAAAAAGCATTTGACAAAGTACAGCATCCCTTCCTGATCACAACTCTTCAAAGTGTAGGGATAGAGGGCACATACCTCAATATTATCAAAGCCATTTATGAAAACCCCCCCCGCAAATATCATTCTCAATGGAGAAAAACTGAAAGCTTTTCCACTAAGGTCAGGAACATGGCAGGGGTGTCCATTATCACCACTGCTATTCAACATAGTACTAGAAGTCCTAGCCTCAGCAATCAGACAACAAAAAGAAATTAAAGGCATCCAAATCGGCAAAGAAGAAGTCAAACTATCACTCTTCGCAGAAGATATGATATATATGTGGAAAACCCAAAAGACTCCACTCCAAAACTGCTAGAACTGGTACAGGAATTCAGTAAAGTGTCAGGATATAAAATCAATGCACAGAAATCGGTTGCATTTCTCTACACCAACAACAAGACAAAAGAAAGAGAAATTAAGGAGTCAATCCCATTTATGATTGCACCCAAAACTATAAGATACCTAGGAATAAACCAAACCAAAGAGGCTAAGAATCTATACACAGAAAACTATAAAGTACTCATGAAAGAAATTGAGGAAGACACAAACAAATGGAAAAATGTTCCATGCTCATGGATTGGAAGAATACATATTGTGAAAATGTCTATGCTACCTAAAGCAATCTACACATTTAATGCAATTCCTATCAAAGTACCATCCATTTTTTTCAAAGAAATGGAACAAATAATCCTAAATTTATATGGAACCAGAAAAGACCTCAAATAGCCAAAGGAATATTGAAAAAGAAAGCCAAAGTTGGTGGCATCACAATTCTGGACTTCAAGCTCTATTACAAAGCTGTCATCATCAAGACAGCATGGTACTGGCACAAAAACAGACACATAGATCAATGGAACAGAATAGAGAGCCCAGAAATAGACCCTCAACTCTATGGTCAACTCATCTTCAACAAAGCAGGAAAGAATGTCCAATGGAAAAAGACAGCCTCTTCAATAAATGGTGTTGGGAAAATTGGACAGCCACGTGCAGAAAAATGAAATTGGATCATTTCCTTACATCACACACGAAAATAGACTCAAGATGGATGAAGGACCTCAATGTGAGAAAGGAATCCATCAAAATCCTTGAGGAGAACGCAGCCAGCAACCTCTTCGACCTCAGCCGCAGCAACATCTTCCTAGGGACATCGCCAAAGTCAAGGGAAGCAAGGGCAAAAATGAACTATTGGGATTTCATCAAGATCAAAAGCTTTTGCACAGCAAAGGAAACAGTTAACAAAACCAAAAGACAACTGACAGAATGGGGAAGATATTTGCAAATGACATATCATATAAAGGGCTAGTGTCCAAAATCTATAAAGAACTTAGCAAACTCAATACCCAAAGAACAAATAATCCAATAAAGAAATAGGCAGAAGGCATGAACAGACATTTCTGCAAAGAAGACATCCAGATGGCCAACAGACACATGAAAAAGTGCTCCATATCACTCGGCATTAGGGAAATACAAATCAAAACCACAATGAGATATCACCTCACACCAGTCAGAATGGCTAAAATTAACAAGTCAGGAAATGACAGATGCTAGCGAGGATGCGGAGAAAGGGGAACCCTCCTACACTGTTGGTGGGAATGCAAGCTGGTGCAACCACTCTGGAAAACAGCATGGAGGTTCCTCAAAATGTTCAAAATAGAACTACCCTATGACCCAGCAATTGCACTACTGGGTGTTTACCCTAAAGATACAAACGTAGTGATCCGAAGGGGCATGTGCACCCGAATGTTTATAGCAGCAATGTCTACAATAGCCAAACTATGGAAAGAACCTAGTTGTCCATCAACAGATGAATGGATAAAGAAGATGTGGTATATATACACAATGGAATACCATTCAGCCATCAAAAGAAATGAAATCTTGCCATTTGCGATGACGTGGATGGAACTAGAGGGTATCATGCTTAGCGAAATAAGTCAATCGGAGAAAGACAACTATCATATGACCTCCCTGATATGAGGGAGAGGAGATGCAACATGGAGGTTTAAGGGGGTAGGAGAAGAGTAAATGAAACAAGATGGGATTAGGAGGGAGACAAACCATAAGTGACTCTTAATCTCACAAAACAAACTGAGGGTTGATGGGGGGAGGGGGGTTGGGAGAGGAGGTTGGGGTTATGGACATTGGGGAGTATATGTGCTATGGTGAGTGCTGTGAAGTGTGTAAACCTGGCGATTCGCAGACCTGTACCCCTGGAGATAAAAATATATTATATGTTTATAAAAAATAAAATTAAAAAAAATAAATAAAACGGAAAACTAACAAACAAAAAAAGAGATGTCTTCCACAGATATAGTGAAAAGAAGGGTCATATGCACCACAGAGTTCATAGCAGCAATGTCTATAGTCGTCAAATTGTGGAAAGAGCCAAGATGCCCTTCAACAGACAAATGGATAAAGAAGATATGGTCCACATATATAATTGAGTATTACACCTCCATCAGAAAAGATGAATACCCAACTTTTGTATCAACATGGATGGGACTGGAAGGGATTATGCTGAGTGAAATAAGTCAAGCAGAGAAAGTCAATTATCATATTGTTTCACTTAGTTGTGGAACATAAAGAATAACATGGAGGACATTAGGAGCAGGACATTAGGAAACATTAGGAAAAGTGAGTTGGGGAAATAGGAGGGGGAGATGAACCATGAGAGATCGTGGACTCTGAGAAACAAATTAAGGGTTTTGGAGGGGAGGGGAACAGGGTGTTGGGTGAGCATAGTGGTGGGTATTAAGGAGGGCATGTATTGCATGATGCACTGCGTCTGGTGCATAAACAATGAATCTTGGAACACTGAGAAAATTAAATTAAATTTTTAAAAAAGAGAGATCATCCATCCCGTTTGATGTGAATCATCTATACCAGTGCTCTAGAATCTACCTTCAGACATGTTCCACTAGACCTTCTTCTTTATCTAAAATAAAGAACTTACACAACTCAACACCACAAAAAAGAAAAAAAAAGTTTAAAAGTGGGCATTAGACATTTTCCCGAAAATATACACAGGGCCGAGAAACACTTGAAAAGATGCACAATTTCACTCACTAATCATCAGGAAACTGCAAATCAAAACCACAATGAATACCACCACTTACAATGGTCAGAATGGCTAGAATAAAAAACACCAGAAGCAAGTATTGGCCACGACGTGGAGAAAAACGAACCCTTGTGCAACTGCTGGTGGGAATGCAAATTGGTGTAGCCACTGTGGGAAACTGGGTGGAGGTTCTGCAAATATATCATTGAAGAATGATCATACATAATAAACTGCACCTACTTAAAGTATAGAGTTTGGCACATGTGGCAAGCAGAGGATAACATAAGGAGTTATAGGTTGAATCATCACATTGTACACCTGAAACTAATGTAACTTGTATGTCGACTATCCTTTAATTTAAAAAATGAATCAGGTATACCATTTGCTGGATTAAAGGAGTTGTACAAAACTTAGGAGCACATTCTAAATGACTCCAATTGTAGATAATTCCAGAAAGTATACAATAACCTTTAACTACTTGGTTATGTAACTTATTAAAACTTGAGTCCTCTGACCCTCAGTATTCTTATATCTGAAGATAAGATGGGATAATAAAACTAATTTCAGGAAGATATTGTGGGTAATAAAAATATCATCTCAAGGTTAAGGTAAAATGCAAGGAGGTCAGACCTCTGGAAGTCAGGCAAGTTCATGAGAATGTGCATATATAACTGGATTCACCTGACTTCTACTTTGGTCTCCCAGGAACAGTGTATCAGCAGGAAAAATTTCCTTTCTGTCCAGGCCAGTGTCCCACAGGGAATGAAGCACTCTGAGGTGGGAGTAACAATGGAAACAGTGCCTAATGAGCAGACACAGGGAGCTGTAAATATATCTTCTGCTGCAAAACCTCAGCATGTGAAACCTTGGACTGGCAAGGACATGGTTATTTTTGTCTTCCTTAGTCTGGCTGGGGGACCCATGTTGCACTGCTCCCTGCTGGCCTGTCTGGGAAAAGAGCTTTGATCTCCATCATCAACCATCCAGGGAGGAATTCAGATCTCCACAGAGACTTTCATCTTAAAGGCCCCACCAGGTAAATCTGAGATCTCAGCAGGTATTTCAAGAAAGGAGCAGGGAGAAAGGAATCTGAGAACTTCTGCCTGAGGTCACCTGAGACTAGCTAGACTCATTTAAAATTATTTATATAATGTGTTCAAAAGAGAAATGTCCATTGGACTCAGCAATACAGGCATCATTGTTGGCAGTACAAGGTGGGAAGAAAAGTCAATTTGGATGAGACATAGGAAGGAATGGGCGTCCTAAAATGGTTCCAGTAAAATTAGAACATAACCCAAGAGTTTTTCAACAGAGGGGAACAGGAAAACGGAGTATTAGGATTGGAGATGTTTGCAGTGGGCTTTTTAAGATGTGCTGGTTTTGAGCATGTTCTGCATTTATAGAAAGACCCAGACCCATGTAGGTAGATATTCCCTTGCAACAGCAGTTCCTGAGACATGCATTTCTCAGCATCTTCTCTCAAAGTGAGTATTCAAATAAAAAAATTGTGTTTCATAGCAAAAGAGGATATGTTAACTAGCTTTACTCTGTAATACTTCCTTACCAAGAGGTGTGTAAATGATGGAGACATCGATGAGATAGAAGAGAAAACTCAGTTAAATCTGTTCACTGGTGAAAATATCTTATTTACTCACAGGGAGGAACTGTACTGTAAGCTTCTTACTTGTAGTGACTAGTGCTGTCCGCCACCCTAGGAAGATGGATAGTGTTATTCCCACTATTTGAGTAAGGGTATTCACATTTGGAATGGATTAGTTGTGTCTCCCAAGTTTAAACATTGTATTTTGGTAGATCTGATATTCAAAGCCTGGTTTTCTGATTCCAAACATTTTGCACTTAAAATCATTCAGAAAAGTCTTTAATTATTTCATCTTTAAAAATCCTCTTGGGGTGTCTGGGTGGCTCAGTAGGTTAAGCATCTGCCTTCAGCCCAGGTCATGATCCCAAGGTCCTGGGATCTAGCCCCATTTCAGGTTCCCTGCTCAGCTGGGAACACACTTCTCCCTCTCCCCACCCTGCTGCTGGTGCTCTCTGGAGCTTGCACTCTCTCTCACTCACTCACACTCTCTCTGTCAAATAAATAAATAAATAAAATCTTTTTAAATATTGTAAAAAATAAAAATCCCCTTCTGTTGTCATACATTATATATTTTCTATGTATTTGTCATACATTGTAAATTTCAGGTTTATTCCCTTTGCTTATTTAACTGGAGGGATATTCAAGCAGTAAAATGTCTTGGCATCATAAAAATATCACTCCATTCTTATTTGTTTTCTGCCTTTTTAATTATTCTGAGCATCAGGGGATATGAACTGGGGCTGGAATGCTGCCAGAACCAGGGTAGCTTTCTGCTCATGAGTCTCTCAGGGTTGCCAGAGCTTATTAGATCTCCTTTACCCCTTGTGTCCATTGCCTTCTTCTCTGTTTTTTTTTTTTGAACTGTTTTTTGTCTTTTTTTAAAATATAGGATATAATGTAATCATATTAAAATGGAGGCCCATGTTTCCATGGCTACGGGAGGCTTACTAACCAGAATTTAAGTATTAGTTACACATTCCTTCAGGGTGAAAGTAACCTGATGTTGACAGCTAGACTTGTACTATTTCTTTCAACAATATTGTCGCTATTGGCTAGAAAATCATAATAATAATGCAGTGCCAGGAGACCACAGTGCATGTGTGTGTGTGTGTGTGTGTGTGTGTGTGTGGTTTGTGGGTGCATCTGTGTGTGCATGTGTGTTGTGGGGCATGAACAGTGCTCAGCACAATGGTACCAGAGTTCATATAGTCTAGTAAGTGACCCCTAAATGCCAGAATGTTCACCAACGGATGGAAATAAGGAAGGGATCTGTCTTTATTCACAGAATACCTTGGAACACAAGGTATTCTGTGAAAAGAACACCATATGAAGGAAGGACTCCCTGTGTCTTGAAGTCCCATCAGTGGCAGGAAGCCACCTCCTTCCTCAACATTCTCTGCCACCATCTGCCATCACTCTACCTCTTGCTCATTCCCTCACCACACTGACTTCATTTTGAGATTTGCATAGCTAAAGTAAGTGCTTTCTGCAGGGTCTTTGCTCCGTTATCCCTGCAGAGTACACACCTCCCCCAGATATCCTCAAACCCCCTGCTTAGTTTTTCTGGAAGCCTCTATTAAAATGTCAGCTTCTTGGCAGGTCTTCCTGAATGCCAACTAAAACTTAGCACCCTCCCAATCCAATCCATTTTATAAAGATTTTTTTCCTTCCTATCACCTGTTACTATCTGAAATGGTATATGATTTTACATATATATACATATACACACACACACACACACACACATATATATACAATATATATTTTATTATATAATTATATATATATATATATTTCTCTGTCATTGGATTGTATGGACTTATTTTTCTTTGTGTATTTATTTATTTTTACTTTTTAGCTTATTTTTTGCATTTTCTTCATTTTTCTTAATTATGTTCAGTTATCCAGCATATAGAACATCATTACTTTTTGTTGTAGTGTTCAATGATTCAATAGTTGCATATAACACCTACTGCTCATCACAACATGTGCCCTCCTTAATACCCATCTCCTGGCTACCACATCCCCCAACAACTCTCCCTTCTGAAACCCTCAGTTTGTTTCCCTGAATCCAGAGTCTCTCATGGTTCATCTCCCTCTCTGATTTCTTCCCACCCAGTTTTCCCTCCCTTACCCTGTGGTCCTCTGTGCTCTTCCTTATGTTCCACATATGAGTGAAACCATATGATAATTGTCATTCTCTTCTTGACTTATTTCACTGAGCATAATCTCCTCCAGTTCCATCCATTTAGAAGCAAGTTGTGCATATTCATCTTTTCTGATGGCTGAGTAATATTGCATTGTATATATGAACACATATATATCTTTCTTTATTTTATATCTATATCTATTTTTATCTATTTTAGATCTATATCTATATCTATATCATATATCGTTATCCATTCATCTGTTGAAGGACAGCTTGGCTCCTTCCATAGTTTTACTATTGTGGAGATTGCTGCTATGAACATTGGAGCGCATGTGCCCCTTCTTTTTTACTATGTCTGTATCTTTAGGGTAAATAACTAGTAGTTCAATCAATGTATCATAGGGTACCTTAATTTTTAGCTTGAGGAACATCCACACTGTTTTCCAAAGTGGCTATATCAGCTTGCATTCCCACCAACATTGTAAGAGGGTTCCACATTCTCCACAACCTTGCCAAAATTTGTAGTTTCCTGCCTTGTTAATTTTTGCCATTCTAACTGGAATAGGGTGGTGTCTTGTTGTGGTTTTGATTTATATTCCCCTGATGGCTAGTGATGTTGAGCATTTTCTCATGTGTCTGCTACCCATTTGTATATCTTCTTTGGAGGAGCATCTCTTCATGTCTTATGCCCATTTCTCAACTGGATCATTTGTTTTTTGAGTGTTGAGTCTGAGAAGTTCTTTCTAGATATTGGATACCAGCCCTTTATCTGAAATGTCATCTGCAAATATATTTTCACATTCTGTGGATTGCCTCTTAGCTTTGTTGACTGTCTCCTTTGCTGTGCAAAAGCTTTTTATCTTGAGGAAATCTCAAAAGTTCATTTTTGCTTTTGTTTCCCTTGCCTTTAGAGACGTGTCATGAAAGAAGTTGCTATGGTCAAGGTCAACGAGGTTATTGCCTATGTTCTCCCCTAGGATTTTGACAGATTCCTATCTCATATTGAGGTCTTCCATCCATTTAGAGTTTATCTTTATACGGTATAGGAGAATGGTCTAGTTTCATTATTCTGTATATAACTGTCCAATTTTTCCAACACCATTTATTGAAGAGACTATCTTTTTTTCCATTGGATTTTTTTTCCTGCTTTATTGAAGATTATTTGACCATAAAGTTGAGGGTCCATTTCTGGCTCTCTATTCTATTCCATTGGTTTATGTGTCTGTTTTTGTGCCAGTACCATGCTATCTTGGTGATCACAGCTTTGTAATGTAGCTTGAAAGCAGGCAACACGGGAGTCCCAGCTTTCTGTGTTTTTTTTTTTTTTTCATTATTCCCTTGGCAATTAGGGGTCTTTTATGTTTTCATACAAATTTTAGGATTGTTTGTTCCAGCTCTTTGAAAAATGAAAATGGTATTTTAATAGGGATGGCAATGAGAGTGTAAATTGGTCTGGGCAGCATACATATTTTCACATGTTTATTCTTTCAACTCATGAGCCTGGATTATTTTTTCTGTCCTTTTGTGTTTTCTTCAATTTCTTTCATAAGAGTCCTGAGTTTATAGAGTGCAGATCCTTTACCTCTTTTGTTAGGTTTATTATTGGGTATCTTATGGTTTTTGGAGCTGTTGTAAATGGAACAGATTCCTTAATTTCTCTTTCTTCAGTTATGTTGTTAGTGTATAGAAATGCAACTGATTCCTGTGCATTGATTTTTTAAAATTTTATTTATTTATCTTTAAAATTTCTTTTCATTGTTTTAGAATTCATTGTTTATGCACCACACCCAGGGCTCCATGCAATGCATGCCCTCCATAATACCCACCACCAAGCTCACCCAACCCCCCACCTCCTCCTTTCCAAAACCCTCAGTTTGTTTCTCAGAGTCCACAGACTCTCATGCTTCATCTCCCCCTCCAATTTACCCCAACTCACTTGTATCCATCTCCCCATGTCCTCCGTGTTATTCTTTATGCTCCACAAATAAGTGAAACCAAAAGATAATTGACTCTCTCTCCTTGACTTATTTCACTCAGCATAATCTCTTCGAGTCCCATCCATGTTGATACAAAAGTTGGGTATCCATTCTTTCTGAGGGAGGTATAATACTCCTTGGTGAATATGGACCACATCTTCCTTATCCATTCATCTGTTTAAGGGCATCTTGGTTCTTTCCACTTTGGCGACTATGGCCATTGCTGCTATGAACATTGGGGTACAGATGGCCCTTCCTTTCACTTCATCTGTATCTTTGGGGTAAATACCCAGTTTTTGCAATTGCAGGGTCATAAGGCAGCAGTATCACCTGACACCTGTCAGGATGGCAAAAATCAACAACACGAGAAATAAGAGTCATTGGTGAGAATGTGGAAAAAGGGAACACTCTTACCTTTTTTTTTGGGGGGGAATGCAAAAAGGTGCAGTCATTCTAGAAAACAGGATGGAATTACGTCAAAAAGTTAAAAATAGAACTGCCCTATGATCCAGCAATTTCAATGCTAGGTATTTATCCAAAGAATACAAAATACTAATTCAAAGGCATACATGCATGGAATGTTTTTAGCAGCACTATCCACAATAGCCAAACTATGGAAATAGCCCAGGTGTTAGTCAATAGGTGAATGACAAAGAAGATGTGGGTGATATATATATCCATGGAATATTACTCATTCATAAAACAAAATGAAATCTTGTCATTTGCAATGACATGGATGAAGCTAGAGAGTATTGTGCTAAGTGAAAGGAGTCAGTCAGAGAAAGACAAGTGCCACAAAGTTTTGGTCATATGTGGAATTTAAGAAACAAAACAAATAAGAATAGGGGAAATAAAAGAAAGGAGAAAAAGCAAGAAAGAGACTCTTAACTACAGAGAACACCCTTCTGGTTACCAGAGGGGAGGTGGTGGTGCATGGGTGACATGGGAGATGGGGATTAAAGAAGGGACTTGTGATGAGCACCTGGCATGGTATGGAAGTGTTGAATCACTGTATTGTACACTTGAAACAAATACTACACTGTTGGTTAACTAACTGACACTTAAAGAAAAACTTTAAAAATGAAAAATAAAGGTTAAAATAAATAAAAGAAGGCCATTTACTTGAAAACTTTTATGTTCTTTTTTTTTTTTTCTTTCCTTGTAGTCACCACTACTACATGGAAGCAGACAATGGTACAGGAATTTCAGAGTTTCTTCTTCTGGGGTTTTCAGAGGATCCAGAACTGCAGCCCCTCATATTTGGGCTTTTCCTCTCTATGTACCTGATCACTGTGTTTGGAAATGTGCTCATCATCCTGGCTGTCAGCTCTGATTCCCACCTCCACACCCCCATGTACTTCTTCCTGGCAAACCTGTCCTTTGTGGACATATGTTTTACCTCCACCACCATCCCCAAGATGCTGTGGAACATCTGGACTCAGAGCAAAGTCATAACTTATGCAGGCTGCATCACACAGATGTATTTTTTCATACTCTTTGCAGACTGGGATGACTTTCTCCTCACTGTGATGGCCTATGACCGCTTCGTGGCCATCTGTCACCCCTTGCACTATACGGTCATCATGAAACCCCAGCTTTGTGGACTGCTGATTCTGGTGTCCTGGGTCATCAGTGTTCTGAATTCCTTGTTACAGAGCTTGATGTTGTTGCGGCTGTCCTTCTGTACAGAGGTGGAAATACCCCATTTTTTCTGTGAACTCAACCAGGTAGTTGGGCATGCCTGTTCTGATACCTTTCTTAATGACATGGTGATGAATTTGGGAATTCTGTTGCTTGGTGGTGGTCCCCTTGCTGGGATCCTTTATTCATACTCTAAGATCATTTCCTCCATACGTAGAATATCATCAGCTCAGGGCAAGTATAAAGCATTTTCCACCTGTATATCTCACCTCTCTGTTGTCTCCTTATTTTATTGTACAAGCCTGGTAGTGTACCTTAGCTCTGCAGCTACCCAGAGCTCCCACGCAAGTGCAGTAGCCTCAGTGATGTACACAGTGGTCACACCCATTCTGAACCCCTTCATCTATAGCCTGAGGAACAGAGACATAAAGAGGGCTCTGAAAAGAATGACTGGGGTTCCAGTGATGTAAAGGCTAATAGTCCTTGGGTTGAAGAAGTGCCCATGATTTCGGAGCTCACAGTCTCATAGCCAGGAACTACTATTCTTTTATCTGACTAGGAAAGTGGAATCTGAACCTTCTGTTTGTTTCCTGCAATTTCCAATTGTTTGAGTTCAAGTTTTCCACACATTTAAGTAACTCACTTATTAATCTTCTGTTCTGTGTGATGTCAACAGTATTCTACTTTTTCCACTTTTATACAATCCCAATTTTTCCTGAACCTTGGTCACAAATGCCTGGGAATTTCTGTATCTTACATGGTACAAGTTGGATTTCTTAAAAATAATTTCATTTCAAATGACTTATATCATGCCAAGTAAATTTTCCCTAGATTTCCCAAAAGAATAGTCATGAGTTGCATTCTTTATTTGGAAGTAACTACATTTGGCCACTAAGTCTTTCACATAAAATATTTGTAGATGAAAAAACAAAACCATAGTTTTCACCTTGAGTCTGTCAGGCTTCTTACATCATATCCTCAATCCTCTTCCTGGTAAGGTGGACTCTAATACTGTTCTGTTTAAGTGTCAGGCTCCTGGCAGGGATGCTCAGGCTAGGAAAGCCCAGGCACTCTCCCACACCTTTGTGCTTGTGGACATTCCCACAGATGCTTCCCTGACCAGAGCCTCTGCTCTGGCTGGACCAGACCTTGGGTTCTTACTGTGGCTGCAAGACACACCTCAGCAACACCCATCAGAGAACTCTAACAAAACCAGGTTTATTAATCACAGGTCCTAGAGTGCACGAGGGATCTCGAAGGTCATTCAGGGAGGTCTCAGAGGTGGACAGATGTTTTGAGAGGGAGAGGCAGAGCCCCTCTTGGGGGTCAACATTTATTAGGGTCCATGGCCAGATTGGTGAGGGTTTGTGGGTTCATACTTTATTGGAGCTTTTTATATGATTATAATTTGGGTGCTAAATGGGGAAATCAGGTCAATCATGTGTCAGTGTGGAGGTTACCCAGGGTTTTTGAAGAGGTCCCTCGGGGCTGGGCAGTCTGAGGGCTTATCTGGTCATTGTGTCCCACACTGGATAGTGTGGTTACTCAACCTGACTGCCTTTGAAATGCATGCCTCAGAAATCAAAAGCTTCAGGTCAGGCACTTACATTACAACCTAAAAGGTTAAAGTCAGGCAGTTACTCAATAAAGAAACTCTTGTGTTTTTGAACCTGTTTCCTGCTTTTATTCTGTCAGTCAGCTCCCTGTCCAGAAAGCCTATGACAGCGACTACAAACACTGATGAGCAAGTTTGTATCTCCTGGTGGAGCCTGATGGAAAGACAAGTTCGAACAAATAGATGGACCAGGTATATTCTTGGTGTCAGGGTAACCTAAATATGATGATGCGAAATTTCAAAACCTTCTTCTTATTACAACACAAGCAGTTCTTTTTTTATGATTTCCTATCTTCTACTCACATTGGGCATTGTTCATTCTTTGGGAAAGAGTACTTTGAATATAAAATCAGCACCAGATACTGATTTAGAGCAGGCATGCCCAAGGTGAATTGCCTTAATTTAATTTCATTTCCCCATATCCTTATGGACACTTTGCTTTCTTTCTTGTTAGGAGAGATATCGTCCATCCCTGTTCATTGTGAATCAGCTATGCCAGTGCTCTAGATCCTACCCTCAGCCATGATTTTCTAGACTCCGACCTTTCAACTGTATCACTGAAGTCTAATAGTATATAACAAGCAGCACCTATTTAAAGTATAAGCTTGACATTTGTGGTGAACACAGTGTAACATAAAGAGTTGTCCGTTGGACCACTAAGTTGCACACCAGAAACAAATGTAACTTTCTGTCAACTACACTTCAGTAAAAAATGTTTTTTTTTAAAGTATACCATTTTATGCATAGAGAACATACCAAATAATTCTGTGTCTATATAACTCCAGAAAGTGCACAATAAGCTTTAACTACTTTGTTCCATAACTTATTAAAATTTAATGCCCCTGAGCCTCAGTTTTCTTATTTCTGAAGATAACATGGAGATAATAAAACTAATTTCAGATAGAGGGGGGACAAGATGGCGGGGAAGTAGGAGGAGGCGCCTTTACAACCTGTACCCTAAAGTGAGCTGTTACCTACCAAAGAACTCCAATCACCCATGAAATCAGCCTGAGATCAGAATTACACACATCTGGATCTCTGCAGGGGCAGAAGACACCAGTGGGCAGGTAAAGCGGAGTGGGAAAGGCAGACTGATATCAGAAGATAAACAAAAGGGGGAGGGAGCCACCAGAGGTGACCCGTTGGGAAGTAATACCCCTAATATGAGTGAGAGTGCCCTGCATCTGGGGAACAGCATTAACTTGGAGACTGGTTGAAAGCACTCCAAAAGAGCAAAAGATCATGGGGAATTGTGGGAATCAGGGCGGCTAGGGACAGGGGCTTAAGTCCCTGGTCCCAGGACAGCCTCCCCTGGTGCTGAGCCAGAGAGAGTGCAGTGGAGAAACCAGGTCTTGGTGCCTGAGCCACCAGCATGCCCAAGATTGCGTGGGTTCTAGCCCCTGTGAGGGGATGGGAGCCATGCCGGGTGGCAGAACGTGCGAGGCCTGCTACAGAGCCTGAGATGTGCATGCCCCTCATCCTCCCCTGAGAGAGGTACAAAGGCCCAGCTGGCACTCTTTGACACGCGCCATTGTTTCAGAGCCTAAGACATGCGCCCCAAACTCTCCCCTGAGAGAGGTGCGCAAAGGCCCAGCCTGGTGCTTTCGGACCTGCACCCCATTCTCAGAGCCTGAGATGCGCGCTTGACCCACAGCTTCCCCTGAAAAAGGTGCTCACAAGCCAGGTGCTCTTAGACCCAGAAAGACCAGGCACTCCCAGCCTGGGCCAGCGGGAGAATCTCAGTGTGTGATACTGCTTGGAACCTCTTTGGTGGTCTGGAGCTGCCCAAACAGCTGCCTCTGCTTTGGTTTTGGGTACAAGCAGAAGATCCTGCATCCCCAGGGACTGCGACTCGGAACCTGCTCTGCCAGCAGCCAAGGGGGGATTTATATGGGCTCTGCAACACCCACAGAAGAACAGACTGAGGCTTCTCTCTGAGAGGGAGGTCAGGGTGCAGTTTGCTTTCCTCTAAACCTACAAAAATCATCAAAAGCAGTCAAGGCAAGAGGAAAAAAAAAAAGGTGAACAAACATAAAAACCTCCAGAGAACAAAAGCCTGAAAAAACCGGTTTCCTCAGAGCCCACCCCCTTGAAAGGGACTGGAGGACTTAACTCAGGGAACATCATTGACTGAAAACCCATGTGGCAGGCCCCTCCCCCAGAAAACCAACCAGGAAAGAAAAAAAAAAAAAAAAGGACTACAAGAGAACCACGTCCACTACTTCATAGGACAACTTTTATTTTTAATTTGTTCCCACTATTCTGGCTATTTTTTTATATAGATAATTTTTTAACCTATTTACCATCACAGCGAACTCTCCAGTACATCAAATTCCATAATAACCTTCTAACCTGAACTTTTTGATACATACACCTGTGTTTTTCTTTTGCATTTCTATTTTTTGAAATTTTTTAAAATTTTAGTTTAGTTTATTCTAGTTTATTCCTTTTTTATTCTTATTTTCTAATATTCATTAGAGTTAAACTTCAAAGTAATACCCTTTCCCCAATCAATACTACCCCTATAGGTAAACCAATTTTTAATCCCCCTTTAGCCTAGGAAAGTTGAGTCCTTTAACAAAGATATCAAGATACATCCAGCAAGAATCAAAACAACCTTCCTCGCCCACACTGAGAATTTATAACCACTCTCCCATCTTTTTCTTCCACCAGTGTTTCTGTGTTTTTGCGTTTGTCCTGATAGTATATAAAGCTTACACTTGGGGTTCTTTTCGACAAGGTTCTTCCTTTATTTGCATATATATATATATTTTTCTCTTGTTATATACTTTTATTAGTCTTTCTGTTTGTCTGTTTTTGTTTGTATACCTCATAAATCTTACCTTGGGGCTCATTTGGGCTGAACCTTCTCTTTCATCTTCCTTTTCTTTCCTGTCTCTCTCTCTCTCTTTTTTCTTTTTTTTTTCTTTTTTCTCTCATTTGGGTGGGGAATCCTGATGGCTCAGAAGTGTACCAGGGTGCACCCAGACTGCACCACGGTCGATACAACCAGCTACATCTGTTCAGTCATCTCTCACAAAAATGACTAGGAGGAGGAATGCTCAACAGAAGAAAAATACAGAGGATGGACCTTCTGCAACAGAGCTAACAGCTATGAACATGGACAATGTGTTGGAAAGAGAATTCAGGCTAACAATTATCCAAGCAATAGCTAGGTTGGAGAAAGCCATGGATGACCAAACAGAATTGATTAGGGCTGAGCTGAAAGCGACCAGACAGGATGTTGAAAATGTTATGGCAGACATAAAAGCTACCAGGGCTGAGGTTCACAATGCTCTCAATGAGTTCCAATCTAATCTAAATTCTCTCAAAGCTAGGGTAACTGAGACAGAAGATAGAATTAGTGATCTGGAGGACAAACAGGTAGAGAGAAAGGATCAAGAGGAAGCCTGGAACAAACAGCTTAGAAACCATGAAAACAGAATCAGAGAAATAAATGATGCCATGAAACGTTCCAACGTCAAAATTATTGGAATCCCTGAAGGGGAGGAGAAAGAAAGAAATCTAGAAGATATAGTGGAACAAGTTCTTCATGAAAATTTTCCCAATCTCGCGAATGGAACCAGCGTTCATGTACTAGAGGCCGAACAGTCTCCACCCAAAATTATAGATTCCAAAAAAACATCAAGGCACCTGATAGTCAAATTGAGGAATCATAATTGTAGGTATAATCTCTTGAAAGCTGCTAGGACAAAGAGGCTCCTTACTTACAGAGGAAAGCCCAATAGAATAACGTCAGACCTGTCCACAGAGACCTGGCTAGCCAGAAAGGGCTGGCAAGATATATTCAGGGCACTAAATGAGAAGAACATGCAGTCAAGAACACTTATCCAGCAAGACAGACATTCAAAATGGGTGGAGAGATAAAGAGTTTCCCAGACCGGCAAGGCTTCAAAGACTATGCAACCACCAAGCCAACACTGCAGGAAATATTAAGGGGGGTTCTATAAAAGAGGAAAAATCCTAAGAATAGCATTGAACAGAAATATAGAGACAATCTACAGAAAGAAAGACTTCAAAGGTAACACAATGTCAATAAAAATGTATCTATCAATAATCACTCTCAATGTGAATGGCCTAAATGCACCCATAAAACAGCACAGGGTTGCCGTTTGGATAAAACGAAAGGCCCCATCCATATGTTGTCTACAAGAGACCCATTTTGAACCTAAACATACAGCCGGACTGAAAGTGAAGGGGTGGAGAAGCATCTTTCATGCCAATGGGCCTCAAAAGAAGGCTGAGGTAGTGATTCTCATATCAGTTAAATTAGATTTTAAACTAAAGACTGTAGTCAGAGATACAGAAGGACACTACATCATTCTTCAAGGGACTATCCACTGAGATGATCTAACAATTGTAAATATCTATGTCCCCAAATGGGAGCAGCCAATTACATAAGAAAACTGTTAATCAAGAGAAAGAGTCATATTGATATGAATACATTAATAGTAGGAGTAGTGTTCATCATCACTAGCCATCAGGGAGATTCAAATTAAAACCACATTGAGATATCACCTTACACCAGTTAGAATGGCCAAATTGGCAAGACAGGAAACAACATGTGTTGGAGGGGATGTGGAGAAAGGGGAATCCTCTTACACTCTTGGTGGGAGTGCAAGTTGGTGCAGCCACTTTGGAGAACAGTGTGGAGATTCCTCAAGAAATTAAAAGTGGAACTTACCTATGACACTGCAATTGCACTACTGGGTATTTACCCCAAAGATACAGATGGAGTGAAAAGAAGGGCCATCTGTACCCCAATGTTTACAGCAGCAATGGCCACGGTTGCCAAACTGTGAAAAAAAACAAGATGCCCTTCAATGTACGAATCGATAAGGAAGATGTGGTCCATATACACTATGGAGTATTATGCCTCCATCAGAAAGGATGAATCCCCAACTTTTGTAGCAACATGGACAGGACTGGAAGAGATTATGCTGAGTGAAATAAGTCAAGCAGAGAGAGTCAATTATCATATGGTTTCACTTATTTGTGGAGCATAACATATAGCATGGAGGACATGGGGAGTTAGGAGAAGGGAGTTGGAGGAAATTGGAAGGGGAGGTGAACCATGAGAGACTATGGACTCTGAAAAACTATCTGAAGGGTTTGAAGAGGTGGGGGGGTGGGAGGTTGAGGGAACCAGGTGGTGGGTATTAGAGAGGGCACGGATTGCATGGAGCCCTGGGTGTGGTACAAAAACAATTAATACTGTTATGCTGAAAATAAATAAAAAAATGATACAAAAAACTAATTTCAGAAAGATATTGTGACTTATAAACAATGGTGTGTTCATATTTTTAGATCCCTACAAAAATCTTCAATGGGCAGTTTTATGTAATGTGCATTTTTATACATATGGGCACTCATATGCACACACACAGATCCATTATTGTTGATCTTTTCTGTCACAGGTAAACTTGAGAGAAATTGGGAGAGGATAAGAATGAAAATAATGAATATTTAGATTAGCATGAAAGTTAATGTATGTAAAAAATTAGACACAAAGATTTAAGAGAGAACAAATCACCTTAAGGATTCACTTTTTCTATGTTAATAGCTGCAAGTCAGCATGGTTCATGGCATGGGAAATTTTCTGTACCAGCTGCTGGGGTTTAACAACTCAAAAGTGACCCCAGATTCCTTTTTCTACTCGAAGTATGACATCAACATGATGTATCCTTATCCAAGAGAATATGAATAAATAAAACCAAAGCTGAATTATTTCCTTTGAACAAAGTGTTATTGGATTAATGTCTGGATTAAATTGTTGCATGGTTGTAACAAATGACCATGCTGCTGATTGAAAACAAATCTGTTTATTTTCTGATAGTTCTGGAAGTCACAAGTCTGAAATAGGTTTCTCTGGGCTAAAATCACTCTGTCTGTAGAGAAGAGTTCATTCTAGAGGTCTGGGGAGAAGAGGTTTTCTCACCTGCTCCAGCTGTAGAGCCACCTTTAAACCCTGACTCATGTGCCCTCCCTTTATCTTCAAAGTCAGCAACATAACATCTCAAAATCTCTATGTGACTCCAAATCTTCTACCTTCCTCTTCCACAGTTGGAGGACCCTTTTGATCTATCAGGACCACCTGGATAATCAGAATAACTTTATGCTAGGGTCAGCTGACTAGTAATGTTAATATCATTTGCAACCTCATTTTTCCCTTGCCATGACACAAGACATATCCACAGATTCTATAGATTAAGATGTGGAAATATTTGGTGATTTTATTCTGCATACTAAAAGTCCTTTTCAGAGGTATGTTTGATATCAACTCAGGGGCCCACACTTTGGAGAATCAAACACAAAATATGTTTTAGTCTCTAGGGTGAGTACTTAGACTTTTCTCTCCAAACCACACATGAAAAGGGTCACATCGCTCATTTATTAACACCCCAAAGCTAAAAAAGGTAAAGCAAACCCTCAACTAAATAAATTCAATATCATCTCAAAGTTAAGGGAAAGTGCTGGGAGGTTAGAATTCTGGAAGGCAGGTAAGGTCATGAGAAAGAGGAATACAGAACTGGATTCACCTGACTTCTAATCTGGTCTCCTAGGAGCAGAATCAGCAGGAAAAGTTTCCTTTCTCTCCACACCAGTGCCACAGGGGGAACAGAGTGCTCTGAGGTGGGAGTCCCAATGGAAACAGTGCCTAATGAGCAGACATAGGGAGCTCCAAGTATCTCATCTGCTGCAGAACATCAGCAAGTGAAGCCTTGGACTGGACAGGACATGGTTTTTGCTTTTGTGTTCCTAAGTCTGGCTGGGGGACCCATACTTCACTGCTTCCTGCCATTCTGTCTGGGAACAGAGCTTTGGTCTCCATAATCAACCATCCAGGGAAGAATTGGGACCTCCACACAGAGACTTTCATTTCATAGATCCCACCCAGGTGAGTCTCAGAGATCAACAATTATTTAGGAGAGGACCAGAGAGAATGAAACTGGAGAACATTTCCTGAGGTCACCTGAGACTTGGTAGATTCATTTATAATTAATTTATGTAGTGTGCTCAAAAGAGAAGTGTCCATTGGACCCAGCAACACAGGCATCATTGTTGACAATATGTGGTGAGAATGGAAGACTCATTGGATGAGACAGGGGAAGGGACTGTGGGACCTAATGTGGTTCCAGTGAAATTAGAACATATCAAAGGAGTTTTCAGCAGAGGGGAGCAGGAAAACAGAGTGTTAAGATCTGAGGCATATGCACTGAACGTTTTAAGACGTGGTGTTTTTTAGCATGTTCTGGATTTATAGAAAGACCCAGACTCATGAAGGTAACTATTCCCTTGCAACAGAATTTCCTGAGACAAATTTCTCAGCATCTTCTATCAAGGTGAGTATTCATATAAAAACTTTGTGTTTCGTATGCAAAAAGGGGTATGTTCACTAGCTTTACTTTGTAATGCTTCATTATCAAGAGGTGTGTAAATAATGGTGACATTTATGAAAATAAGAGAAAACTCAGCCAAATCTGTTCATTGGTGAAAATAACTCATTTACTCACAGGGAGGAACTGTACTGTAAGCTTCTTGCATGTAGTAACTAATGCTGTCTGTCACCCTAGACAGCAGGGTGGATGGATACTGCTATCCCCACTATTTGAGTGAGGACATTCACATTTGGAATGGATTGGTTGTCTCTACCAAGTTCAAACATCTTATATGTGGTAGAACTGATGTTCAAAACCTGGTTTTCTGATTCCAAACATTTTGCACTTAAAATCATTAGGAAGTCTTTTATTATTTCATCTTTAAAAATCCCCTGCTATTGTCCTACATTGTGTGCTACACTGTGTATTTTCTGTTGTAAATTGCAGGTTTATTCCCTTTGCCTGTTTTTCTAGAGGGATAGTCAATCAGTAAAATGTCTTGACATCATAAAAATACCACTCTTTTCTTGTTTAGATATATTGCTATCTTCCTGCTTTGTTAATTATTCTGGGCATCAGGGCATGTGGACTGGGGCTGAAATGCTGCCAGAACCAGGGATGCTTTCTGCTCATCACAGTCTCTCAGGGACCCCCTGAGCTTATTAGGTCTCTTTTGACCCTTGTGTCTATTTCTTTCCTGTATTTTTGAACCTTATTTTTTTCTTTTTTTTTTTTAAATTTCTTTCAGCGTAACAGTATTCATTGTTTTTGCACCACACCCAGTGCTCCATGCAATCCGTACCCTCTCTAATACCCACTACCTGGTTCCCCCAACCTCCCACCTCCTGCTCCTTCAAAACCCTCAGATTGTTTTTCAGAGTCCATAGTCTCTCATGGTTCACCTCCCCCTCCAATTTCCCTCAACTCCCTTCTCCACTCCATCTCCCCTTGTCCTCCCTGCCATTTGTTATGCTCCACAAATAAGTGAAACCATATGATAATTGACTCTCTCTGCTTGACTTATTTCACTCATGATAATCTCTTTTTTATGTTTATTTAAATACAGGACACAGTGTGATCACATCAAAATGGAACGACGTGTTTCCTTGTCTTGGGGAGGCTTACTAACTAGAATTTAGGTACCATTTACACATTCTTCAGGATGAAGATAATTTGATCTTGACAACTTTCCTTATACCATTTCTTTCACCATTATTGTGGCTGGTGGTGAGAAAGGCATGATAGTAACACAGTGTCAGTCAGGAGGCCAGAGGGCACCGTGTGTGTGTGTGTGTGTGTGTGTGTGTGAGTGTGCGTGTGTGTGTGTGTGTGTGAATGATTGTTGTGGGGCATGAGCAGTCCTCAGGACAATGGTACCTGAGTTCATATACTCCAACATGTGACCCTTAAATGCCAGAATGGTAACCAACATATGGAAATAATGAAGGGATCTATGTCTATTCAAAGAATACTATGGAACAAAACTAATAAAATGCAAAGAACACCACTGAAGGAAGGACTCCCTGTGTCTTGAAGTCCCATCAATGGCAGGAAAGCCACCTCCTTCCTCAACATTCTCTGCCACCACCTCTCATCTGTCTCCCTCTTGCTCATTCCCTCACCACACTGACTACATTTGAGATTTGCATAGCTGAAGTAAGTGCCTTCTTCAGGGTCTTTGCTCTGTTATTCCTGTTGGTCATCCACCTCCCCCAGATATCCTTCTGTCTCCTGCTTAGTCTTTCTGGAAGTCTCTTTTAAAATGCCACTATCTTGGCATGTTTTCCTGAATTTCTATTAAAACGTAGCATTCTCCCCACCCACTCTGTTTTGTACTTACCTATTTTTTCCTTCACAGAACCTGTCACTGTCTGACATTACATATTATTTTTTATTTTATTATGTATATTCTTTCTCCATTATAGGACTGTAAGGGCTTTTTTTCCCTCCATGTTTTTATTTAAATTCCAATTAGTTAACATACAGTGCAATAGTAGTTTTTGGTGTAGAATTTAGTGATTTAACCCCACCATAAACACTGAGTGCTCATTACCACAAATGCCTTCCTTAATACCCATCATCTATTTCACTCATCCCCCATCCACCTCCCTCCAAAATCCCTCTGTTCTGTATATATAAGAATGTTTCCTATTTTACCACAGTTTTTTTTTCCTCCCACTCTGTTAGTTTGTTAAGTTTCTTATATTCCACACATGAGTGAAATCATATGGTGATTGTCTTTCTCTGGCTGAGCAATATTCCACTATATATGTGTGTGTGTGTATGTATATATATGTATATATACATATATATACATACACACACACACATACCAACTCTTTTTTATCCATTCATCAGTTGGTGGATATTTGGGCTCTCTCCATAGTTAGGCTATTGTTGATAATGTTGCTATAAACATTAGGATGCATGTACCCCTTCAAATTAGTATTTTTCTTCCTTTGGATAAATATCCAGTAGTGCAATCTATCGTATGGGAGAAGATACTTGCAAGTGACATATCTCATAAAGAATTAGTAGCCAAAATCTATTAAGAACTTATTAAGCTCAACACACCCCCCCAAAATAAACAAGTTAAGAAATGGGCGAAGACAGGAAAAGACATTTTTCCCACGACAACATAACAGATGACTAACAGATACATGAAAATATACTCAACATCACTCATCATCAGGGCAATATGCATCAAAACTATAATAAGATATAACTTCACACCAGTCAGAATAGATAAAATTAAAACATGGGAAAAAACAGGTATTTTAAAGGTGAGGAGAAAGGGGAACCCTCTTGCATTTTTGGTGGGAATGTAAACTGGTCCAGACATTCTGGAAAACATTATGGAAGTTCCTTAAAATGTTAAAAATAGAGCTACCCTACAACCCAGCAAGTGAACTACTATATATTTGCACAAAGGATGTAGGGACTTTTGTATCATAGAACACTATGGTCTTTGTCTAGAGGTCAGTGCTCAACATATATTCCCCAAATGCAGGAAAGCATTTCTCATTAAAACTGTGACACCTTTTATCCATTTCTAGTTTATCTTTTTGTACGGTGTAAGAAAATGGTCGAGTTTCATTATTCTACAGATAGCTGTCCAGTTTTCCCAGCACCATTTATTGAAGAGACTCTTTTTTCCACTGTATATTTTTTCCTGCTTTGTCAAAGATTATTTGACCATAGAGTTGAGGACCCATTTCTGGGCTCTCTACTCTGTTCCACTGATCTGTGTGTCTGTTTTTATGCCAGTACCATGCTGTCTTGGTGGTCACAGCTTTGTAGTAAAGCTTGAAATCAGGCAACGTGATGCTGCCAATTATTTTTTTATTTTGTTTTTCAACATTTCCTTAGCAATTCGGGGTCTCTTCTGAATCCATACAAATTTTAGGATTATTTGCTCCAGCTCTTTGAAAAATACCGGTGGAATTTTGATCAGAGTGGCATTAAAAGTATAGATTGCTCTAGGCAGTATAGACATTTTAACAATGTTTATTCTTCTGATCCACGAGCATGGAATGGTCTTCCATCTTTTTGTGTCTTCTTCAATTTCTTTCATGAGTGTTCTGTAGTTCCTCGAGTACAGATCCTTTACCTCTTTGGTTAGGTTTATTCCCAGGTATCTAATGGTTCTTGGTGCTATAGTAAATGGAATCGATTCTCTAATGTCCCTTTCTGTATTTTCACTGTTAGTGTATAAAAAATCCACTGATTTCTGTACATTGACTTTGTATCCTGCCACATTACTGAATTGTTATATGAGTTCTAGTAGTTTGGGGGTGGAGACTTTTGGGTTTTCCATATAAAGAATCATGTCATCTGCGAAGAGAGAGAGTTTGACTTCTTCCTTGCCAATTTGGATACCTTTTATTTCTCTTTGTTGTCTGATTGCTGTTCCTAGGACTTCTAATACTATGTTGAACAAGAGTGGTGAGAGTGGGCATCCTTGTCATGTTCCTGATCTCAATGGGAATGCTGTGAGCTTTTTCCCATTGAGGAGGATATGTGCTTTGGGTCTTTTATAGATAAATTTTTTGAAGTTCAGGAATGTTCCCTCTATCCCTATCCTTTGAAGCATTTTAGTCAGGAACGGATGCTGGATTTTGTCAAATGCTTTGTCTGCATCAATTGAGAGGACCATGTGGTTCTTCTCTCTTCTCTTATTGATTTGTTCTATCACATTGATTGATTTGCAAATGTTGAACTATCCTTGTAGCCCAGGGATGAATCCCACCTGGTCATGGGGGATAATCTTTTTAATGTGCTGTTGGATCCTGTTTGAAGGACCTCAACATGAGACAGGAATCCATCAGAATCCTAGAGGAAAACATAGGCAGTAAACTTTTCGATATCGGCCACAGCAACTTCTTTCAAGATATGTCTCCAAAGGCAAAGGAAACAAAAGTGAAAATGAACTTTTGGGACTTCATCAAGATCAAAAGCTTCTGCACAGCAAAGGAAACAGTCAACAAAACAAAGAGGCAACCTACGGAATGGGAGAAGATATTTGCAAATGACAGTACAGACAAAAGGTTGATATCCAGAATCTATAAAGAACTTCTCAAACTCAACACACACAAAACAGAGAATCATATCAAAAAAATGGGCAGAAGATATGAACAGACACTTCTCCAATGAAGACTTACAAATGGCTATCAGACACATGAAAAAATGTTCATCATTGAATCAGGGAGATTCAAATTAAAACCACATAGAGATACCACCTTACACCAGTTAGAATGGCCAAAATTAGCAAGACAGGAAACAACATGTGTTGGAGGGGATGTGGAGAAAGGGGAACCCTCTTACACTGTTGGTGGGAATGCAAGTTGGTGCAGCCACTTTGGAGAACAGTGTGGAGATTCCACAAGAAATTAAAAATAGAGCTTCCCTATAACCCTGCAATTGCACTACTGGATATTTATCCCAAAGATACAGATGGAGTGAAAAGAAGGGTCATCTGTACCCCAATGTTTTAGCAACAATGGCCACGGTCACTGAACTGTGGAAAGAACAGATGCCCTTCAACGTACGAATGGATAAAGAAGATGTGGTCCATATACACTATGGAGTATTATGCCTCCATCAGAAAGGATGAATCCCCAACTTTTGTAGCAACATGGACGGGACTGGAAGAGATTATGCTGAGTGAAATAAGTCAAGCAGAGATAGTCAATTATCGTACGGTTTCACTCATTTGTGGAGCATAACAAATAGCATGGAGGACATGGGGAGATGGAGAGGTGAAGGGAGTTGAGGGAAATCGGAGGGCGAGGTGAACCATGAGAGACTATGGGCTCTGAAAAACAACTTAGGGTTTTGAAGGGGCAGGGTGTGAGAGGTTGGGAGAGTCAGGTGTTGGGTATTATGGAGGGCACACATTGCATGGAACACTGGGTGTGGTGCAAAAACAATAAATTCTGTTACGCTGAAAAGACAACAAACAAACAAAAAACTGTGACACCTGTCTTCTTAGAGATAGGACTGAATGGACAGGAATTCCTAATCAGAGATGTCAGGCATCTTTTCTTAAATGGGATCAGATCTGTACAAAAAATATATATCTATTTCTTGTTGGCAAAATATAAAATGTAGCATGTCATTCTGTTAATAATGCCCATTTGTCCCTAATTAAAAGTATAATGAAGTATTACCTCACACCTGTCAAAATGGCTAAAATAAACAACACAGGAAACAGCTGTTGTTGGTGAGGATGTTTAGGAACACTCTTGCCCTATTGGGAATGCAAACTCGTCCACCAATCTGAAAACAGTATCTAGTTTCCTCAAAATGTAAACAAACAAACAAACAAACAAAACCAAAAAATACCCCAAACTCTATCATCCAACAATTGCACTGCTGGGGTATTTATGCAAAGAATAGAAAAATACTACTTCAAAGGGATACATGCACTGAGATGATTTTAGCAGCACTATCTAATCTACAATAGCCAAACTATGAAAATAGCCCAGGTGTTAGTCAACAGATGAATGAAGAAGATGGTGTGTGTGTGTGTGTGTGTGTGTGTGTGTGTGTGTGTGTGTGTGTATGTGTGTGTGTGTACACATTTGCAATGACATGGATGGAACTAGAGAGTATTATGCTAAGCGAAAGAAGTCAGTCAGAGAAAGACAAGGGTCATACGATTTCAGTCATATGTGGAACGGTTGCCAAACTGTGGAAAGAACCAAGATGCCCTTCAACGGACTAATGGATAAGGAAGATATGGTCCATATACACTATGGAGTATTATGCCTCCATCAGAAAGGATGAATCCCCAACTTTTGTAGCAACATGGACAGGACTGGAAGAGATTATGCTGAGTGAAATAAGTGAAGCAGAGAGAGTCAATTATCATATGGTTTCACTTATTTGTGGAGCATAACAAATAGCATGGAGGTCATGGGGAGTTAGGAGAAGGGACCTGGGGGAAATTGGAAGGGGAGGTGAACAATGAGAGACTATGGACTCTGAAAAACAATCTGAAGGGTTTGAAGAGGAGGAGGGTGGGAGGTTGGGGGAACCAGGTGGTGGGTATTAGAGAGGGCACAGATTGCATGGAGCACTGGGTGTGGTACAAAAACAATGAATACTGTTATGTTGAAAATAAATTTTAAAAATGATTAAAAAAAAGAAACAAAAGAAATAAGCATTGGGGAAAAAAGAGAAAAAGGCAAATCAAGAAACAAACATAGTCTTAACTACAGCCAACACATTGAGGTTTTCCAGACAGGAGATGGTGGGGGTGGGTGGGTGAAATAGATGATGGGGATTAAGGAAGGCACTTGTGATGAGAATTAGATGATGCATGGAAGTGTTAAGTCACTCTATTGGGCACTTGAAACAAAATTTACACTTTAGGTTAACTAATTGGCATTTAAAGTTAAAAAAGAAGAATAAATAAATAAATGAAGCTCATTTATGTGAACAATTTTATGTTCTCTTTTTTTCTTTCCTTGTAGTCACTTCCACCACATGGAAGCAGGCAATGATACAGGAATTTCAGAGTTTCTTCTCCTGGGATTTTCAGAGGACCCAGAACTGCAGCCCCTCATATTTGGGTTTTTCCTCTCTATGTACCTGATCACTGTGGTTGGAAACCTGCCCATCATCCTGGCCATCAGCTCAGACTCCCACCTCCACACTCCCATGTACTACTTCCTGACCAACCCGTCCTTTGCAGACATCTGTTTCACCTCCACCCCCATCCCCAAGATGCTGGTGAATATACAAACAGAGAGAAAAGTCATAACCTTTGCAGGCTGCATCACACAGATGTACTTTTTCCTACTCTTTGCAGGCTGGGATGACTTTCTCCTGACTGTGATGGCCTATGACCTCTTTGTGGCCATCTGTCACCCCTTGCACTACATGGTCATCATGAACCCTCAGCTTTGTGGACTGCTGGTTCTGGTGTCCTGGGTCATCAGTGCTCTGAATTCCTCATTACAGAGCTTAATGTTGTTGCAGCTGTCCTTTTGTACAGAGGTGGAAATCCCCCATTTTTTCTGTGAACTCAACCAGGTAGTTGGGCATGCCTGTTCTGATACCTTTCTTAATGACATGGTGATTAATTTTGCAACTGTAGTGCTCGGTGGTGGTCCCCTTGCTGGGATCCTTTATTCGTACTCTAAGATCATTTCCTCCATACATAGAATATCATCAGCTCAGGGCAAGTATAAAGCATTTTCCACCTGTACATCTCACCTCTCTGTTGTCTCATTTTATTGTACAAGCGTAGGAGTGTACCTTAGCTCTGCAGCTACCCAGAGTTCCCACGCAAGTGCTGAGGGCTCAGTGATGTACACATTGGTCACACCCATGCTGAACCCCTTCATCTACAGCCTGAGGAACAGAGACATAAAGAAGGCTCTGAAAAGAATCACTGGGGTTCTAGTGATGTAAAGGCCAATGGTTCTTGGGTTGAAGAAGTGCCCATGATTGCAGGACTCACAGCCTCAGAGCTGGAACTGCTATTTTTTGATCAGTCTGTAGAAGTAGAACCTGTTCCTTCTACTTACTTCCTGGAATTTCCATTTGCTTGAATAATTCAACTTCTCCATACATTTAAGTAACTCACTTTATTAAGCTTCTGCTCTGTCTGATATATAGACAGGTTACCCTTTGTCTATTTTCATATAATCCTAATATTTTCCCCAACCTTGGTCACAAATGCTTAGAAATTTCTGTATCTTACATGGGGCAAGTTGGAAATCTTAAAAATAATTTAATTCTAATGATTTTTACTATGCCAATTAAATTTTCCCTAGACTTCCCAAAAGAATAGTCATGAGTTATGTTCTTCATTTGGAAGTAACTACATTTGGCCACAAAGCCCTTCACATAACTTTGTTGTAGAAAATACAAAACCCCAGTTTTCACCTTGAGTCTGTCAGGCTTTTTACATCAGTACCCTCATTCCTCCTCCTGATAATGTGGACTGTACTTTGTTCTGTTTAAGTCTCCTGCTGCTGATAGGAATGCTCAGGGTACGAAAGCCCAGGCACTCCCCCACACTCTTGTGCTTGTGGACATTCCCACAGATGCTTCCCTGACCAGAGCTTCTGCTCTTGCTGAATCAGCCCTTAGATTCTTACTGTGATTGCAAGACACACCCCAGCAACACCCATCAAAGAACTCTAACAAAACCAGGCATATTTTCCACAGGTCCTGGAGGGCACAGGGTGTGCCCAAAGGCCATTCATGGAGGTCTCAGTGGTGGAGAGATGTATTGAGAGGTACAGAGCCTCTGTAAGGGATCAACATTTATTAGGGTCCATGACCAGAGTGGGGTTAGTGGGTTTACACTTTATTGGAGATTTTTATATGATTAGAATTTGGGTGCTGAAGTAGAAAAGCAGGGTCAACCATGTGTCAATATTGAAGTTTACCAAGGGCTTTTTTGAAGAGGTACTTCATTGGGGGTGGGAAAGCAACCTGGTTCCTTATAGGGTAATTGTTACACACACCTGACAATGAGTTTATTCAACTTGGCTGCCTTTGAAATGCATGCCTCAGAAATCAAAAACTTAATATCAGGCATTTATTCTACAAACATGATTTTGTGTTTCTGAAATGATCTCCTGCTTTTATTCTGTGAGTCAGCTCCCTGTCCAGAAAACCTACCAGAGCCATGGCAAACACTGATGAGCAAGTATGTATCTTCCAGTGGAGTCTACATGGAAAGACAAATTTGAATAGATTGACCAGGTATATTCTTAGTGTCAGGATAACCATAAATATGATGATGCAAAATTTCAAAAACTTTATTTTATTACTACACAAAATATTTCTTTTTTCCCTACTTTCCTTTATTTATTTATTTTTTTATATATCACAGTTCATGCTGTACACGTATTTATTGAAGCATGGAAGTTTGGTGTCCACAACTGAGGGCGGTTTTTCATTGAGCTGAAGGGTTGCTTAGTATCTTGTATATTTTATCACCAAATTATCTTCCTGTTTCTATTTGAAATCTCCCAATGCTACCTGCTAACATGACTCTCTCTATTGTTACACAAAATTTCTTTTTATTTTTTTAATTTTTTTCAGCATAACAGTATTCATTGTTTTTGTACCACATCCAGTGCTCCATGCAATCTGTGCCCTCTCTAATACCCACCACCTTGTTCCCCCAACATCCCACCCCCCACCTCTTCTTTATCTCCTAATATTTGTCACAAATTCTAGGAGATGGCGAATGAACAGTATCAACATCATCCATTTCATACATTCTTCCTGCTCAGAAATGTTTTCCCTCTGCATTGTCAGAGGATGCTTCTTAGGAGAGCTGGATGTCCTGCCAGTCATGTGGTTTAGGGTCACTAGTTCTTCTGCACAAACATGCTTGTCCTTCAAACTCTCCTAGTGACCTAGAAGGAATCCCACAGGGGTGCCTGGGTGGCTCAGTGGGTTAAGCCTCTGCCTTTAGCTCAGGTCATGATCTTGGGGTCCTGGGATCGAGCCCCACGTCGGGCTCTCTGCTCAGCAGGGAGCCTGCTTCCTGCTCTCTCTCTGCCTGCCTCTATGCCTCCTTGTGATCTCTGTCTGTCAAATAAATAAATAAAAATTTTTTTTAAAAAGAGAAGGAATCCCACATATAGTCACTTGTTCATAAGGTCATCAGAAATAAACTTGAATGTCAGAACGATCATGACTGCTCTTCTCATTTGTCAGATTATATTCCACAAACAAAAACAGTGCATGTTCTACTTGTCTCAGATCTGTTCACTTGTATTGTTGTCCCCAGCTCTTGCTGTGTAACAGGTTGTTCTTGTCAAATGGGATATCATACTGATGCAGGCTGGCTGACCACAACGGTCAAGAAGGAAGTGGTGAGGTATTTTTGGTACAAAAGGTGCTTTTATTATAGCATGGGGACAGGACCCGGGGGCAGAAAGAACTGCCCTGGGATTGTGAGAAGTAACTGATTCTGTTCTTTTAAATTTATGGGGGGGGGGTAGAGGTAATGTAAGTTGCTAAGGAATTTCTTTATACTGAATGTGAGGTTTACAGGTTCTTGGAGGTCAGACTCTTATCAAGCTAAGATTGCTATCAGTCTGTAATGCAACATCAACACTAAGGCAGCCATGAGTTCCTGGAGGAATGCCATCCTCTGCATGTCCCAGGGATACATCAGGGGCTGCAGGTTACAAGGAGAGTGGCTTCTAACTGCATTTCTCTTGTCTTTGCTCTCCTCATCACTAATCCCTTTATGATCAAATGAATATCCCGGGAAGCATTTCTGGTCTCTGCTGGGCTCCTCATGGGTCTGGAGTCAAGTGTGAATCTCTGCATTGTATTTCTAAGGATCATCCATGTTATGTATATGGCTGTAGTGTTCTTCTGTCTGTCTTATTACTACATTTCTATAGGTGAAATATTCTTCCATTCAGAAATTAAATGAATTTATGTGAATTATTTTAATTTCATCCCACTTTTCCTACATCCATAATTAGCACTTGTTTTCCTTCACTGGTAGAAGAGCTCTCTCCCAAACCTTCAATGAAGAGTCAGCTATCTGTGCTCTATATCCTACTCTTGGCCTTACATCATAAACATTTTCCCACTTAATTCAATTACCAAAGTATAATGACACATTATAATCTCCATATTTAAAGTATACATTTTGTTGAATTAGAAGAGCATCATGAAAATGAAGAGTACATAGTGCAAGTTTCCATATGTGTATAATTTAAGAATGTTACATAAACTGTAATTGCTATGTTAGCTAATATTAAAATTTTTAAGATCCCTGAGTCTTTTTCCTTATTTCTGAAAGCAGGGTGGAATACAGAACATAATTTCTTATGAATGCTGTAAGAAAAGAATGAAATACATGGAAATTAATCTTATACTCCAAAGAAAATATTCTAGTGTAGTGGTTGTATCTAGTGTGTGTTTGTACACATTTTTCTTTCAAATAAACACACTCCCCACATGTGTACACACACAAATGATCCCTGATTTCATCTTTTATGCAGAAAGGAAACATAAGGGAGATTTGAAGAGGATAGCCCTGGAAAGAATAAATGTTTGAATAAACATTAAATAAAAGGATGCAGAAATGTAGACACAAAATTGTAAATTACAATGGATCACCTTAATTTTTACCATGAGTTCCTTTCCTATATCACTGCTTCAAGGCCTCGGAGTCAGACCACAGGCACATTTATGCCTTGAGGAATTCATTGAACCACCTGATGGGGGAGAATATCTCCAAATAGATTTAAATATTTTTAATTAATGTGGCTTCTTTTTTAAAAAAATTCATTTACTTATTTGAGAGAGAGTGTGTGAGCAGGAGGGAGGGGCAGAGGGAGAGGGAAAAGCAGACTCTCTGGTCATCAGGTTGCCCCAGGCGGGCCTCAATTCCAGGTCACCCAGAAATCATGACCTCAGCTAAAGACAAATCCTTAAACTACTGAGCCACCAAGGCACCCCTTAATATGGGTTATTTAAATGCAAATTGCCCTTATCCAAGGGAAGCTGATGAACAAATTGGAAGGCTTAAACTCGGTTCCCTCAAATAATTTATTGACTATGTTCATATGAGATTCTGCTTGCTCCTGTAAAATATCCCCACATTAGATGCTTAAATCAAGCACATATGTCCTCCTACAGTTCTGGAGTCAGAAGCTTGAAAGGAATCTCATCAGGCTAATAGCAACATTTCTGCAGGGTTAATTCCTGGAGACTAAAGGGAGAATCTGTTTCCTTTCCAATTCCAGTCTTTCTTTCTGGCCACCTGTATTTCTGGGCTCCTGGCTCTTCCTCCACCTTCAGAATCAGCAGGGTAAGTATTTTCGGTCTCTCTGACACCAACGTTTTTGTCTCCCTCAACATTGGAGGATAGCTGTTACTACATTTGTTCCACCTGGTAAATCATGGCCAATCTTTTTATTTTAATGGCAGCTGATTAACAACCCTGTTCAACCTGCCATCTATACCTTCTTTGCTATAGCAAATAACATGCTAAAGGTACGAGGGATTAGGATGTGTCATATTTGGGAGGGCCTTATTCTGCCTTTTACAATGTCTTTTTCAGAATTGTAATATTTTGTTTTACTCATAAAAGAAATGAACATTCAATTTACATAGCCTCATGAATGAATGAATACACTATGAGGGAAACAAAGGCAAGAGACATACAGCTTGAATTAAATCTCCTTACAGCTTCCAGTTGACTGAGAGATACCCAAAACATGAAGAGCATGATACTCCTCAAGGAACTCATAGCTGTCTTCATGCCTAATGTTTTGTTTTATTAAAGGCCAAAGTCAACTTAACAGCCACAAGCCCCTCAAGGTCCTGAAAGACTTGCTTCCAAATTCCTTAGAGACTTACGCTATCCTTAACACCCACTAACTAAAAAGTATATAATTAGTCACTCCTCACAATCCCAGTGCAGCTCTCTGTCCACAGGTCCTGCCCCCATGCAGTAATAAAATCAACTTTTTGCACTGTAGAACCTTTCAAGATTCTCTCTTGACTGTTGGGCTTGACATCACCCATCATATACTATTCCTTCAGAATTACATGTATTTGGTGCAGAAGACTTAAAACTGAGTAAAGGGCAGGTGAGGCTAGGTATGGACAGACAGGTAAGGGGCTATGTGAGCAGTCTCACATAGGAGACTACGTGACCAGTCTCACAGAAATCCCAGATGTGGAGAAATATTGTAGATGAGATATTACTGAGAGAGAAAGGAACATAAGGAATCCATCTCGTTTGCCCTAAGTATAAATGAGATATTTACATGATAGTTACCAATTCACCTTGTTTGTCCTAAATGCTATGAATGAGATATTTACCAAGTTCCCTGTTCACTTTTCTATGAAAGGCCAGCCATAAAAGCCCTTAGTGGAAACCCAGTCAGAATCCTCCTTACTCTAGAGAGCTTTTTCCCCCTTTTCTTTTATGTTCTCTCCTTCACTTAATAAACTTTCCTTCACTTAACCCTTTTGTGTCTACAAGATTCATTCTTCAACTCCATTCTTCAACCCTGCAAAGAAAAACCCTACACCTATCTCTTACACAGGAACACAGACCAGGACCTGCACATCAGCATTACCTGGGAGCTGGTCAGAAATGCAGAATCTCTGGGCCACCCAGGACCTGTGATCAGATCCTACATTTGTACTGGGGTCTGGGTTGTTTCACAGACACATCGAAGTTGGATAGATGCTAGTTTAGAAAGATTTCAAGATACTGTGGTTGACATTTGCACCAGGATAATACTATGGGGATGCTTTCTTTTTAATTGTATATGTTCAGCAGCATCCCTTCAGACATTGCCAAACCTTCCCCAGGCAAATTCATTACTTTCTTTTTCTTAATTTCTTTTCAGCGAAAAAGTATTCATTGTTTTTGCACCACACCCAGTGCTCCATGCAATACATGCCCTCCCTAATACCCACCACCTGGTTCCACCAACCTCCCACCCTCCGACCCTTCAAAAGCCTCAGGTTGTTTTTCAGAGTCCATAGTCTCTCATGGTAAACCTCCCCTTCCAATTTCCCTCAACTCCCTTCTCCTCTCCATCTCCCCATGTCCTCCATGTTATTTGTTATGCTCCACAAATAAGTGAAACCATATGATAATTGACTCTCTCTGCTTGACTTATTTCACTCAGCATAATCTCTTCCAGTCCCGTCCATGTTGCTACAAAAGTTGGGGATTCATCCTTTCTGATGGAGGCATCATACTCCATCGTGTATATGGACCACATCTTCCTTATCCATTCATCTGTTGAAGGGCATCTTGGTTCTTTCCACAGTTTGGCAACCGTGGCCATTGCTGCTATAAACATTGGGGTACAGATGGCCCTTCTTTTCACTACATCTGTATCTTTGGGGTAAATACCCAGTAGTGCAATTTCAGGGTCATAGGGAAGCTCTATTTTTAATTTCTTGAGAAATCTCCACACTGTTCTCCAAAGTGGCTACACCAACTTGCATTCCCACCAACAGTGGAAGAGGGTTCCCCTTTCTCCACATCCCCTCCAACACATGTTGTTTCCTGTCTTGCTAATTTTGGCCATTCTAACTGGTGTAAGGTGGTATCTCTATGTGGTTTTAATTTGAATCTCCCTGATGGCTAGCGATGATGAACATTTTTTCATGTGTCTGATAGCCATTTGTATGTCTTCATTGGAGAACTGTCTGTTCACATCTTCTGCCCATTTTTGGATACGATTATCTGTTTTCTGTGTGTTGAGTTTGGGGAGTTCTTTATAGATCCTGGATATCAGCCTTTTGTGTGTACTGTCATTTGCAAATATCTTCTCCCATTCCGTGGTTTGCCTCTTTGTTTTGTTGACTATTTCCTTTGCTGTGCAGAAGCTTTTGATTTTGATGAAGTCCCAAAAGTTCATTTTGGCTTTTGTTTCCTTTGCCTTTGGAAACATATCTTGAAAGAAGTTGCTGTGGCTGATATTGAAGAGTTTACTGCCTATATTCTCCTCTAGGATTCTGATGGATTCCTGTTTCACGTTGAGGTCTTTGATCCATTTTGAGTCTATCTTTGTGTACGGTGTAAGAATGGTCAAGTTTCATTCTCCTACATATAGCTCTCCAATTTTCCCAGCACCATTTATTGAAGAGACTGTCTTTTTACCACTGTATATTTTTTCCTGTTTTGTCGAAGATTATTTGACCATAGAGTTGAGGGTCCATATCTGGGCTCTCTACTGTGTTCCACTGGTCTATGTGTCTGTTTTTATGCCAGTACCATGCTGTCTTGGTGATCATAGCTTTGTAGTAAAGCTTGAAATCAGGCAATGTGATGCCCCCAGTTGTATTTTTGTTTTTCAACATTTCCTTAGCAATTCGGGGTCTCTTCTGATTCCATACAAATTTTTGGATTATTTGCTCCAGCTCTTTGAAAAATACCGGTGGAATTTTGATCGGAATGGCATTAAAAGTAGAGATGGCTCTAGGCAGTATAGACATTTTAACAATGTTTATTCTTCTGATCCACGAGCATGGAATGGTCTTCCATCTTTTTGTGTCTTCTTCAATTTCTTTCATGAGTGTTCTGTAGCTCCTCAAGTACAGATCCTTTACCTCTTTGATTAGGTTTATTCCCAGTTATCTTATGGTTCTTGGTGCTATAGTAAATGGAATTGATTCTCTAATGTCCCTTTCTGTATTTTCATTATTAGTGTATAAGAAAGCCACGGATTTCTGTACATTGACTTTGTATCCTGCCACGTTACTGAATTGCTGTATGAGTTCTAGTAGTCTGGGGGTGGAGTCTTTTGGGTTTTCCATATAAAGAATCATGTCATCTGCGAAGAGAGAGAGTTTGACTTCTTCATTGCCAATTTGGATACCTTTTATTTCTCTTTGTTGTCTGAATCCTGTTGCTAGGACTTCTAATACTATGTTGAACAAGAGTGGTGAGAGTGGGCATCCTTGTCGTGTTCCTGATCTCAACGGAAAGACTGCAAGCTTTTTCCCATTGAGGATGATATTTGTTGTGGTTCTTTCATAGATAGATTTGATGAAGTTCAGGAATGTTCCCTCTATCCTTATACTTTGAAGCGTTTTTATCAGGAACGGATGCTGGATTTTGTCAAATGCTTTTTTCAGAATCAGTTGAGAGGACCATGTGGTTCTTCTCTCTTCTCTTATTGATTTGTTCTATCACATTGATTGATTTGCGAATGTTGAACCATCCTTGTAGCCCAGGGATGAATCACACCTGGTCATGGTGGATAATCTTTTGAATGTGCTGTTGGATCCTGTTTGCTAGGATCTTGTTGAGAATCTTAGCATCCATATTCATCAGTGTTATTGGTCTGAAATTCTCCTTTTTGGTAGGGTCTTTGCCTGGTTTGGGGATCAGAGTAATTTAAAAATTTTTAAAAAAGATTAAAAAAATACAATAAAATAATTTGTAAATGAAAATAATTAAAAAAAAAGAAAAGAAAAACACGGGTGCATGTATCAAAAGGTTCAGGTTAAAAGGTTATTATGGAATTTGATATACTGGATATCTCACTGTGATTGTAAATAGGTTTAAAAATTATCTATATATATAAAAAAAAGAACCAGAATAGTGGGAACGAGTTAAAAATAAAAGTTGTATCTAGGAAGTAGTGGTGGTTGTTCTCTTGTAGTCTTTTTTTTTTTTTTTTCTTTCCTGGTTGGTTTTCTGGGGGAGGGGCCTGCCACGTGGGTTTTCAGTCAATGATGTTTCTTGGAGTTAAGTCCTCCTGTGCCCTCAAGGGGGTGGGCTCTAAGGAAACCGGTTTTTCAGGCTTTTGTTCTCTTGAGGTTTTTATATTTGTTCATTTGTTCTCTCGCCTTGGTCGTTTTTGCTGGTTTTTGGAGGTTTAGAGGAAAGCAAACTGCACCCCGACCTACCTCTCAGAGAGAAGCCTCAGTCTGTTCCCCTCTGGGTGTTCCAGAGCACATTAAGTTTCCCCTGGGCCGCTGGCAGAGCAGGTTCTGAGTCAAGGTCCCTGGAGATGCAGGATCTCCTGCTTGTACCCAAAACCACAGCAGCAGCAGCTGCCTGGGCAGCTCCAGACCACCAGAGAGGTTCCAAGCAGCGATAGCACACAGATTTTCCTGCTGGCCCAGGCTGGGAGTGCCTGGTCTTTCCAGGTCTGAGAGCGAAATTCTTGCAGTGCACCTCTCTCAGGGGAGGGTGTGGGGCACGCGGGTCTCAGGCTCTGATAGCAAGGCTTGTGTCTAAAAGTGCCACACTAGCACCTGTGCGCACCTCTCTCAGGGGCGGTTGTAGGGCGCGCACATCTCAGGCTCTGATAGCATGGCACAGTGTTGTTGTCTGGCGAGGCTCCCAGCCCCTCACGGGATCCGGACCCCACGCATTCTTGGGCGTGCTAGTGGCTCAGGGACCAAGAACTGGTTTCTCTGCCGCACTCTCTCTGGCTCAGCACCAGGGAAGGCTGTCCTGGGTCCGGGGACTTAAGCCCCTGTCCCTAACTGCCCCGATTCTCACAATTTCCCCCTATGGTCCTTTGCTCTTTTTGAGTGCTTTCAACCAGACTCCAAGTTAATGCTGGTCCCCAGATGCGGGGGACTCTTGTATTGGGGTATTAGTTTCCAATCAGTCTCCTCTGGTGGCTCCCTCCCCCTTTTGTTTATCTTCAGATATCAGTCCGACATTCCCACTCCACTTTACCTGCTCACTGGTACCTTCTGTCCCTGTAGAGATCCAGATGTGTACAATTCTGATCTTAGGCTGATTTAATGGGTGATTGGAGTTCTTTGGTAGGTAATCAGTTCACTTTAAGGTACAGGTTGAAACGGTGCCTCCTCCTACTTCCCCGCCATCTTCCAATCATTAGTTTTTGACGTAGTCTTCAATAATTCATTATTTGCGTATAATACCCAGTGTCATTAGCAACACATGTGCTCCTTAATACCCTTCACCAGGCTACCCTATCTCCCCACCCACTACCCTCTAAAACTCTCAGATTGTTTCCAGGAGTTGCTGATCTCTCATGGTTTCTCTCTCTCACTGATTCTCTCCTCTTCAGTTTTCCCTTCTTTCCCCTAATGTCATCTTGCTATTCCTTATGTTTCACATATGAGTGAAACCATATGATAATTGTCTTTCTCCTCTTGACTTATTTCACTTGCCATAATCTCTTCCAGTTCCATGCATGTTGATGCAAATGGTGGGTGTTCATCCTTTCTCACCAGACTTTTTTATGTTTGTGTAAGTCACAACAAACATTGCTATTCCAATATAGACCCCAAATTTCCTTTGTTCATTTATGTTTTTCTACTTTCTTTTTTAAATTAAGTTCAATTAGCCTACAGAAAGTACATCATTCATTATTAATGTAGTGTTCAATGATTCATTACTTGCATGTAATGCCCAGTGCTCATCACATCTCGTGCCCTCCTTAATACCCATCACCTGATTATGCCATATTCACACACCCCACCTTTCTTCAAACCTCAGTTTGTTCCCTGGAGCCCACAGTCTCTCATGGTTTGTCTCCCTCTCTGAATTCTTCTTATTCAGTTTTCCCTCCCTTCCACTATGGTCCTCAGTGCTATTCCTCATATTCCGTATATGTGTAAAACCATGATAATTGTCTTTCTCTGCTTGACTTATTTCATTCAGCATAATACCCTTTAGTTACATTCATGTCAATGCAAATGCCAGGTATATATCCTTTCTGAAGGTTCAGTAATATTCCATTGTATATATGCACCACATCTTCTTTATCCATTTGTCTGTTGAAGGACATCTTGGCTCCTTATACAGTTTGGTTATTGTGGACATTGCTGGTATGAACATTGGGGTGCATGTGCCTCTTCTTTTCACTACGTCTTTGGAGTAAATACCCAGTAGTGCAATTGCTGGGTCAGATGGTAGCTCCATATTTAATGTATTGAGAAACCTCCATACTGTTTTGCAGAGTGGCTGTCTCAGCTTGCACTGCACCAACAGTTTAAAAAGTGTTCCCCTTTCTCCACCTCCTCACCAACATTTGTTGTTCCCTGTCTTGTTAATTTTTGCCGTTCTAACTGGTGTAACATGGTATCTCAATGTGGTTTTGATCTGTATCTCCCTGATGGCAAGAGATGTTGAGCATGTTTTCATGTGTTTGTTTGGCCATTTGTATGTCTTCTTTGGAAAAGTGTCTGTTCACGTCTTCTGCCCATTCTTTGACTTGATTATTTGTTTTTTTTAGTGTTGAGTTTGAGAAGTTCTTTATAGATCTTGGATACCAACCCTTTATCTATAGTGTCATTTGTAAATATCTTCTCCCATTCCATAGGTTGTCTTTTAGTATGGTTGACTATTTCCTTTGCTGTGCAGAAGCTTTTATCTTGATGAAGTCCCAAAAGTACATTTTGTTTCCCTTCTCTTTGGAGATGTGTCTTGAAAGAAGTCACTGTGGTCACTGTCGACTGGCCAATATACTGAATATATTCTACTGTAGGATTTTGGTAGATTCCTGTCTCACATTGAGGTGTTTCATCCAGTTTCAGTTTATCTTTATGTATGGTGTAAGAGAATAGTCTAGTTTCATTCTTCTGCATGTGGCTGTCCAACTTTTCCAGCACCAATTATTGAAGAAACTGTCTTTTTTCCATAAAATATTCTTTCTGCCTTAGCAAAGATTAGTTGACCATAGAGTTGAGGGTCCATATCTGCTGCATTTCTGTACACTAAAATGACACAGGAGGAAGACAAATTAAGGCATCAATTTCACTTATGATAGCACCAAAACCCATAAAATACCTTGGAATAAACCTAACTAAAGAGGTAAAGAATCTATACTCTAGAAACTATAGAACACTTATGAAAGAAATGACTATACAAAAAGATGGAAAAATATTCCATGTCCATGGATTCAAAGAATAAACATTGTGAAAATGTCTGTGATGCCCAGAGCAACCTATACATTCAGTGCACTCTCTATCAAAATATCAACAACATTTTTCACAGAGCTTGAACAAACAATCCTAAAATTTGTATGAAACCAGAAAAGACCCCAAAGATACAGATGTAGTGAAAAGAAGAGGCATATGCACCCCAAAGTTCATAGAAGCAATGTCCACAATAGCCACACTGTGGAAAGAGATGAGATGTCCTTCAACTGATGAATGAATAAAGATATGGTGAATATATACAATGGAATATTACTCAGCCATCAGAAAGGATGGATATCTTTTGCTTTGACATGAATGTCAGTAGAGGGTATTATGCTGAGTATAATAAGTCAAGCAGAGAAATACGAGCACCATAAGGTTTTACTTATATATGAAATGTAAGGAATACAGCAGAGGATCATAAGGGATAGGAGGGAAAACTGAATGGAAAGAATCAGAGAGGGAGATAAAACATGTGACACTAGGAAACCAACTGAGTGGTGTGGAAAGGGATATGGGTAGGCCAATGGTGTAATTGGGTGATGGGTATTAAGTATAGCATGAGATGCCATGATCACTGGTATTCATAATGATGAATCATTGAGCACTGCATCAAAAACTAGTGGTGTGATATATCTTGGCAAATTAAATTTAAATAAAATAAATACACAATAAATAAATAAATAAATAAATAAATAAATAATAAAGAATTCACATTTAAAAAAAATAATAAAATAATTCATATTTAAATGTAAGGGCACAGAGCACCTGGCTGTCTCAGGCATTGGAGCAGGCAACTCCTTTATTTTTTTTCTTTAAAGTTTTTTTTATTTTTAAGTGATCTCTACCAACAACATGGGGCTCAAACCCACAAATCTGAGTTTAAGAGTCACCTGCTCCACCAACTGAGCAAGCCAGGCAACCAGAACATGCAATGCTTGATCTTAATGTTGTGAGTTCAAGCACTACATTGGGCATAAAGATTACTTTAAAAATAAATAAAAAGGGCACTTCAATGGCTCAGTCAGTTAAGGATCCAACTCTTGATTTTGCTCAAGGTATGATCTTAGGGCATGGATTCAACTGCCATGTCAGGCTCCATGCTCAGTGGGGAGTCTGTTTAAGGATTATCTCCCTCTGTCTCTGCCCTTCCCCAGACTGGTGCATGTATACACTTTCTCTTTCCAAAATAAATAAATAAATAAATCTTTAATAAACAAACACATAAAGTAAGCAAGTCACATTTATATTTTAGCAATGCTGAATTCACTTTATCCATTCCATTTCAGCAATGGAGCAGAAACTTCATAATGATTTTATTATAATTTTTTACTTCCAAGTAATGTTGGATTTCAATGCAAAATACCTCCACCCAAGAGTAGAAAAATGAATTAATTGAGAGAACATAACTTACTTTACTTACTCCAAAACAATTTTATTGGATAAATGTATATATTACATTCCTATTTCTGCTTTAAGAAATTATCACACTAGAGGCTTCAAAGAAACTAATTTAGGATTTTACTGTTTTGAAGGTCAGATGCCTGAAATAAGCCTCAGTGGGCTAAAATCAAGAAGTCTGCAGTGCCTGCTTTCTGTTGAATGTTATAGGAGAGACTCCTTTTCCCCCTTAATTGCAGTTTCTAGCAACAGCAAGCAGTCTTTGGCTCATTGCCCTTTCCCCATCTCCAAAACCAACAATGTAGCATCTTCACATCTCTCTCTCATTCAGCTATTCTGTCTGTCTCTCCCATATTCAGAGGACCATGATGATTTCAGTAGCTCCACCTGCATAATCTTAGCCAATCTAAGTTTAAGTACAAGCCTTAGCAGCCTTATTTCATTTACTACCTTAATCTCCCTCTTCCTTTAAAGAATAACATATTCAAAGTTTCCATGGATCAGCATGTGGTTGAATTCAGGAGGTTCTTATTCCCCCTATTAGAAAGCCTTTTTCAAAAGTATTTTATTTGGTGCCACTCAAGGGTCCTTCTATAAAAGAAACAAATACAGAATTTGTAACAGTCCCTAGAATGACTGTATACACTAATCATTCAAAATTTTATGCAAACGTGGTGTGTGTGTGTGTGTGTGTGCGTGTGTGTGTGTGTGTGAAAAAGACCTACAACACCTTCACCTTACTTAGTCACAGGGCCACAGTCTTGCTACTCAAAGAGTGGTCCACAGACCATGACCTGCAGCATCAACAACACTTGGGCGCTTCTTAGAAATGCCGAACTGGGGCACCTGGGTGGCTCAGTGGGTTAAGCCTCTGTCTTCGGCTTTGGTCATGGTCTCAGTGTCCTGGGATCAAGCCCTGCATCGGGCTCTCTGTTCCAAGGGGAGCCTGCTTTCTCCTCTCTCTCTGCCTGCCTCTCTGTCTGCTTGTGATTTCTGTCTGTCAAATAAATAAATAAAATCTTAAAAAAAAAGAAATGCCAAATTCCTGGATCCACCTGTACCTGCTAAGCAGAATCTGTATTTAAGCTAGAATCCTAGGTGATTCCTATGCACTTTGAAGTTGAAGAAGTGCTAGTCTAGAGTACATTTCCTCACATTTTCAATTTGACATATGAGGCAAAGTCATTACTTGTTCTGGGATCTGTCCTGCTCATTGGAAATGTTTAGCATCCTCCCTCAGACATTGGCAGCTATGCCCATGGGACAAGAACCACTTCTGGTTCTAAGCACTGGCACAGAGTTTGAGAACTGGGACATCCTGACAGAATGAAGTTAACACCCACCCCTTTCTGCAATGATAATTTTGAGAAGATCACTAAATTCTTCAAGCATCATTTCTCCATGGGGAAAAAATTTATACTGTGTTTCCCCACAGAATGGACTTGTATAAAAATTAAATCCAGAAACTCCTATAAGGTGCTAAATTCAGGTTGTAATGCATAAAATATCTCACCATGTATCTTACAATTAACAAACATTTTATAATTACATTTTCATAGTCTAAACTTGTGATAGAATTGTGAAATTCATAATTGTTTTGGCTAAACTGTTATGAAGCCAAGGAGTGTAGTGCCCAGGGTTTCATATTAAAGGAACAACTTTTTCATGTTTGTTTAAAAAGCAGAAAGTATGAACACTGGGGTACATAGGGCTCTTCTTTTCACTATATCTATATCTTTGGGGTAAATACCCAGTAGTGCAATTATAGGGTCACAGGGTAGCCCCATAGAAGCAATGTCCACAATCACCAAAACTGTGGAAAGAACCAAGATGCACTTCAACAGACTAATGGATAAAGAAGATATGTGACTGGAGGAGATTATGCTGAGTGAAATAAGTCAAGCAGAGAGAGTCAATTATTATATGATTTCACTTACTTGTAGAGCATAAGGAATAACACAGAGGACATTGAGAGAAGGAGAGGAGAAGGGGTTTGGGGGAAATTGGAGGGAGAGATGAACCATGAGAGACTGTGGACTCTGAGAAACAAACTGAAGGTTTTGGAGGGGAGAGGCATGGGGGGTTATGTGAGCCTGGTGGTAGGTATTAAGGAGGGCACATATTGCATGGAGCAGTGGGTGGGTGCATAAATGATGAATCTTGGAACACTGGAAAAATTAAGTTAAATTAAAAAAAAACAAATAAAAAGGGAAAAGTAACTTGCTAGAGATGTCAGGGATATCATCCACCCCAAGTCAATGCTTTGAAGGACAAAAGGGATCTAGTCAGGATCAATTTATCAGTCTTAAACAGGAGAAAATGTTCACTCAGGGGTGGGATAAGGCACTGGGAGTTTAGATCTCTGAAAAGCAGAAGAAGTCATAGAAAAAGAGTAAGAAAAACTGACTACCTGGCTTAACATCTGGTCTCCCATGAACAGAAATCCCAAGAGGAAAACTTTCCTTTCTGTCCACACTAGTGTCCTGCAGGGAAATCATGTGCCTACAGGTAGGAGGAACCAGAGGGAAATGTGCCTTATGAGCAGACCAAAGTAACTGTAAATATGTGCTCTGCTGCAGTCTCTCAGCATGGGCAACTTTGTAAAGGACAAGACCTGGTCTTTTCTTGTGCAGTCCTAAGTGTGGGTGGGGCACTGAAGACTGATTCATTCCTGCTTTCTTGTCTGGGGACAGAGCTTCATCCTCCATCATCTATCAACCAGACAGGTATTATTGATTTTCATGTAGAGACCTTCTTCTCTGAAACCCTATCAAGATGAGTTTTACTGCCTATTAGCAACAGGGCAGGAGAAGATAAGAAAGTGAGTCAAGGGCATTTACCTGAGGTCATCTGAAGGCCAGTCAAGCCCAACCCAGATCTGAGAGTTTGCTGTGGTTATTTGCTGGATTGATTAAGAAATTTACTGGTTGATTCATGTATATACTTATGATGTTAAAAATAGAAGTGAACATGGAACTCCAAAATGCAAGGTTTAAGGTTTGCAGATAATAATAATAAGGGAAACCCAATTCTGTGAGGGATAGGAAGCATAAAAGTAAAACATGATACCAAGGATCTTTGCAATTAACCAGAGTAGAAAAGTCAAGTATTAGATGTGGAAGGATATACAGTGAAGTGAGTATACAGTGAAGTGAGGATACGTTTTTTCATGTTTAAGATGGGACATATTAGACTACATTTCTATATTGAGAAGAAAAGTCCAGATGAAAGAATTCTCACAGATATGTCTATGCAAGAGCCACCCATAAAACATACGTATCACAGACCTCCTTTCTTGAGTATTCAAATGAAATTTTTTACAAGGATTATGTGAAAAAGTGTATGCTAATGAGCTTCCTTTACAATTACCTCATTACCTGTGAGCCACAGTATGTGCTGGGTTAGCTAGTCACACACTTTCTCTGTTAAAAATTGTCTGTGGGAGGTTTTGTTTTTTCTGTTTTTTTTTTTAAATTGCATTCTTTTATTTTTTTTTACTGCATTCTTTCAAGCAAAGTATTGCTATTTATTTCACCAATTCGACTACTTGCCATTTTTTCTTTTTTAAGTATGTGTAGATGTATTTGTGCAGAATGTGTGAGTGTTTAAATTTTGAGTTTTAAGTCTCTGAGTTAGTCATAATATATTCCCTATACTGATTTTCTACTTTTTGTTTGTTTGTTTTGCTGGAACCATTGATATTACCATAATATTCTTCACTTGTTCATACTTTTTTTCCAAAGACTAAAAATGAATGTCCTTCTGCATATTTATTGTTCACAAATTGCCCTCTTTATCCAACTTGTGTTCACATCTCCATATACCTTATTGTTCCTTTTTCCTTTTATTATTGGCTCTATTTCTGAAATAGAAATGCCATCATTTGAAAGGAATTATTCTTATTAAATTTGACCATGAATCACCTTTACCTTCCATAAGCATTCTTTCATCTGTTTCTGGGAGATGAAACTAAAATTTTAGATACTGCTTCTCTCCATGTTAAAAGACTTTTCAAATTCTGTCCTAAGTCCTTGGCAATCTAACTTATATTTGAATAGGCACAGGAAAACAAGTCTTTTGCTGTCTGCTATCTGATAATAAAAATGCCCAAATTTTGTGAAATTTTGTTTTATTCTTTTTACTCATTTTTCTCTTGTGACAGTCACTCTGTAAGGTGTTTCACACCATAAAGAAGTCACTACTTTGTGTTGTGGACAAATTAAATTTAGCTCTCATTATTTTTGCTGGGTATAAATGGGTTGTAACCAGACGGGGATGACATGAGCACCAAAGAAGCTTTCCTTCCTTGCAGTCTCTCAGGACAACTGAGCTTATTAGATCATTTAATTCTTTATGTCCATCTAATTTCTCCCTCCCTCTGTCTATTGGTCTCTATCTCTCTGTCTATTGAACAGAATTTTTTTTTTCTAATGTTATTTTTGTAATTTCTAATTTAGATTCAACTTAATTTAATGAACATATTGTGTATTATTAGTGTCAGAGTTAGAATTTAGTGATTCAGCAGTTGCGTATAACACCCAGGGCTCATTCCATCAAGTACCCTCCTTAACGACCATCTCCCAGTCACCTCATCCCCTTACCTACTCCCTTCCTGCAACCCTCAGTTTCTGTCCTATAATCAAGTCTCTTATGGTTTCCCTCCTTCTTTGTTTTTACCTTCTCTTATTTTTCATTCCTTTCCCCTATGTTCATCCATTTTATTTCTTAAGTTCTTACATATAAATGAAATCGTATGGTATTTGTCTTTCTCTGATTTATTTTGCTTAGCATAATAAATGCTAGCTCCATCCACATCTTTGCAAATGGCAAGATTTGATCCTTAACAGCTGAGTAATACTACATTGTGTATATATACCACATCTTCTTTATCCACTCATCTGTGGATGGTCATTCTCTTTCCATTTTTTGTCTATTGTGGACATTGCTGCTATAAACACTGAGGTGCATGTGCCCCATTAAATCACTATGTTTGTACCTGTTGGATAAATGCCAAGCAGTGCAATTGTAGCATGGTAAGGTCGCTCTTTTTTGAACTTTTTGAAGAACCTTCATCCATACTGTTTTCCAGAGTGGCTGCACCAGTTTGCATTCCCACCAACAGCGTATGAGGGTTCCCCTTTCTCCACATCTTTGCCAGCAACTGTTTCCCCAATTGTTAATTTAAGCCATTCTGACTGGTGTGAGGTGGTATCTCATTGTGATTTTGATTTGTATTTGCCTGATGATGAGTGATGTAACCACACATTTTTCATGTGTCTCTTAGCTGTTTACAATTGTATCAAAAAACCATAAGATATCGAGGAAGAAACCTAACCAAAGAGGTAAAATATCTTAGTTTGAAAATTGTAGAATACTTTTGAAAGAAATTAAGGAAGGCACAAAGAAATGGAAAACATTCCATGCTCATGGATTGGAAGAACAAATATTATTATAATGTCTATGCTACCCAAAGCAATCTACACATTCAAAGCAATCCTTATCAAAATACCACCAGCATTTTTCACAGAGCTGGAACAAATAATCTAAAATGTGTATGGAACCAGAAAAGGCCCTAAATGTTGAACACTTTTTTTTTATGTTTCTTTATACACAGGTCAGAAAGTGGCCATTACAAAATGGAACCCCAAGATGATTTGTCCCTGTGAAGCTACAAATAGGAATTTCTGGGTGCTAGTTTTACATTCTTTATGGGAAAGGTAATATGATATTCCTAAACAGTGTGTTAGAGTGGGTGGGGAAGAGGTGAGAAAGACGTAGAAGTAATACACACCAATAGGACATGGTGTGCTGTGTTGCATGTTTGTGACACTGTGTGTGTGTCTGTGTATGTGTGTGCACGTGCATGTGGGCATCTTAATGAGTGAGAGGAGTCCTCAGAGAAGTGATACACAGGGTCCTCTATTTCAATGTGAACTTTATAATACACAGGCCAAACTCAATCACCATGTGATACTAAGGAAGGATAGTCAACTGACAGAACCCTATTGCAACCATTATAAAGTGCAAGAGGTACATAGTGGGGACAAGGAATTCTCTGTGTCTTGAACTTCAAGCAACTGTGAGGCCACATGATTCTGTGAAATTCACTGCCACTACCTCTCATCACTCTCTTCTTGTCCATTTCCCTTAGCACACTGGCTTCTTTCTGAACTTTGATTTTCTGATGGAAGCATTGCCTCAAGACCTTTTCCCCAGCTTTCCCCTCTACGAGGAAGACCTCCCTTCTTCCACCCTCTCTTCCATAGGTCTTTGTTCAAAGGTCACCTTCTTAGCTAACCTTGACTGAATACTCAATATAACACCTAACACATTCTCTCCCTTAATCAGCTTCTGTTCTGTTCATATCATCTCTCCCACCTCATGATTATTTAATCCTTATATATGCAACTAACCTATTACCATAATTGAATTGTAGGGACATTTTCTTTTCAACACCCTGCTTTATTACTAGAGTTTCCAAAACATGATCAATGCGCTATATAGTCCCCCAATGCATGAAATATTTTCTTCCTAAAATGGTAAAATACCTGACTTTTGGGGGAAACATCTGATGTTATGAAGAAAATTACTAATCAGAGAGAACTAGGGATGCTCTTAAGGGGCTCAAATCCATTCACAAAATATTGCAATTAGTGGGGCACCTGGGTGGCTCAGTGGGTTGGGCCTCTGCCTTCGGCTCTAGGTCATGATCTCAGGGTTCTGGGATCTAGCCCCTCATCGGGCTCTCTGCTCCACGGGGAGCCTGCTTCCTCCTCTCTCTCTCTCTGCCTGCCTCTCTGCCTACTGTGATCTCTATCTGTCAAGCGAATAGATAAAGTCTTAAAAAAATTAAAAAAATTATTGCAATTAGTTTCTTCACTGGAAGTATAAATTGTTTCATTTCCACAATGTGAGGAAGGACTATTTGTGTGAAAATTAGTTCTGTTATTTTCCCCTGTGCTGGTAATCAACTGCAACACATGGACCCAGGAAACAATACAGGAATTTCAGAGTTCCAGCTTCTGGGATTTTCAGAGAAACCAGAACTGCAGCCCCTCATATTCGGGCTTTTCCTCTCCATGTACCTGATCACTGTGGTGGGAAAAATGCTCCTCATCCTGGCTGTCAGCTCTGACTCCCACCTCCACACCCCTATGTACTTCTTCCTTGCCAACCTGTCCTTTGCAGACATCTGCTTTACCACTACCACAATCCCAAAGATGCTGTGGAACATCCAGACTCAGAGCAAAGTCATTACCTATGCAGGATGCATCACACAGATGTATTTTTTCATGCTCTTTACAGGATTAGATATCTTTCTCCTGACTGTGATGGCTTATGACCGCTTTGTGGCCATCTGTCACCCACTGCGCTACACAGTCATCATGAGCCCCTGCCTTTGTGGACTTCTGGTTCTGGTATGCTGGATCCTGAGTGTCTTTCATTCCTTACTACACACTTCCATGGTGTTGCGGCTGTCCTTCTGCACAGAGGTGGAAATCCCCCACTTTTTCTGTGAACTCAATCAGATGATCCAACTTGCATGTTCTGACACATTTCTCAATAACATGGTGATATACTTTGCAGCTTTGTTGTTGGCTGTTGGTTCCTTCATTGGGATCCTTTACTCTTACTCTAAGATAGTTTCCTCTATATCTGAAATATCAACAGCTCAGAGCAAGTATAAAGCATTTTCCACCTGTGCATCTCACCTCTCAGTTGTCTCCTTATTTTATTTTACGTGCTTAGGAGTGTACTTTACTTCTGTAGCTACCCAGAACTCCCATTCTAGTGCAGTAGCCTCAGTGATGTACACTGTGTTCACACCCATGCTGAACCCCTTCATCTACAGCCTGAGGAACAAAGACATAAAGTGCTCTCTGGTGAGATTCTACGGGATGGTGGCCCTAAAATGGACAACTTTCCTGGAGCTGAAGAAGCACCCATGATTGCAGGGCCCAAAGCCTGAGCCAAATGTTGAGATCCCTTAATCAGATTGTGAAAGTGGAACATATATCTTCTATATTTTTTTCCTGTAATATCTACTTTTTTTTACATCTCTGCATAATTTATGTAACTCATTCTATTAAGATCTGTGATAATTCTGATATCCAAGAGATTTTCCCTTTGTCATTTTCCTACTTTCTCAATGTCATTCCTAACCTTGGATATGAAATATTTGCACATTCTGTCTTATTCAAGGGATTGCATATATATGTTAAGAATAATTTCTTTTGCATGTAGCACTGGGTGTGGTGCATAACCAATGAATTTTGGAACACTGAAAAAAATTTAAAAAATTGCTTCTCAAATAAAACATCATAGTGACTATTTTTTCTTTTAGGGGACACCACAACTATTTATGCAAGTTTATAACAGAGAAAATTCTGAGACCACTATTATAGTAAAGATACTATAATATCTTTTCAGTGCTCCAGAATTAATTCTTTATGCACCACACACAGTGCTCCATGCAATACGTGCCCTCCATAATACTCACCACCAGGCTCATCCAACCTTTCACTCCCCACCCCTCCAAAACCCTCAGATTGTTTTTCAGAGTCCATAGACTATCATGGTTCATCTCCCCCTCCATTTTCCCCCAACTGCCTTCTCCTCTCCATTTCCCCCTGTCCTCCATGTTATTCCTTGTGCTCCACGAATAAGAAAAACTATATGATAATTGACTCTCTTTACTATGCTTCACGTTTGTGGATTTTATTCCTTTGTATATCACTACCTTAATTGCTCTTCCTAAGAATGAAAACTTCACCATAATGGTGGTTATAGCAGATCATGGGATTTTTCTACACATTAGGATCCTGTTGTTACACAGCTTGTGTCCACCATGCCTACCATAGTGACTTGCAAAAAAAAATGATAATAAAATACATGTCTCCAGGTCCTATGCATAAAAAGAGGCCTTAGAATCAAACTTGGCTTTAAGGATGATAAAGCAAATACTAAAGCATACATTTATTCCTGTGAAAAATAGTTCTTTCTCAGGAACTTCATGTATTCATTGAATTATGGTATATCAAAGTCATTTGTAAAGTGTGTTCATTAAGAGGAAAGACCAGTGGCATGTTTGGGTTTTTATTATATTATTTTCTGGATTCTGGTTGAAATTTTCATGTGCTACACACAAATGTGATTCCTGGGGCACCTGGGTGCATCAGTCAGTTAAGTGTATGCTTTCAGCTCAGGTCATGATCCCGGGGTTCTGGGTTCAAGCCCTGCATTGGGCTCCCTGCTCAGCAGGAGCCTCATACCTTGAAACCAGCAGTCGGAGATATTCTGTTGGTATAGATCCTGATATATCTTCTTATGTCTCAGGCTGATTTCATGGGTGTTCAGAATGGTCTGGTAGATATCCAGCTCAATTCAGGGGACTGGTTGAAGTAGGATCCCCTACTCCTCCACCATCTTGACCTCCTCCCCTGTTGGCCATCTGTATGTCTTCATTGAAAAATGTCTCTTCAGATGCTCTGCCCATTGTTTAATCAGATTGTTTGTTTGTTGCTATTAAGTTGTATGACTTCTTCATACATTTGGAATATTTATCCCTTAGATACATGATTTGCAAATGTTCTCTGCTATCTAAGAGGTTGCCTTTTAATTTTATTGATGGTTTCATCTGTTGTGCAGAAGTACTTACTTTGAGGTAGATATTTTTAGTTTTGCTTTTTCCCTTGATTTTGGTGTCAAATCCTAAAAATCATTGCCAAGACCTATATGTTTCCTTTAAGGATTTTTATGGCTTCAAATCTACATTGAATTATTTAATCCATTTTGAGTTAATTTTTGCCTTTGGTATAAAATAGTGGTCCAGTTGCATTATTTATTTATTTATTTATTTATTTTACACGTGGCTGTCTAGTTTACCCAACACCATTTATTGAAAGACTGTTCCTTCCTTCTTATAGATTCTTGACTCCTTTGTCATAAACCTGTTAACCACTTATCTGTGGTTTTATTTCTGGGCTATTTATTCCATTTCATTGACCTGTGGGCATTTCGTGCTGCTTGGGTTACCAGAGCTTTTTAATATAGTTTGAAATCAGGGAGGATGATGGCTCCAGGTTTGTTCTTCTTTCTCATGGTTGCTTTCGTTATTTGGGGTCTTTGTGATTCCATAAAAATTGAAGGAGTGTTTGTTCTATTTCTGTAAAATATGCCACTGGAATTTTGACAGGGATTACACTGAACCCACAGATTGCTTTGAGCAGTAGGGATGTTGTAACAGTATTAATTCTTCCAAATAACGAGCATGGAATATCTTTCCATTTCTTAGTGTCTTCAGTTTCTTTCAGCAATGTGTTATAGTTTCCACTGTACAGATGTTTCACGTCCTTGTTCAAATGTACTCATATATTTTATTTTTGTTGACATAATTGTAAATGAGATTTTTAAAAAATTTCCTTTGTGATAATTTCATTTTAGTGTATAGAGTTGCAATTTAGTGTATAGAGTTTCAATTTTTGTATATTGACTTTATATCTTGCTGAATTCACTGATTAGTTATAACAGATTTTTCTTTTAAACAATTCATTGAATTACAAAGACATACAAGAAACTGAACACATATAAAATGCAAACTATTCTGAATTAAAGTAATCATACAAAAAGTAAGAGTACATGACATCTGGGAAATAGAGATTAAAACAACAGTGTGATACCACCTTAAACAAGTCAGAACAGCTAAAATTAACCAGTCAGGAAATGACAGGTGTTGACAAGGATGTAGAGAAAGGGGAACCCTCCTACATTGTTGGTGTGAATGCAAGCTGGTGCAGCCATTCTGGAAAAAAGCATGGAGGTTCCTCAAAAAGTTGAAAATAGAGCTACCCTATGACCCAGCAACCGCACTGCTGGGTATTCACCCTAAAAATACAAATGTAGGATCTGAAGGGGTATATGCACCTGAATGTTTATAGCAGCAATGTTCACAATAGCCAAACTATGGAAAAAAACTAGATGTCCTTTAACAGATGAATGGATAAAGAAGACGTGGTATATATATACAATGGAATACTTAGCAGTAATAAAAAAAATGAAATCTTGCTATTTGCAGTGACACGGATGGAAGTACAGGGTATTATGCTAAGCCAATAAGTCAATCAGGAAAGACAGTTACCATATGATTTCTCTGATATGAGGAAATTGAGAGGCAGAGGGGGGTTATGGGAGGAAGGGAGGGAAAAATGAAACAAGATGGGACTGGGGAGGGAGACAAACAATAAGAGACTCTTAATCTCAGGAAAAAAACTGAATGTTGCTGGAGTGGTAGGGTGGGGAGGGATAGGGTGGCTGAGTGATGGACATTGGGGAGGGTATGTACTATGGTGAGTGCTATGAGTTGTGTAAGATTGATGATTCACAGACATGTGCCCCTGAAACAAATAATACATGATATGTTAATAAAAATTAAGAGTACATTTATATATAATTCAAAAATTTCACAAAAGCTTTAAAGATTTGTTATATAATTGTAAAAAGAAATGTAATAAATCTGAAACTTCTGTTTCCTTATCTCTAATGCAGGTAGATGTTGTCAGGAATAAATACAGTGTTTGGAAATAGTTGGTGAGTCTAAGAAGTGTTTGATAGGTAAGAGCATATGCACATATATGTATGTGTGCATTACTTCCTACAGATACCTTCTTTTTTATTAATTATTTTTATTAGCCTATAATGTATTATTTGCCCCAGGGGTACAGGTCTGTGAATTGTCAGGCTTACACAATTCACAATACTCATCATATCACATACCCTCCCCAATATCTATAACCCAACTCCCCTCTCCACAACCCCTCTCCCCACAGCAAGCCTCAGTTTGTTTTGTGAGATTAAGAGTCTCTTACAGTTTTTCTCCCTCCTGATCCTACCTTGTTTCATTATTCCCTTCCCTACTCCCTATGTACAGCACAGACTCAATAATCCCATCTCTAATGTTGAAAGGAAATCTTAAAGAAATTTGGAGAGGATAGAAATAAAAGAGTGAATGTTTGAAATAACATGAAATTAAAAGAATATATGTATTTAGACTCAAAGACAAAGGAAAATGGAATAACAATTTTAGTTATGAATTCTTTTTTTAATCTCAAAATAAAGGGCACAAAGTCAGAATTTATATTTTAAAAAAGAGAATATATTTAAAATCTAAAGCTAATGATGTACTGTATGATGACTAACATAAATAAATAAATAAATAAATAAATAAACAAATAAATAAAAATATGGTCACAGGGCACCTGGCTGGTTCAGTCAGTGGGTCAAGCAACTTTCTCTCTCTCTCTAGTTTTATTTTTTTTTAAGATTTTATTTTTAAGTGAATTCTACAACAACATGGGGCTCAAACCCACAATCTTGAGATCAAGAATCATGCACTACACCAACAAAGCCAGCCAGGCAGCCAGAGGATGCAACTCTTGATCTTTGGGTCATGAGTTAAAGCCCTTTGTTGGACATAGAGATTACTTTAAAAATAAATAAAAGGGGCACTTGGGTGGCTTAGTCAGTTTGTGTCCGACTCTTGATTTTGGCTCCCAGCATGAACTCAGGCCATGGATTAAAGCATCATGTCAGTTCCATGCTCAGTGCGGAGTCTACTTAAGGATTCTCTTTCCCGGGGCACCTGGATGGCTCAGTGGGTTAAGCCTCTGCCTTCGGCTCAGGTCATGATCGCAGGGTCATTGGATCAAGCCCCACATTGGGCTCTCTACTCAGCAGGAAGCCTGCTTCCCCAAGCCCCCCACCTGCCTCTCTGCCTACTTGTGATCTCTCTCTCTGTCAAATAAATAAAATAAAAAAACAACAACAAAAAAAGGATTCTCTTTCCCTCTCCCTCTCCTCTTCCCATTGCTCACCCATGAGCACACTCTCTCTATCTTAAGTAAGTAAATTAAATAAATAAGTCAGTCACATTTACATTCTGGCAATGGGGAAGTCACATTTTCCTTTCCACTTCAGCAATGGAGGAGAAGCTCCAAATTGACCTTATTTTTTTTTTCTTCCAGTTAAGGTGGCATTTCAACACAAATGCCCTCACCCAAGAGTAGAGAAATGAATTGAGAAGCCAAAATTCACTTTTCTCTAAAACAATCCTATTGGATTGATGCCCATATTAAATTCCTTTTTCTGCTGTAACAAATGACCATATGTGAGGCTTCAAAGAAACATATTTAGGTTCTTATTGTTTTGGAGGTCAGAAGCCTGAAATAAGTCTCAGTGAGCTAAAATCAAGATGTCTGTAGCATATGGTTCTTTCTACATGCTCTAGGAGAAAATCTTTTCTTTCCTATTGCGGTTTCTAGTGGCAACAAGCATTCTTTGGCTCAATGCCCTCTCTCCATCTTCAAAGCCAGAGACATGGCATCTTCAGATCTCTCTATGACCCGACAGTTCTGCTTTCCTCTCCCATATTCGGAGGACCATGGTGATCACTTTAGTTCCACCTGCATAATCTTGGCCAAATTAGTTTAATGTCAGCTAATTAGCAGCCTTATTCTATTTGCTTCCTTACTCTCCTCCTTCCTATAAGAAATAGCATATTCAAAGTTTCTAGGTATTATAATGTGGACGACTTATAGAGGCTTTTATTCTGCCTACTAGAAAGTCTTTTCCAAAAGTATTTTTTGTGCCCCTTCAGGGTCCTTACATAAAAGAAACAAACACAGAATTTCTCACAGCCCCTAGATTGACTGTATACACTAGTCATTCAAAATATTATGCAAACATGATCTTTTTGTGTCCATGGGAGGAAGACCTAAGAACACCCATACTTTATCACAAAACAACAGCCTTGTTACTCAGAGAGTGTTCTACAGACCATGACCTGCAACATCAACATCACTCAGGAGTTTGTGAGAAATGCTGAACTGGGCCTACTTGCTAAAGCAGAATCTGCATTTAAGCTAGAATCCTAGGTGAATCCTATGCAATTTGAAGTTGGGAAAATACTGGTCTGAAGTACATTTTCTCACATTTTCACTTGACCTTTAAATAGGTTCATTATTTGTGTTGGGGATTATTCTGCTCATTGGAAGTGTTTAGCAGCATCCCTCAGACATTGGCAGCTATGCCCAGGGGACAAGAACCACCTCTGTTTGGGACCAATGGCACAGAGTTTGAAAACTGGGAGCATCCTGAGAGAATGCAATCAACACCTTTCCTCTCTGCAATGACAATTTCGAGAAATCACTAAATTTTTCAAGCCTTCTGTCACTATGGGGAATAGAGTTCCCACTAGTGCTTCCTCACAGAATTAACTTCTGGAAAAATTAAATCAGGCAATTCCTATAAGGTGCTAAACTTTGATCAGAGTGCAGAAAAAATAAATACATCTCATATTTAACAAATATTTTATTGTGATATTTCAAGTCATAGATCTGAATTTGTGATAAAATTGTAAAATTCTTAATTGTTTTGACAAAATTGTCATGAAGGCCAGGAATGTAGTGTGTAAGGTTTTATATTAAAAGAACAAACTTTGGGGCTCCTGGCTGGCTAAGTTCTTAAGCATTTGCCTTTGGCTCAGTCACGATCTCAGGGCCCTGTGATCCAGTGCTGCATCTTGCTCCCTCCTCAGCTGAGAGCTTGCTTCTTCCTCTCTCACCCCCACCCCCAATTTGTGTATCCTCTTTTTCTGTGTCTCTTTCTGTCAAATAAATAAATAAAATCTCAAAAAAAAAAGAACAAACTTTTCATCTCTGTTGAAAAAAGCTAAAGTAACTTTCTAAAGAAATCAGGGGTATCATTCATCACAAGTCAATGCTTTGAAGGACAAAGAGACCTAGCCAGGACCAATTTCTCAGTCTTAAACAGGAGAAAATGTTCACTCAAGACTGGTGCTGGGAGTTTAGATCTCTGAAAGGAAGAAAAAGGTATAGAAAAGACGTAAGGAAAACTGACTTCTGACTTATCACTGGTCTCCTAGTAACAGGAATTCAACAGGAAAACTTTTCCTTCTGTCCACACTAGTGTCCCACAGGGAAATCATGTGCCTACAAGATGGAGGAACAAGAGGTAAATGTGCCTAATGAGCAGACCAAAGAAGCTATAAATACCTTCTCAGCTGCAGTCCCACAGGGTGGACAATCATGGAATTGACAAGACGTGGGCATTTCTTGTGCAGTCCTAAGTCTGGATGGGGTACTGGAGTTTGACCCATTCCTGCTCTCTTGTCTGGGGACAGAGCTTCATCCTCTATCATCTTCCAACCAGACAGGTATTTTAATTTCCATGTAGATACTTTCCTCTTAGAGACCCCATCTAGATGAATTTTACTGCCCAGTAGGAACTGAAGAAAAAGGTCTAGTGAGTAGATGTTTTAGCTGAGGTCACCTGAGGGCTAGTCCAGCACAGCCCAGCCCAGAGCTGAGAGTTTGCTGTGATTGTTTGCTGGCTTGATTAAGAAATTTATGATTGATTCATTTGTGTATTTATGATGTTAAATAGAGAAGTGAATAGTACTCAGAAACGCAAGGTTCTGTGCTAACCACTAAATCATAATAATGGAAAACCGATTAAAAGGGACATGGGAAGCATAAAATTAGAACATGGGACCAAGGATCTTTGCAATTAACCGGAGCCAAAAAGTCAAGTATTAGCTGTGGAGGGATATACAGTGAAGTAAGAACATGTCTTTTCAAGTTTATGTCAGGGTGTATTAGATTACATTTCCATACTGAGGAGTAAAATCCAGACAAAAGAATTCTCCCAGGCATATCTATGCAAGAGCAGTACATGAAACATACATATCACAGTACCTCCTCTCTCAAGCATTCAAATGAAAATTTTTACTTGTATTATATGAAAAAGGCCTTGCTAATGAGCTTCCTTTACAATTACCTCATTACCTGTGAGCCTGAACATGGTCTGGTTTAGCTAGTCACTCACATTTTCAATTGAAAATTGTCTGTGGTGTTTGTATAGTGGGATCAGAGTGGTTTTATTCCTAGGTTTTTGGGGTTTGATTTTTTTTTGTTTGTGTGTGTGTGTGTGTGTGTGTGTGTGTGTGTATGTGTGCACTTTCAAAAAAGAATTGTTTCTTTCACCAATTTTGCTTTTTAATATATGTGTAGGGGTATTTGTGTAGAATGTGTGAGAGTGTATGTTTTGTGTGGTTAAGTCTGTGACTTGGTCATAATGTATCCCCTCCACTGCTTTTTCTAGTGTTTTTCTGAAAGAACTTGTCACCTTAATATTCTTCACTAGTGAATTCCTGTTTCCAAAAAAGAAAATCAATGTACTTCTGCATATTTATTGCTCACAAATCACCTTTTATACATATTTCCAATTACTGTTCATGTCTCTGTATGCAGAGACATCCTCTGGCTTTTAATTATTTGGTCTATTTCTAAAATAGAAAAGCCATCACTTGGAAGGCTTTCTATTTTACATTTGACCAAGAATCACCTTCACCTTCCATAAGCACACTTGTCCCATATATCTTTATATGAGATAAAACTAAAACTTTAGATACTGTTTCTTCCCACACCAAAATACATTTTTAAATTCTCGTATTCTCAGGGTGCCTGGCTGGCTCAGCTGGTTAAGCAACTGCCTTTATCTCAGGCCATGATCTTGGGGTCCTGGGATGGAGTCCCACATTAGATTTCCTGCACAGCAGGGAGCCTACTTCTCCTTCTTCCACTCTCCCTGCTGTGCTCTCTCTCTCTCAAATAAATAAGTAAATAAAATCTTTAAAAAAATTCTTTTATTTTCAAGTCTGTATATAATGAGACCTAATTCCCGATTCATCCAACACAATTATAAGAGCATCTGCTCTGTGCCTGAAATTTGGTTTCCTTTTGTTTTTACAGGAAAACATGTTTATTATATTGAAGATTGCCAAAATGAATCCAGTATCTAAAGATAAACAAATTCACTCTATAATTACATATATTAAGATATATAGATATGAATTTCTAAGAACTTTGTATGTTATATCCTTGTATTTAAGGTCTTAGGGAATTTTCTTATTCATCCATGTTTATTTTGTGGAATTACTGCTCCTCTAGGTCATGTTTCAAGTTAGTTCTCTAAACTCTCCTCAAATTTGTTGAATGTGGTTGTACTGAAACTGCTCTCTTTAACCTGGTTTTATCTCTTCTGTCAATCTTTGTATTTCATAAGGTCTCATTTTCTTGAATTTGTTGCAATATAAGTGCATATACAATCACTTACATAAAGAAAAAGATGAACAGAGCAGGTGAATTTGTTATTTCTTTAGTCCTTATCTCAGAGTGGCAGGCAAGAGTGCTGTGAGATAAACGTGAGTATGAGATAATGTCTTCAGGTAAGTCACATGAACAGATTTCCAGTAAGAGGATAGATTGCCACAGGGTGTCTAAGGTTGTACAGAGTCTGAGGAGGCCTTTGCATGTTGGACAAGGAACAGAACTGGGAGTAGTGGTGCTCAATGGACTTGTCAAGAAAGTGACTAAAACCCAAAGGCTAAGAATGACAAATAAACACAGAAGAATGTCACATAAGAAAGTGATAAAAGGGCTCACCTCATTCTCTATTGGACCAAATAAAAACCATTGGGTTAAAAAAATATGGAAAAGGCACAGCGGAAAAAATTCTGCTTTTTGTGGTCTGGTAATTAAAATTCCTAATTTTGTGCAGTGTAGGTTTGTTTTCTTTACTAATTTTTCTCTCTTGATATTCAATCTGTAAGGCGTTTCACCATAAAGATGTCACTACCTTTGTCTTTTGGGCAATTTATTTTTGCACTTTTATTAATTTTGCTGGGTACAATTGGTATCTAACCAGGATTGGATGCCACCAGCACCATGGAAGCTTTCCTTCCTTACAGACTCTCAGGACAACTGAGCTTATTAGACCATTTTACTCTTTATGTCCATCTCACGTCTCTCTCCCTCCATATATTTCTCCCCCTCCCCTCTCTCTTTCTTTCTCTATTTATTGAACACAATTATTTATGTTCTTTATACACAGGTCAAAAGGTGTCCATTCCAAAATGGAAGCCCAAGATAATTGACCCTGGGAGTATAGAAACAGGAATTTCTGGGTACTATTCCTACATTCCTTGAGTTAAAGTTTACACACATTGTGCATATGATGTGTATCCATTCATATCCTAAGCAGTGTGCTGGGGCAGGTGGAGGGTGGGGTAAAAATGGCATAGAATAATACACACCAGGAGGGCATGATATGCTGTGTTCTGTGTATATGACAATGTGTGTGTGTGTGTGTGTGTGTGTTTGTGTGTGTGCATGAGTGTGTGTGTAGGGGGACCATGATGAATGAGAGCGTTCCTCAGAGCAGGGATACACAGGCTCCTCTATTACAAGGTTATCCATATAATACACAAGCTGAACTCAATTAACAGATGATATGAAGGCAGGATTTTCAATAGGACACTATTGTAACTGGATTCATAAAGTGCAAGAGGTACATACTGTGGATGAGGAAGTCCCTGTGTCTTGAACTTTAAGCAACTATGAGGCCACATGGTTCTACAAAATTCTACAAAATTCACTGCCACCACCTCTCATCACTCTCATTTATGACCAATCCCCTCAATACACTGGCTTCCTCCTGAGCCTTGATTTTCTGACAGAAGCAGATCCTCAGTGCCTTTGAGCTGACTGTTCCCTCTGCCAGGAAGACCCTCTGTATTCCACTTTCTCTTCTTTGAAGTCTCTGTTCAAAATCACTTTCTTAGCCAGTCTTACCTGAATACCCACCATAACACCCCACTCACTGTCTCCTTTAACCTGCTTCTTTTTTTTTTCATAGCATCTGTCCCCATCTCACAATTGTTTAGTTTTATACTTGCTTCCATCCTATCACCATCCTTGAATTATAGGGACTATTGCTTTTCAGCACACTCTACTTAATGCCTAGGAATTTCTGAAGCATCATCAACACTCTAGATTTCCTAAAATGTATAAGATAATTTCTTATTAAAACTGTATAATAACTGACCTGTTAGGGAACAGAGGAAATCTTACATTTGGATGGAAATTCCTAATCAGAGAGGAACTAGGGATCCTCTCAAGGGGCCCAGATCCATTCACAAAATATTGAAATTAATTTCCTGATGGGAAAACATAAATTGTAGCTTTTCCACAATGTGAGCAATGCTCATTTCTGTGAAAATTAGTCTTGTTATTTCCCCTATAGTGGTAGTCACCTCCACCAATGGACCCAGGAAATGATACAGGAATGTCAAAATTTCTTCTTCTGGGATTATCAGAGGAACCAGAACAGCAGCCCCTCATATTTGGGCTTTTTCTCTCCATGTACCTGATCACTGTGGTTGGAAATCTGCTCCTCATCCTGGCTGTCAGATCTGACTCCCACCTCCACACTCCCATGTACTTCTTCTTGGCCAGCCTGACCTTTGCAGACATCTGTTTCACCTCCACCACCATCCCCAAGATGCTGATGAACATCCAGACACAGAACAAAGTGATCACTTATGCAGGCTGCCTCAGCCAGATGTATTTTTTCTTACTCTTTTCAGGATTAGATTTCTTTCTCCTGACTGTAATGGCTTATGACCACTTTGTGGCCATCTGTCACCCCCTCCAGTACATGGTCATCATGAACCCCTTGCTCTGTGGACTGCTCATTCTAGTGACTTGGGGCACAAGTTTCCTGCATTCCTTGTTAGAAACCTTAATGCTATTGTGGCTGCCCTTCTGTACAAAGGTGGAAATCCCCCACTTTTTCTATGAACTCAATCAGATGATTCAACTTGCATGTTCTGACACCTTTCTTAATAATATGGTGATTTTTTTTCAGCTATGTTGCTGGGTGTTGCTCCCCTGACTGGGATCCTTTAATCTTATGGTAAGATAGTTTCCTCCATATGTGGGATCTCATCAGCTCAGAGCATGTATAAAACATTTTCCACTTGTGCATCTCACCTCTCAGTTGTCTCCTTATTTTACTGTACAAGCCTAGGATTCTACTTTATCTCTGCTGCTACCCAGAGCTCCACTGTGGTCACACCCGCTGAACCCCTTCATCTACAGCCTGAGGAACAAAGACTGATGAGATTCTCTGGGATTGCAGCTCTAAAAGGGTAAATCATCCTGGGGCTGAAGAAATGCCTTGATTGCAGTGTCCAAAACCTTTGAGTCAGAAGTTGTGACTTTTTATATCGAGGGTGGAAGTAGAGCTTGTTTCTTTAATTTATTTCCTAGAATTTGCTTGTTTTTGATTTTGATGTTTCATACAATATATGTAACTTATTTTGTTAAGCTTTGTGATATGTCTGATACCCAAGAGATTTTCCCTTTGTCATTTTCTTATGTCTCAAATACATTTCTAAGCTTGGATATGAAGAATTGAACATTGTCACTTATTCAAAGGACTACACAAATGTGTTAGGAATAATTTCTTCTCAAATAAAATATAACATAGTGATTATTTTTTCTTTTGATTGACTGAATAGTACTCCTATGGGAGAGCTGGTCTTATGCACCACAACTATTTTCATAACAATCTGAGATCACAGGGTGGAATTAAGATGGCAGAGAAGTAGCAGGCTGAGACAACATCAGGTAGCAGGAGATCAGCTAGATAGCTTATCAAACCATTCTAAACACCTACAAATCCAACAGAAGATCAAAGAGAAGAAGACCAGCAGTACTAGAAACAGAAATTCAGCCACTTTCTGAAAGGTAGGACTGGTGGAGAAGTGAAACCAAAGCGACGGGAAGATAGACCGCAGTGGGAGGGGCCAGCTTCTGGCAAGCGGCGGAACAATGGAGCACAAAATCAGAACTTTTAAAAGTCTGCTCCACTGAGGGACATCACTCCAGAGGCTAAACCAGGGTGAAGCCCATGTGGGGACAGCATGGTCTCAGGTCCCATGGGGTCACAGAAGGATCAGGTGTGTCTGAATGTCCCAGAGCTCATAGGTATTAGAGCAGGGAAGCCAGCTACAGAGACAGAGCCAAGGGGTGACTTCTCAACTTGGGGTTACCTTATCATGATCCATGGCATAGGTCACTGCTTGTGAGCTGGGACCCCACAAGACCCAGGGAGACTCCCCTAGAAGAGCTCAGGAATCTGTGGGGTTCAGAGACTCCAGGTGGGGCTGTGTTCCAGAGACAGAAATGCTTGGTCACAGGCTGGGTGAGCTCAGAGTGCAGATGGAGGCCAGGGAGATGGGAGTGATTGAGCACTTTTCTCTGAGGGTGCACTGAGGAGTGGGGCCCTGAGCTCTCATCTGCTCCAGCCCGGGTATTGGGAGGCCACCATTTTCATTCCTGTCCTCCAGAAGTCTACAGAAAGAGTTCAGGGAACAAAAGCTCCCGAAAGGAAACCTGAGCTGATTACTTAGCCTGGCCCCTGGTAAGGGCGGTACAATTCCACCTCAGGTAAAGACACTTAAGAATCATTACAACAAGCCCCTCCCAAGTTCACTTACCAAGAAGAACAGTGGGTTTCCAGAGGAGGAGAAAACAAAGCATGGAATTCATGGCTTTCTCCCCATGATTCTTTAGTCTTGCAATGGTAATTAATTTTTTAATTTTATTTTTTTCTTCTAATTTTTATAAACTTTTACCCTTTCCTCTTTTAACTTTTTAAAACTAGTTTATCTTAATAATACCTTTCAAATAAAATCTTTTTTGAACCTTTATTATTATTATTATTATTATTTATTTTTATTTTTATTTTTTTTATTTTCAGCGTAACAGTATTCATTGTTTTTGCACCACACCCAGTGCTCCATGCAATCACTGCCCTCCCTAATACTCACCACCTGGTTCCCCCAACCTCCTACCCCCTACCCCTTCAAAACCCTCAGATTGTTTTTCAAAGTCCATAGTCTCTCATGGTTCACCTCCCCTTCCAATTTCCCTCAACTCCTTTCTCCTCTCCATCTCCCCTTGTCCTCCATGCTATTTGTTATGCTCCACAAATAAGTGAAACCATATGATAATTGACTCTCTCTGCTTGACTTATATTTTTGTATACACATAGGGATTTTTTCTTCTAAAAAAATTTGGGATACAACTTCTAATAGATCAAAATATACACGAAATCTAGCATAGGGCTTTGTTCTGGTCTCCAGCCTGAGCAAATTCTCTCCCCTTTCTTTTTCTTTATTCTCCAAACTAACTTATCAATTCCTTTTTTAGAAATTAAAAAAATATTTTTCATCTTTATAGTCATATTCCATCCCTTCATTGTGTTTACCCTTATATATATTTTTATTTTTTAAAGTTTTGGGAGGTAATTTCTTCTAAGAGACCAAAATACTCCCAGTATTAAGTGGGTGAACTTGGTCTATTCACCAATCTAATATACATATTTTTTCTTTACTTTTTTCTCTTTCATTTTTTTTTCTTTTCTAAACTTCTTTTTATCCCCTTTCATCCCCCCATTATTTGGGGTCTCCTCTGATTTGGTTAAAGCACATTTTCCTGGGGTCTTTGCCATCCTTTCAGAATTGTCTTTGCTCCTTCGTATATTCTTATCTGGATAAAATGACAAGGCGGAAAAACTCACCACCAAAAAAAGTACAAGAGGCAGTACCAAAGGCTAGGGACCTAATCAATATGGACATTGGTAATATGTCAGGTCTAGAGCTCAGAATGATGATTCTCAAGGTGCTAGCTGGGATCAAAAAAGGCTTGGAAGATATTAGAGAAACCCTGTCTGGAGAAGTAAAAGCCCTTTCTGGAGAAATAAAATAACTAAAATCCAACCATGTTGAAATCAAAAAAGCTGTTAATGAGATGCAATAAAAAATGGAGGCTCTTATTGCTAGGATAAATGAGGCAGAAGAGAGAATTAGTGATTTAGAAGAACAAATGACAGAGAATAAAGAAGCTGAGCAAAAGAGAGACAAACAACCACTGGAGCACAATGGGAGAACTCAAAAGATAAGTAATACCGTAAGATGAAACAACATTAGAATAATTGGGACTCCAGAAGAAGGAGAAACAGAGAGGGGAGAAGAAGGTATATTGGAAAGAACTAGTGTAGAGAATTTCCCTAATATGGCAAAGGGAATAAGCATCAAAATTCAGGATGCACAGGGGCACCTGGGTGACTCAGTGGGTTAAAGCCTCTGCCTTCAGCTCAGGTCGTGATCCCAGGGTCCTGGGATCGAGCCCCACATTGGGCTCTCTGCTAGGCAGGGAGCCTGCTTCCATTCCTCTCTCTCTGTCTACTTGTGATCTCTCTCTCTCTGTCAAATAATTAAATAAAACCTTTAAAAAATTCAGGAGGCACAGAGAAACCCCTCAAGATCAATAAGAATAGGTCTACACCCTGTCTTCTAATAGTAAAATTTACAAGTCTTAGTGACAAAGAGAAAATCCTGAAAGCAGTGCAGGACAAGAAGTCTGTAACATACAATGGTAAAAATGCCATACTGGCCACAGACTTATCCACCAAGACCTGGCAGGCCAGAAAGAACAGGCATGATATATTCAGAGAACTAAACAAGAAAAATATGCAGCCAAGAATACTATATCCAGCTAGGCTATCACTGAAAAAAGAAGGAGAGATAAAAACCTTCCAGGACAAACAGAAACTAAAACAATTTGTAAACACCAAACCAGCTCTACAGGAAATATTGAAAGGGGTCCTCTAAGCAAAGAGAGCCTAAAGGTAGTAAAACAGGAAGGAACAGAAACAATATACATTAACAGTCACCTTATAGGCAACACAATGGCACTAAATTCATATCTCTCAATAGTTAACCCTGAATGTAAATGGGCTAAACGCCCCAATCAGAAGACACAAGGTATCAGAATGGATAAGAAACCAAAACCCATCAATATGCTGTCTACAATAAAGTCACTTTAGACCCAAAGACACCTCCAGTTTTAAAGTGAGGGGGTGGAAAACAATTTACCATGCTAATGGACATCAAAAGAAAGCTGGGGTGGAAATCTTTATATCAGATCAATTAGATTTTATTGTAAAGACTATAATAAGAGATGAGGAAGGACACTATATCATACTCAAAGGGTCTGTCCAACAAGAAGATCTAACAATTCTAAATATCTATGCCCCTAATGTGGGAGCAGCCAACGACATAAACCAATTAATAACAAAATCAAAGAAACACATGAACAATAATACAATAATAGTAGGGGACTTTAATACTCCCCTCACTGAAATGGACTGATTATCCAAATAAAAGATCAACAAGGAAATAAAGGCCTTAAAGGACACACTGGACCAGACAGACATCACAGATATATTCAGAACATTCCATCCCAAAGCATCAGAATACACATTCTTCTCTAGTGCACATGGAATATTCTCCAAAATAGATCACATCCTGGGTCCTAAATCAGGTCTCAGCTGGTATCAAAAGATTGGTACCATTCCCTGCATATTTTCAGACCACAATGCTCTCAAGCTAGAACTCAATCACAAAAGGGAATTTGGAAAGAATCCAAATACATGGAAACTAAAGAGAATCCTTCTAAAGAATGAATGGGTCAACAAGGAAATTAAAGAAGAATTGAAAAAATTCATGGAAACAAATGATAATGGAAACATAATAGTTCAAAATCTTTGGGACACAGCAAAGGCAATCCTGAGAGGAAAATATATAGCAGTACAGTCTTTCTCAAGAAACAAGAAAGGTTTCAATTACACAACCTAATCCTACACTTAAAGGAGCTGGAGAAAGAACAACAAAGAAATCAATGAAATAGAAACAAAAGAAAAAAACAATAGAACAACTCAATGAAACTAGGAGTTGGTTCTTTGAAAGAATTAATAAGATTGATAAACCCCTGTCCAGACTTATCAAAAAGAAAAGAGAAAGGACCCAAATTAATAATATCCTGAATGAAAGAGGAGAGATCACAACCAATACCAAAGAAATGCAAACAATTATAAGAACATATTATAAGCAACTCTATGCCAGCAAATTTGACAATCTGGAAGAATTGGATGCATTCCTAGAGACATATAAACTACCACAACAGAACCAGGAAGAAATAGAAAACCTGAACAGACCCATTACCAGTAAGGAGATTGAAGCAGTCTCAAAAATCTCCCAACAGACAAGAACCCAGGGCCAGACGGCTTCCCAGGGGAATTTTACCAAACATTTAAAGAAGAATTAATTTCTATTCTCCTGAAACTGTTCCAAAAAATAGAAATGGAAGGAAAACTTCCAAACTCATTTAATGAGGCCAGCATCACCTCGATCCCAAAACCAGACAACAATCCCATCAAAAAAGAGGATTACAGACCAATATCCTTGATGAACACAAATGCGAAAATTCTCACCAAAATACTAGCTAATAGGATCCAACAGCACATTAAAAAAGGATTATTCACCACGACCAAGTGGGATTTATTCCAGGGCTGCAAGGTTGGTTCAACATCCGCAAATCAATCAATGTGATACAATTCATTAATAAGAGAAAGAACAAGAACCATATGATACTCTCAATAGATGCTGAAAAAGCATTTGACAAAGTACAAAATCCTTTCCTGATCAAAACTCTGCAAAGTGTAGGGACAGAGGGTACATACCTCAATATATTCAAAGCCATCTATGAAAAACCCACCGCAAATATCATTCTCAATGGAGAAAAACTGAGCGCTTTTCCACTAAGGTCAGGAACATGGCAGGGATGTCCATTATCACCACTGCTATTCAACATAGTACTAGAAGTCCTAGCCTCAGCAATCAGACAACAAAAAGAAATTAATGGCATCCAAATCAGCAAAGAAGAAGTCAAACTGTCACTGTTTGCAGATGATATGATACTGTATGTGGAAAACCCAAAAGACTCCATTCCAAAACTGCTAGAACTTGTACAGGAATTCAGTAAAGTGTCAGGATATAAAATCAATGCACAGAAATCAGTTGCATTTCTCTACACCAACAACAAGACAGAAGAAAGAGAAATTAGGGAGTCAATCCCGTTTACAATTGCACCCAAAACCATAAGATACCTAGGAATAAACCTAACCAAAGAGACAAAGAATCTGTACTCAGAAAACTATAAAGTACTCATGAAAGAAATTGAGAAAGACAAAAGAAATGGAAAAATGTTCTATACCCTTGGATTGGAAGAACAAATATCGTGAAAATGTCTATGCTACCTAAAGGAATCCACACATTTAATGCAATCCCTACCAAAATCCCATCCATTTTTTTTCAAAGAAATGGAACAAATAATCTTAAAATTTATATGGAACCAGAAAAGACCTCAAATAGACAGAGGAATATTGAAAATGAATGCCAAAGTTGGTGGCATCATGATTCCATACTTCAAGCTCTATTACAAAGCTCTCATCATCAAGACAGTATTGTACTGGCACAAAATCAGACACATAGATCAATGGAACAGAATAGTTAGCCCAGAAATAGACCCTCAACTCTATGGTCAATAAATCTTCGACAAAGCAGGAAAGAATGTCCAATGGAAAAAAAGACAGCCTCTTCAACAAATGGTGTTGGGAAAATTGGACAGCCACATACAGAAAAATGAAACTGGACCATTTCCTTATACCACACACGAAAATAGACAAAAAATAGATGAAGGACCTCAGTGTGAGAAAGGAATCCATCAAAATCCTTGAGGAGAACACAGCCAGCAACCTCTTTGACCTCAGCTGCACCAACTTCTTCCTAGGAACATCACCAAAGGCAAGGGAAGAAAGGGCAAAAATGAACTATTGGGATTTCGTCAAGATCAAAAGCTTTTGCACTGCAAAGGAAACAGTTAACAAAACCAAAAGACAACTGAAAGAATGGGGAAGATATTTGCAAATGACATACCAGATAAAGGGCTAGTATCTAAAATCTATAAAGAGCTTAGGAAACTCAACACCCAAAGAACAAATAATCCAATCAAAAATGGGCAGAGGACATGAACAGACATTTCTGCAAAGAAGACACTGAGATGGCCAACAGACACATGAAAAAAAGATTCCACATCACTCGGCATTAGGGAAATACAAATCAAAACCACAATGAGATACCACCTCACACCAGTCATAATGGCTAAAATTTACAAGTCAGGAAATGACAGATGCTGGCAAGGATGCAGAGAAAGGGGAACCCTCCTACACTGCTGGTGGGAATGCAAGCTGGTACAGCCAGTCTGGAAAACAGCAAGGAGGTTCCTCAAAAATTTGAAAATATAGATACTGTAAGACCCAGCAATTGCACTACTGAGTGTTTACCCTAAAGATACAAACATAGTGATCCAAAGGGGCATGTGCACCTGAATGTTTATAGCAGCAATGTCCACAATAGCGAAACTATGGAAAGAACCTAGATGCCCATCAACAGATGAATGGATAAAGAAGATGTGGTATATATACACAATGGAATACTATACAGCCATCAAAAGAAATGAAGTCTTGTCATTTGCGATGATGTGGATGGAACTAGAGGGTGTTATGCTTAGCAAAATAAGTCAATGGGAGAAAGACAGCTATCATGTGATCTCCCTGATATGTGGAAGAGGAGATGGAACGTGCAGGGTTTGGGGGATAGGAAAAGCATAATGAAACAAGATGGGATTGGGAGGGAGACAAAGCATAAGAGATTCTTAATCCCTCAGAACAACCTGAGGGTTGCTGGGGGGGGGGGGGGAGGGAGAGGGTGGTGAGGTTTTGGACATTGGGGAGGTGAGTGCTGTGAAGTGTGTAAACCTGGCGATTCACAGACCTGTACCTCTGGAGCCAATAATACATTATATGTTTATTAAAAAAAAATTTAAAAAGATTTTATTTTTAAGTGAACTCTACAACAACATGGGGCTCAAACCCACAATCCTGAGATCAAGAATCGTGCACTACACCAACAAAGCCAGCCAGGCAGCCAGAGCATGCAACTCTTGATCTTTGAGTCATGAGTTAAAGCCCTTTGTTGGACATGGAGATTGCTTTAAAATACATAAAATGGGCACTTGGGTGGCTCAGTCAGTTTGTGTCTGACTCTTGATTTTGGCTCCTAGCATGAACTCAGGCCATGGATTAAAGCACCATGTCAGCTCCATGCCCAGTGGGGCATCTACTTAAGGATTCTCTTTCCCTTTCCCTCTCCCATTCCCATGGCTCACCCAAGAGCACACTCTCTCTATCCTAAATATGTAAGTAACCAAATAAGTAAATAAATAAATAAGTCAGTCACATTTAAATTTTAGCAATGGGGAAGTCACCTTTTCCATTCCATTTCAGCAATGGAGGAGAAGTTCCAAATTAACTTTATTTTTTTTTCTTCCGGTTAAGGTGGCATTTCAACACAAAATGCCCTCACCCAAGAGTAGAGAAATGAATTGAGAAGCTAAAATTCACTTTTCTCTAAAACAATCTTATTGGATAGATGCCCATATTACATTCCTTTTTCTGCTGTAACAAATGATCACATGTGAGGCTTCAAAGAAACAAATTTATGCTCTTACTGTTTTGGAGGTGAGAAAACTGAAATATGTCTCAGTGAGCTAAAATCAAGATGTCTGTAGCATGTGGTTCTTTCTACATGCTCCAGGAGAAAATAATTTCTTTCTTATTGCAGTTTTTATTGGCAGCAGTCATTCTTTGGCTCATTGCCTTTTCTCCATCTTCAAAGCCAAAGATGTGGCATCTTCAGGTTTCTCTCTGACCCAACAATTCTGCTTTCCTCTCCCATATTCAAAGGACCATGGTGATCACTTTAGTTCCACTTGCATAATCTTGGCCAATCTTAGTTTAATGTCAGCTAATTAGCAGCCTTATTCTATTTGCTACCTTACTCTCCTCCTTCCAATAAGAAATAACATCAAAGTTTCTAGATATTATAATGTGGATGACTTAAAGAGGCTCTTATTCTGCCTACTAGAAAGTCTTTTCTGAAAGTATTTTTGGTGCCCCTCAAGGATCCTTACATAAAAGAAACAAACAGAATTTCTCACAACCCCTAGAATGACTGTATACACTAGTCATTCAAAATATTATGCAAACATGATCTTTTTGTGTCTGTGGGAAGAAGACCTAAAAACACCCACACTTTACTCTATCACAAAACAACAGCCTTGCTACTCAGAGAGTGTTCTACAGACCATGACCTGCAACATCAACATCACTCAGGAGTTTGTTGGAAATGCTGAATTGGGCCTACCAGCACCTGCTAAAGCAGAATCTTCATTTAAGCTAGAATCCTTGGTGATTCCTATGTATTTTGAAGTTGGGGAAATGCTGGTATGGAGTATGTTTTCTCACATTCTCATTTGATCTTTAGGCAGGGTCATATGTCTGTTTGGGGATGTCCTTCTTAGTGGAGGTGTTCAGCAGCATCCCTCAGACATTGGCAGCTATGCCCAGGGGACAAGAACCACCTCTATTTCTGAGCACTGGCACAGAGTTTGAAAACTGGGAGCTTCCTGAGAGAAAGAAATCAACACTATTTCCTCTCTGCAATGATAATTTTGGGAATATCACTAAATTCTTCAAGCCTCCTGTCCCCATGGGTAATGGAGTTTATACCAGTGCTTCCACACAGAATGGATTTCTGGAAAAATTAAATCAGACAATTCCTATAAGGTGCTTAACTTCAATCATAGTGCATAAAAACTCTAAATATATCTCTTGTATTTAACAAATATTTTCTTGTGATGTTTTAAGTCATATCCCTGAATTTGTGATAGAACTTCAAGATTTCTAATTGTTTTGGCAAAATTATCATGAAGCCAAAGAATGTAGTGTCCAAGGTTTTATATTAAAAGAATAAACTTTGGGGTGCCTGGGTGGCTCAGCCTTTAAGCATCTGCCTTCGGCTCTGTCATGATCCCAGGGTCCCAGAATTGAGCCCCACATCAGGATCTTTGCTCAGCAGGGAGCCTGCTTCTCCCTCTCCCACCTCCCTCCTTTTTCCCCTCCTCTTGCTGTGTCTCTTTCTGTCAAATAAATAGATAAAATCTTTTTTAAAAAAGAACAAACTTTACATCATTGTTGAAAAAAAGTAAAGTAACTTTCTAGAGATATCAGGGTTCATTCACATAAGTCAGTGCTTTGAAGGACCAAAGGACCTAGTCAGGACTAAGTTCTCAGTCTTAAACAGGAGAAAATATTCACTCAAGAGTGGGTTAAGGTGCTGGGATTTTAGATCTCTGAAAGGAAGAAAAAAGTATAGAAAAGAGTAAGGAAAACTGACTTCTCTTGACTTATCACTAGTCTCCTGGTAACAGAAATCCAAGAAAAAAACTTTCCTTTCTGTCCACACTCGTATCCACAGGGAAATCATGTGCCACAAGTGGGAGGAACAAAAGGGAAATGAGCCTAATGAGCAGACCAAAGCAGCTCTAAATACCTCCTCAGTTGCAGTACCACAGCATGGGCAACCTCAGAATTGACAAGACCTAGGCATTTCTTGTGCAGTCCTAAGTTTGGATGGGGCACTGGAGTTTGACTCATTCCAGCTCTCTCGTTTGGGGACAGAGCTTCATCCTCCATCATCTTCCAACCAGACAGGTATTTTAATTTCCATGTAAATACCTTCCTCTTAGAGACGTGATCTATATGAGTTTTACTGCCCAGTAGGGACTGCAGAAGAAGATCAAATGAATGAAAGTCAAGATGTTTTAGCTGGGTTCACTTGAGGGCCAATCCAAGGCAGCCAGAGCTAAGAGTTTGCTGTGGTTGTTTGCTGGCTTGATTAAGAAATTTATGATTGAAGGGTGCCTGGGTGGTTCAGGGGTTAAGCCTCTGCCTTCAGCTCAGGTCATGATCTCAGGGTCCTGGGATTGAGCCCCACATTAGGCTGTCTGCTCAGCAGGGAGACTCCATCCCCCTCTCTCTCTGCCTGCTGCTCTGCCTACTTGTGATCTCTCTATCTCTGTCAAATAAATAAATAATCTTAAAAAAGAAAAATTATGAATGATTCATTTATGTATTTATGATGTTAAGTATTGAAGTGAATATGGTACTCAGAAATACAAGGTTCTGTGTTAACCACTTAATCATAATAATGGAAAACCAATTAAAAGGGACATGGGAAGCATAAAATTAGAACCTAAGACCAAGGATCTTTGCAATTAACCAGAGTAGAAAAGTCAAGTATTAGCTGTACAGTGAAGTGAGGACATGTCTTTTCAAGTTAAAGATGAGATGTATTGGATTATATTTCCTGACCGAGGAGTAAAATCCAGACAAAAGAATTCTCCCAGGTATATCTATGCAAGAGCAGTATATGAAACATATATACCACAGTACCTCCTCTCTTGAGTGTTCAAATGAAAAATTTTACTTGTATTATATGAAAAAGGGTTTGCTAATGAGCTTCCATTACAATTACCTCATTACCTGTGAGCCTGAACATGGTCTGGCTTAGCTAGTCACTCACGTTCTCTATTGAAAATTGTCTTGGGAATCCTTGGTGTTTGTATAGTGGGATTAGAATGATTTTATTCCATGGCCATTGCTGCTATGAACATTGGGGTACAGTTGGCCCTTCTTTTCACTACATCTGTATCTTTGGGGTAAATACCCAGTAGTTCAATGGCAGGGTCATAGGGAAGCTCTATTTTTAAATTCTTGAGGAATCTCCACACTGTTTTCCAAAGAGGCTGCACCAACTTGCATTCCCACCAACAGTGTAAGAGGGTTCCCCTTTCTCCACATCCCCTTCAACACATGTTGTTTCCTGTCTTGCTAATTTTGGCCATTCTAACTGGTGTAAGGTGATATCTCAATGTGGTTTTAATGTGAATCTCCCTGATGGCTAGTGATGATGAACATTTTTTCATGTGTCTGATAGCCATTTGTATGTCTTCATTGGAGAAGTGTCTGTTCATATCTTCTGCCCTTTTTTTGATACGATTGTCTGTTTTGTGTGTGTTGAGTTTGAGGAATATTTTATAGATCCTGGATATCAATCTTTTGTCTGTACTGTCATTTGTAAATATCTTCTCCCATTCCATGGGTTGCCTCTTTGTTTTCTTGACTGTTCCTTTGCTGTGCAGAAGCTTTTGATTTTGATGAAGTCCCAAAAGTTTGTTTTGGCTTTTGCTTCCTTTGCCTTTGGAGACATATCTTGAAAGAAGTTGCTGTGGCTGATATCGAAGAGATTACTGCCTATGTTCTCCTCTGGATTCTGATGGATTCCTGTCTCACATTGAGGTCTTTTATCCATTTTGAGTTTATCTTTGTGTACGGTGTAAGAGAATGGTCGAGTTTCATTCTTGTACATATAGCTGTCCAGTTTTCCCAGCACCATTTATTGAAGAGACTGTCTTTTTTCCACTGTATATTTTTTCCTGTTTTGTCGAAGATTAACTGACCATAGAGTTGAGGTTCCATTTCTGGGCTCTCTACTCTGTTCCACTGGTCTATATGTCTGTTTTTATGCCAGTACCATGCTGTCTTGGTGATCACAGCTTTGTAGTAAAGCTTGAAATCAGGTAACGTGATGCCCCCAGTTTTATTTTTGTTTTTGAACATTTCCTTAGAGATTCAGGGTCTCTTCTGGTTCCATACAAATTTTTGGATTATTTGCTCCAGCTCTTTGAACTGCCTAGAGCAATCCTGTCTCCGTCTTATTTTTTATATTTATTTATTTATTTTATTTATTTTATTATTATTATTTTTTTGTGGTGATTTCCAACCAGTCCTGATTTTCCTAGGTTGCATCTTGCTTAGGTCATGGTTGATATTTTGGCTTCTGTATATTCCCTCAATCATCCCTCAACAGAATCACTAGTAGGAGGAACTCCAAATGAAAAAAAGCACCAGAGACAATGGCCTTTGCCATATATCTGATGGATATGGGTATAAGCAAAATGCAGAGACAGACTTCAGGGTAGCAATTATGAAGTCAATAGATAGGCTTGAGAAAAGTATTAGAGACAATATAGTATCTCTAAGGGCATAAATGACATCTAATTAGGCCAAACTTAAAAATGTTATTAATGAGATGCATTCTTAAATGGATCCTCTAACAGCCAGGGAAAATGAGACAGAAGAATGAACTAGTGATCTAGAAGATAAACTGACAGAACGGAGGAAGCTGAGAAGGATAGATAGAGGCATCTGGAAGCACATGAAGGCAGATTTAGAGAGATGCAATGAACTTGAAATGTTCCAACCTCAGAATAATTGGGATCCTGAGGCGGTAGAAGGAGAGAGAGGACTAGAAGATACATGTGAACAAATCATAGCTCAGAACTTCCCCAGGGAAGTTCCCCTGATTAGGGAATTTCTCAGCTATGATTTGTCCAAGGGGCAGAGAGGATCCCTTGCAAGGTCAATAAAAATACATGAACACCCTGGCCTATATTGGTGAAACCTGCTAATCTTAGAACAAAAGAAGCTATCCTAAGAAGATCTAGGGGCAAGAGATTTCTAACATAGAGAGGAACATCAGAAAAATGTCAAACCTGTCCACAGAGACTTGGCAAGTCAGAAAGGCCTGTGAAGACATATTCAGGTTACTAAATGAGAAGAATATGCAGCCAAGAATACTTTATCCAGCAAGGCTGTCATTCAGAATGGATGAGAGACAAAGAGCTTCCAGGACATGCAGAAACTGAAGAAATACGTGACCACCAAGCCAGCCCTGCAAAAAACATTAAAGGATCTATCCACAGGAAAATCTAACAAAATAGTAAATATCTATGGTCCCAACAGGGGAGCAGCCAACTATATAAGCCAACTGTTAACCAAAATAATCATATTGATAATAATACATTAATAATAGGGGACGTTAACAATCCACTCTCAGCAATGAGCATCTAAAAGGAAAATCAACAAAGAATCGAGAGCTTTAAATGACACATTGGACCAGATGTACATCATAGATATATATAGAACATTCTACCCTGAAATAACAAAATATAAAATACTCATTCATCTCGAATGCAGACAGAACTTTCCCTAGAATAGAGCACATACTGGGTCACAAATCAGGTCTCAATTGATAGCAAAAGGTTGAAATTACTCTTTGAATGTTATCAGATCACATTTTTTTTTCTTTCCAATTTTTTTTATCACCACAGTGTTTTTATTCTTTTTTTCTTGTGTTATATTAGTCACCATACAATACATTATTAGTTTTTGATGTAGTGTTCCATGATTCATTGCTTGCATATAACACCTGGTGCTCCATGCAATACATGTCCTCCTTAATACCCATCACCAGGTTCACCCACCCCCGACCCTTCCCTCCTAAACTTCATTTTGTTTCCCAGAGTCCATAGTCTCTCAAGGTTCATATCCCTCTGATTCCTCCCCCTTCATTTTTCTCTTCCTTCTCCTAATGTCCTCCATGTTATTCCTTGTGTTCCACAAGTAAGTGAAACCATACGGTAACTGACTTTCTCTGTTTGACTTATTTCACTCAGCATAATCTCCTCCAGTCCCATCCACACTAATGCAAAAGCTAGGTATTCATCCTTTCTGATGGCTGACTAATATTTCCTTGTATATATGGCCCACATATTCTTTATCCATTCCTCTGTTGAAGGGAATCTCAGTTCGTTCCATGATTTGGTTATTGTGGATGTTGATGCTATGAACACTGGGGAACATATGACCCTTCTTTTCATTATATCTGTATCTTTGGGGTAAATACTCAGTAGTGCAACAGCATGTAAAACCTCAAACAAGAAGTAGAAGAGAAATAATAAAGATTATAGCAGAGACCAATGAAATATAAACCAGAAAAACAGCAGAACAGATCAACAAAACTAGAAGCTGTTACTATGAAAGAATTAATAAGATTGATAAACCACTGGCCAGACTTATCCAAAAGAAAAGAAAAAGGATACGATTCAAAAAATCATGAATGAAATGCAAGAGATCATCACTAACAAAAAGGAAATAGAAATAATTATTTGAAATCATTACCAGTCACTATTTGTCAACAAATTAAGAAACATGGAAGAAATGGATGCCTTCCTAGAACTGTATAAGCTACCAACACTGAAATAGGAAGAAATAGACAATCTGACTAGACTAATAACCAGTAAATAAATGAAACAGTAATAAAAAAACAAAACAAAACAATGAAAACAACAACAACAACAACAAAAACCTCCCCCAAAACAAAGGCCAGGGTCAGATGGCTTCCAGGGGAATTCTACCAAACATTTAAAGAAGACATAATAGCCGCTCTACTGAAGCTGTTTCAAAAAATAGAAAAAGAAGGAAACCTTCCAAACTCATTTTATGAGGCCAGCATTACTCTGAATCTTAAACAAGGGAAAAAACCCATCAAAAAGGAGAATTACAGACTAATATCCCTGAAGAACATAGATGCCAATGTACTCAACAAAATCATAGCCAACAGGATCCAACAGTACATTGAAACTATTATCCATTACAACCAGGTAAGATTTATTCCTGGGATGCAAGGGTGGTTCAACTTTCACAAATCAATCAATGCAGTAGATCACATTAAGAAAAGAAAATTTAAAAAACCCCATATGATCCTTTCAATTTTTTGAAAAAGCAGTTGACAAAATATGGTATACTTTCTTGATTCAAACACTTCAGAGTGTAGGGATAGAGGGAACATACCTCAATAGCATAAAAGCCATCTATGAGAAGCCCAGAGAAAATATCATTCTCAATGGGGAAAATCTGAGATCTTTTCCCTTAAGGTCAGAAACCCAACAGGAGTGCCCATTCTCACCATTATTATTCAATATAGTATTAGAAGTTGTAGCCTCAGCAATCAGACAACAAAAAGAAATAAAAGGCATTCAAATTGGCAAATAAGAAGTCAAACTCTCTCTCTTCAGATGACCTGATATTTTACATGGAAATCCCAAAAGTCTCCTCTCCCAAACTACTAGAGCTCATAGAGCAATTCAGCAATTTGGCAGGATACAAAATCAATGCACTTCTATGCACTACCAATGTTAACTGTAGAAAGAGAAAGTAAGGAATCCATTCCATTTACAATAACACTAAAAACCATAAGATACCTAGGAATAAACCTAGACAAAAAAAAGTAAAGGATCTATACTCCAGAAACTGTAGAACACTTATGACAGAACTTGGGGAAAACAAAAAGAGATGGAAAAACATTCCACTGCCATGGATTAGAAGAATAAACATTTTTAAAATGTCTATGCTGTGGAGGACAAGGGGAGATGGAGAGGAGAAGGGAGTTGGGGGAAACTGGAAGGGGAGGTGAACCATGAGAGACTATGGACTCTGAAAAACAATCTGAGGGTTTTGAAGGGGCGGGGTTGGGAGGTTGGGGGAACCAGGTGGTGGGTATTAGAGAGGGTACAGATTGCATGGAGCACTGCGTGTGGTGCAAAAACAATGAATATTGTTACGCTAAAAAGAAATTAAAAAAAAAGAAACACTAAAATGCAAAAAAAAGAAATACAATTATCATATGATCTCACTGATAAGAGAAATTTAAGAATAAAGGCAGAAGATCATAGAGGAAGAGAGAAAAAAATGACACAATATGAAACCAGAGAAAAAGACATAAGAGACTCCTAATCTCTGGAAACAAACTGAGGGTTGCTGGAGGGAAGTGAGGGAGGACTGGCTGGGTGATGGACTTTGAGGAGGATATATATTGTGGTGAGTGCTGTGTGTTGTGTAAGACTGATGAGTCATGTATCTGTACTCCTGAAACAAATAATACATAGTATGTTAATAATAAAAAAGAATAAATAAAGGCAAAAAAAAGTCCATGCTGTCCAGAGCATTAAACACTTTCAATGCTATCCTTGTTAAAATACTATTGGCATTTTTCAGAGTTCCTGGAACAAAGAATCTTAAAATTTGTATAGAACAAGAAAAGACCCCAAATCACCAAGGGGATGTTGAAAAAGAAATACAAACCTGAGGACATCACGTTGTGTGACTTCAAGCTATATTACAAAGCTGTGATCATGAGGACAGTGTGGTATTGAAAGAAAAACAGACACAGATCCACAGAGATCACTGGAACAGAATAGAGACTCCAGAAATGGACCTTCCACTCTACCGTCAACTAATCTTTGAAAAATCAGGAAAAAAAAATCCAATGGGGAAGGGGAACAGTTTCTTCAATAAATGGTGTCAGGGAAACCCTACACACAGAAGAATAAAACTAGACCATTCTCTTACACCATACACAAAGATAAATTCAAAATGGATGATAGACTTCACTGTGAGACAGGATCCATCAAAATCCTAGAGGACAACATAGGCAGTGACCTCTTTAATATCAGCCACATTAACTTCTTGCAAGACACATGTCCAAAGGCAAGGGAAACAAAAACAAAATGAACTTCTGGGACTTCATCAAGTTTAGAAGCTTCTGCATAACAAAGGAAACAGTCAACGAAACCAAGAGGCAACCCACGGAATGGGAGAAGATATTTGCAAATGACATTACAGATAAAGGGCTGGTATCCAAGATACATAAAGAACTTCTCAAACTCAACACCCAAAAAACAAATAAGTCAAAAAATGGTCAGAACACATGAACAGATACTTCTGCAAAGAAGACATACAGATGGCTAACAGACACATGAAAAAATGTTCAATAGTGTTAGCCATCAGGGAAATTCAGATCAAAGACACAATGAGATACCACCTTACACCAGTTAGAGTGACAAAAATGAACAAGGATGGAATCAACAAATATTGGGTAGCATGTGGAGAAAGGGGAACCATGTCCCACACTGTTGGTGGGAATGTAAGCTGGTACAGTCATTTTGGAAAAAAATACGGATGTTCCTCAAAAAGTTAAAAATAGAGCTACGCTATGACTCAGTAATTGCACTATGAGGTATTTACCTCAAAATAGAGAAGTGGTGAAAAGAAGGGGCTCATGCACCCCAATGTTCATAGCAGCAATATCCACAACAGCAAAACTGAGGAAGGAGGCATGATGCCCTTCAACATATGAATGGATAAAGAAGATGTGTTACACAATGAATCTTGGAACCCTGAAAAAATAAAATTAAATTTATAAAAAAATAATGGGAAAGAAAAGAGCCAGCCATTTAGAAAACTAAAATCAAGGTCTTCAGGCAGGACTTAACTTCATTAAAATCTGCTACACACTCTCCTGAAATGGAAGAAGAAGAAGAAGAAGAAGAAGGAGGAGGAGGAGGAGGAGGAGGAGGAGGAGGAGGAGGAGAAGGGGAAGAAAAAAAAAGAAGTGTTACATATATACAATGGAATATTACTCAGCCATCAGAAAGAATGGACACCCACCATTTGCCTCAATAAAGTTGGGACTGCAGGGGATTATGCTAAGTCAAATATGTCAAGAAGAGAAAGACAATTATCATATGGTTTCACTCATATGTGGAACATAAGAAATAACATGGAGGACCATAGGGAAAGGGAGGGAAAACTTAAGGTGGAGAAATCAGAGAGGGAGTCAAACCATGAGGGACTAAGGACTCCAGGAAACAAACTGAGAGTTTCATAAGGGAGGGTTGTGGTGGAATGGGTAATTGACTGGGTATTAAGGAGGGCACGTGTTGTGATGAGCACTGGTTGTTATATGCAACTAATTAATTGTTGAACACTATGACAAAACTAATGTACTATATGGTGGCTGAAAGAGGCAATGGGATTGTGAAGGCAGAGAGGAGGTGAATGATGCCAAATAGACCAGTGAAGGACGCCAAGCAGAGAGCTGCACATGTATTGAGTCTCTGAGCCTGGAGACTGGGGCTTCAGATGAATCTACAACTCAAGTTCAATGTTTGTGAAATTGATTAGGGTGAGGTGGCATGAGTGGGAAGATGGTGGGAATTTGGAATATGGAATTTGGGATGCAGTTTCTAGCAGGGGGTTACCAGGGAGGGGTTAATTTGGAGAATTGTCAGTAACTTAACTGCAATAAAGATCTCCCTGGATAAATATGAATATTGGCTAGAGGGCACCAGCCTGTGGTAGGTGGAGAGATGACAAGGGACTGAAATAAGGCTGTGGAACTGGGAACCCAGAGGTGGGGAAGTGATGGGGACATTGAGAGAAGAGAAAACAGCCAAATCTCATTACCAGTGGTAAGCACTCATTATCAACACGGAAGAACTATGCTAAGCTCTTTCCATGTATACCCTAAATCTGTTAACCACATGAGACAGATGGACAGCGCTAGCCCTACTATTTGGGGGAGGATATTAAAATTTGAACAGTTTGGTTGTGCTCGAAGTTCAAATAGCAAACATGGCTGGATCCAAAATTCAAAACCCAAGTTTCTAGTTACAGAAGTTTTGCATTTTATGTCACTTAGAAAAGTTCTTTTAGCAAATAATCTTTTAAAATCCCTCACTTTTGTTGTATTGTGTGTATTTCTTTTTGTGAATTGTGGGTGTCTTCTCTTTTCTTGTTATTCTGGTGGAATGTTCAATTGGTAAGATGTCTTCACGACATAAACACGTGCCTACTTTTTCTTTTGGATAAACTGTCTTTTGCTGTTTTATTATTCTGTGTATCAGAATACTAGAAGGTGCCATAACTGCTGTTAGAGTATTGCTAGAACCAGGACGTTTGCTCCTCTTCACCATCTCTAGGGGCCACCTGAGCTTATTAGATATTTCTACCCACGTTTCTTCCTCAAAATTTTGGAACTGATTTTTTTATGTTTCTTTAAATACTGGATACAAAATGGTCATATTAAATTGGAGGCCCAAGATCACATGTTCATAGGAGACTTAACTACTGGAATTTGGATGCAGTTTTACATTTTTTAGGGGCAAGACAATGCAATGTTGTCATCTTGCCTCATATCATTGTTTACCTAGTTACCTTGGCTGGGATTGAGAACAGCCATGGTCCCAGAGGGCCATAGTGTGTGTGTGTGTGTGTGTGTGTGTGTGTGTGTGTGTGTGTTTGTGTGCCCTTGTGTGGGTAACATCAGCATTTATCAAGGCAGGGGTTCTGTAACTCATTGCTGTAATCTGTAACCCTTAAAATACAGGTGCCAGATTATTACCTATGAAATCTATGACAATAAGAAGGGGCATCATTTCCATTCAATAATTCCATGGAAACAAAATTTATAATGTGCAAGGTACACCATGTGAAGGAGTGGGGTCCTTGTGTCTTGAAGTTTCATCAGTACTAGGCCACTCCATTCTTGAACATTCTCATCCACCACCTCTCATCACTCTCCCACTTGATCACTCCCCTCTACACACTGGTTTCTTTTGAGCATTGATTTTTACTTTTATAAATTCTATTTTTCTTTTTATTTAAATTTAATTAGCCAAAAATACTACATCATTAGTTCAGATGCTTATCAGCTGCATATAACATCCAATGCTCATCATGTCATGTGCCCCCCTTAATGCTCATCACCCAGCTGTCCCATTCCCTTACCCAACTCCTCTTCAGAAACCCTTAGTTACTTTCCCAGATTTAAGAGTCTCTTGTGGTTTGTCTCCTCCTCCGATTTCTTCCCATTCAGTTTTCCCTCCCTTCCCTTATAATCCTCTGCACTATTTCTTATATTCCACCCATTAGTGAAACCATGATAATTATCTTTCTCTTTTATCACTTATTTCACATAGCATAATGCCTTCTAGTTCCAACCATATCAATGTAAATGATAGGTAGTCATCCTTTCTGCTCACTGAGTAATATTCCATTGTATATATGAACCGCATCTTCTTTATACATTCATCTGTCCAAGGACATCTGGGTTCCTTCCACAGTTTGGCTATTGCAGACATTGCTGCTATGAATATTGGGGTGCAGGCACTCCTTCATTTCACTATGTTTGTATATTTGGGATAAATACCCAGGAGTGCAATTACTGGGTCATATAGTAGCTCTATTTTTAGCTTCCTAGGGAACATCCATACCGTTTTCCAGAGTAGCTGTACCAGCTTACATTCCCATCAAATGGTGTAAGAGGGTTCCCCTTCACCAAATCCTTGCCAACATTTGTTGTTCCCTGTCTTGTTAATTTTAGCCATCCTAACTGGTGTAAGGTGGTATCTCATTGTGGTTTTGATTTATATTTCCCTGATAAGAAGTGATGTTGAGCATTTTAAAAATATGTCTGTTGGCCATTTGTATGTCTTCTTTAGATAAATGTCTGTTCACGTCTTCTGTTCATTTCCTGGCTGGATTGTGTGTGTGTGTGTGTGTGTGTGTGTTGAGTTTAATAAGTTCTCTATAGATTTTAGATACTAGCTCTTTAACTGTAATATCATTTGCAAATATCTCCCATTCTGTAGGTTGCCTTTTAGTTTTATTGACTATTTCCTTTGCTGTGCAAAAATTTTCTCTTGATGAAATCCCAGTAGTTCACTTTAGCTTTTGTTTCTCTTGTCTTCAGAGATGTGTCTAGCAAGAAGTAGCTGTGGCCAAGGTCATAAACGTTGTTGCCTGTGTTGTTCTTTAGGATTTTGATGGATTCCTATCTCACATTTAGGTCTTTCATACATTTTGAGTTTGTCTTTTGTATGGTGTAAAAGAATGATCCAGTCACATTCTTCTTCATGTGACTGTCCAATTTTCCCAGCACCATTTATTGAAGATACTGACTTTTTTCCACTGGGTATTCTCTGCTTGGTGGAAGATTAGTTTATAGAGCTAAGGGTCCCTTTCTGTGCTCTCTATACTGTTCCACTGATCTATGTGTCTGTTTTTGTGCTAATACCATGCTGTCTTGGTGAACACAGCTTTGTAATATAGCATGGTGTCAGGCAACGTGATGCCCCCTGCTTCAGTTTTCTTTTTCAACATTACCCTGGTGATTCAGGGTCTTTTCTGGTTCCATACAAATTGTAGGATTGCTTATTCCAGCTCAGAAAAATGTTGATGTTATTTTTATATGGACTGCTTTGAATGTGTAGATTTCTCTGGGTAGCATGGACATCTAAACAATATTTATTTTTCCAATCCATGAGCATGAAATGATTTTCCATCTCTTTGTGTTCTAAATTACTTCCATAAGTGCACTGTAGTATTTAGAGGACAGATCATTACCTCTTAGGTTAGGTTCATTGCTAGGTATCTTACGGTTTTTGACACAGTTGTAAATGGGATTGATACCTTAATTTATCTTTCTTCAGTCTCATTGTTAGTGTATAGAAATGCAACCGATTTCTGTGCATTGATTTTGTATCCTGCTGTGTTGCTGAGTTGCTGTGTAAGTTCTCACATATTTGGGGTGGAGTCTTTTTGATTTTCCACATTAAGTATCATGTCATCTTTAAAGAGTGGGAGTGTGACTTCTTTGTCAATTCAGATGCCTTTTGTATCTTTTATTGCTGAGGCTCGAACTTATAATATGTTGAACAAAAGTGTTGAGTGTGGGCATCCCTGTCATCTTCCTGACTTTAGGGGAAAAGTCTGTTTTTGGCCTTGTGAATTATATTCACTATGAGCTTTTCATAGATGGCATGTTACCTCTATCCTACCTTTGGAGAGTTTTAATCAGGAAAGGACGTTGTATTTTGCCAAATGCTTTTTCTGCATCAATTGAGAGGATCATATGGTTCCTGTCCTTCCTTTTCTTTCCTTTCCATTTCCTTTCCTTCCTTCCTTCATTTCTTTTTTTCTTTTCTTTTCTTTTTTTTTATTTAATGTGGTATCACACTGAATAATTTGGGATGTTGAACCACCCTTGCAGTCCAGGAATAAATCCCAATTGGTCTTGGTGAATAATCCTTTTAGTGTACTGTTGGATCCTATTGACTACAACCTTGGTGAGAATTACTGCTTCCAAGTTCATCACCATCCCAGGCAGTCCAGGAGATGGTAGAGGGTCCCCATATTCCAGTTCTCTGTAGGGTCCTGAGGTGGAGAGCAGTTTCCCAGTAGACCACAGATCATAGTTTATGGCAGACCCAGCTGAGAGCCCCCTCGTGTGCTCGCTGACTATAACCAGTTTTTCTGCTCCAATGCTTGGGAACTCAGGCACCCCTGCTAGTTCTGTGACTCCAGGAATCCTGAGACCATGCTGTCCCACATAGAATTCTGCCCATTTCTACCTGAGAACCTGTCAGACAGTGGTGTCTCTTACTGGAGCAGATTTCTAAGGGTTCTGATTTGGGCCCCTGGGGCTATATCACTTTCTGGAAGCTGGCATAAGTAGACTCCCTCCTCCCACCATTTATCTTCTGATATCTCCCTTCAGATTCATTTCTCTGCACCTCCTACATTTCAAAAATTGGTCACACTTCTACTTTTAGAGTTCCAGTATTATTTTCTTACATTCCAGGTGAATTCATGGGTGTTCAGATGATTTGATAGTTATCTAGTTAAATTCAAGGGTCCAGATAAAACGAGGTCGTCTACTCTTTTGCCATCTTGCCTCCTCATAGCTTGAGTTTTGATTTTTTTTAAACAATAAATGAACAAATGAAAAGCAGAATGGTGAAGAGGAGTGGTCTCCAGTTAAAGAGTTAATGAATCATGGGAATAAAAGCCACAGCCTAGGGAATACAGTCAGTGATACCGTCATAGAGTTGTGTGGTGAAAGATGGAAGCTCCACATGCAGTGAACACAGTGCAATGTTTAAACTTGTTGTGTCACTGTGTTGTGCGCCCAAAAGTAATATAACATAGTGTGCCAACCACACTCAAGTTTTAAAAATTAATTTAAGAAATCCAGTCTTTTCTCAAAGCCTTCACACTGTTCCATTGTTTGGCACATACTTCCGTGGATAATCTTGTGTCTCCTGCTGTTTCTCCCTTGGAGCCTCTGTGGAAATGTGTTTTTGTCTACCTTAGCAACCAGTAAAAAAACAACACATCCATGCACTCTTCCCTTTATAACAGCTTTTTCTTCATAGCACCTATCACCTTCTGATACTCTATCTGATCTTCTATTTGCTTACCATCTCCATTCTTAAACTGTGCAGCCTTTTTTTTTTTTTTAAATACCTGTACTCTTTGCCTGGAGGTTAGTCAGTACTCAAGTTTATTCCTCAAACATATGACAGAATGTCTATTTGAAAGTATAGAACACATAAGTGCTTGGGCAAAAGACCATGTGTGGGGTGTACATTCCTATTCAGAGCTGGCATGGGAAGGGGGTGTCCCAACAAGGGACAAGTTCTGTACAAAAGCTATGTATATTCACTTTTGAATGTAAAATACAAACTGTGTAATTTCAATGGTGCTTATAATATTCATTATTGAAAAAATTAGTTATGTTAGTTTTTGTTTCCTGGCAGTCACCTCGACCACATAGAACTTGGAAATGATACCAGAATGTCAGAATTTTTTCTTTTGGGATTTTTCAGAGAAACCAGAACTGCAGCCCCTCATATTTGGGCTTTTCCTCTCCATGTATGTGATCACTGTGATTGGAAACCTGCTCATCATGCTAGCCTTCGGCTTTGACTCCCACCTTCACACCCCCATGTAATTCTTCCTGGCCAGCCTGTCTTTTGTAGACATCTGCTTCACCACCACCACCATCCCCAAGATGCTGTGGAACATCCAGATTCAGAGCAGAGTTATAACCCATGCAGGCTGCATCACTCAAATATACTTATTCTTACTCTTTGCAGGATTGATGCCTTTTTCCTGGCTGTGACAGCCTATGACCGATTTGTGACCATCTGTCACCCCCTGCACTATATAGTCATCATGAATCCCCAGCTCTGTGCACTGCTGGTTCTGGTATCTTGGACCATGAATGCCCTGAATTCCTTATTACAAAGCTTAATGGTTTTATGGCTGTCCTTCTGTATATTGGTGGAAATCTCCCACTTTTTCTGTGAAATCAATCAGGTGGTCCAACTTGCCTGTTCAGACATCTTTCTTAATGACATGGTGATGTATATTGCAAATATGTTGCTGGCTGGCAATCCCCTCACTGGGATCCTTTATTCTTATTTTAAGAAAGTTTCCTCCACACTTGGGATATCGTCAGCTCAGGGCAAGTATAAAGCATTTTCCACCTGTACATCTCACCTCTTGGTTGTCTCCTTATTTTATTGTACCAGCCTAGGAGTATGCCTTAGCTCAGCTTCTACCCAGAGATCCTAAGCAAGTGTAGTGGCCTCAGTGATGTACACGGTGGCCACACCCATGCTGAACCCCTTAATCTACAGTCTGAGGAACAGAGACGTAAAGAGGGCTCTGAGAAGGATCATTGGGATTACAGTGAAGTAAGAGCCATTTGTCCTGGGGCTGAAGAAGTGCCCATGATTGCTCACAGACTTAGAGCCAGAAACTATTCTTCTATCAGACCAAGGAAGTATAATCTGCTCCTTCTCTTTATTTCCTAGAATTTCCATTTGTTTGAGTTCAACTTCTCCATACACTTAAGCACTTACTTTATTACTTTATTAAGCCTCAGCTCTGTCTGATATGCAGACAGTTCCTCTTTCTCCATTTTCTTTTATTCTTAATTTTATTTTTTCAGTGTTCCATGATTTATTGATTTTACACCACACCTAGTGCTCCATGCAATATATGCCCTCCTTAATACCCACCACCAGGCTCACCTATCCCCTCACCTGGCTTCCCTTCAAAACCCTCAGTTTGTTTCTCAGAGTCCATAGTCTCTCATACTTTCTCTCCCCCAGAGATTTCCCCCAACACACTTCTCTCCTTCTCCCAATGTCCTCCTTATGCTACACAAATAAGTGAAACCATATGATAATTGACACTCTCTACTTGACTTATTTCACTCAGCATTATTTCCTCCCATCACATCCATGTTGATACAAAAGTTGGGTATTCATCCTTTCTGATGGAGGCATAGTACTCCGTTGTATATATGGACCACATCTTCTTTATCCATTTGTCTGTTGAAGGGCATCTTGGTTCTTTCCACAGTTTGGTGACTGTGGCCATTGCTGGTATGAACATTAGGGTACAGATGGCCCTTCTTTTCACTACGTTTGTAACGTTGGGGTAAATACCCAATAGTGCAATTGCAGGGTGATAAGGTAGCTCTATTTTTAATGACTTAAGGAATCTCCACACTATTTTCCAAAGTGGCAACACCAACTAGCATTCCCACCAACAGTGTAAGTGGGTTCCCTTTCTCCACATCTTCTCCAACACTTGTTGCTTACTGTCTTGTTAATTTTGGCCATTCCAACTGGTGTAAGGTGGTATTTCAATGTGGTTTTGATTTGGATCTCCTTGATGGCTGATGATGATGAACATTTTTTTGTTATGTCTGTTAACCATTCAACATGTCTTCTTTGGAGAAGGGTCTGTTCATGTCTTCTGTCCATTTTTTGACATGATTATCTGTTTTTTGAGTGTTGTGTTTGAGAAGTTCTTTATAAATCTTGGATATCAGCCCTTTGTCTGTAGTGTCATTTGTGAATATCTTCTCCCATTCCATGGGTTACCTCTTCTTTTTGTTGACTATTTCCTTTGCTGTGCAGAAGCTTTTGATTTCCATTTTCATATGCCCCAGTGTTTTCCCCATCCTTCGTTCAGAAATGCCTGGAAATTTCTGTATCTTACATGGGACAAGTTGGATTTCTTAAAAATAATCTAATTTCAAAGAACTTATAACCTGCCAAGTAAATTTCCCCTAGCTTTCCTAAAATAATAACCATGGCTTGTATATTCTTATGGAAAAAGATGTATACTTGGTCACTAGGCTCTTTACATAATTTTATTGTAGAGAAAAATATACAATTGCAAATTTTACCTAGAGTCTGACAATCTTTTCACATCACCACCTTTACTCCTCTTCTTGATAATGTGCTCACTAACACTGTTCCTTTTTTTGTCTCAGGCTATGGACAGGGATGCTCAGGCAGGAAATTCCAGACACTCCCCTGCACTCCTGTGTTTGTGGACATTTCCACAGATGCTTCCCTGACCAGAGCCTCTGTTGTGGCTGGACTTGCTCTTGAGTTCTTACTGTGACTCTAAGACATGCCTCAGCAACACCTATCAGAGAAGTCTAACAAAACCAGTTTTATTCGTCACAGGTATTGGAGGGGACAAGGGATGCCCAAAGGCCATTTAGGGAGGTCTCAGAGGATGAGAGAGGCTCTGAGAGGGAGAGAGAATGAGAGCCGCTGAAGGATCTGTATTCACTGGAGTCCATGAGTGGGATGGTTAGGGGCTTGTGGTCATTTTTTTTTTTTATTGGGGAATTTCAAACACGGATAGAGTTGGACAATGGGCAAAATTGGTGAAGAAGAGTGGAAATAGAGATACGTGATGCATAAATCATGGGAATGGGAATGCACAGCATATGGAATATAGTAAATGATATTGTAATAGTGATGTAATAGGAAGGAGGGCGGCTACATTGGGGTGGTGAACCCAGCAAAATTTACAGAGACAATGAATCACTATGTTGTATATTAGAACCTGATGTAACATTGTGTGTGTATACACTCAAATAAAAAACTAAAGAGAACATAATAAAATATTTTCCTACAGTGCTTAAAAATAACAACAAAACCATACAAAGAGCACACAACTGGAATTTGACACAGAAATGGACAAGTAGGGTCACTCATGATGGTTATCTAGATTATGAGGGCTTTCCAAATTGGTACTCTGTGTGTGGGGTGGGCTGGGTGCTTCTATAGTAATTGTGTCATACATACAACTGGCAATATGTTCACTTGAATGGCTGTCTTTGAAATGGATGCTTCAGAAATCAAAACTTAATGTCAGGCACTTACTCTACAAACATTCTCCTATGTTTCCTAACTGGTCTCCTTTTATTTTGTTTTGTTTTGTTTTGTTTTGTTTTGTTTTTTGTTTGTTTGTTTGTTTTAATTTCTTTTCAGTGTAACAGAATTCATTGTTTATGCACTACACCCAGTACTCCATGCAATACGTGCCCTCCCCAATACCCACCACCTGGCTCCCCAAATCTCCCACCCCCTCACCACTTCAAAACCCTCAGATTGTTTTTCAGAGTCCATAGTCTCTCATGGTTCACCTCCCCTTCCAATTTCCCTCAACTCCCTTCTCGTCTCCATCTCCCCATGTCCTCCATGTTATTTGTTATGCTCCACAAATAAGTGAAACCATATGATAATTGGCTCTCTCTGCTTGACTTATTTCACTCAACATAATCTCTTTCAGTCCCATCCATGTTGATACAAAAGTTGGGTATTCATCCTTTCTGATGGAGGCATAATCCTCCACAGTGTATATGGACCATATCTTCCTTATCCATTTGTCCGTTGAAGGACATCTTGGTTCTTGGTTTTATTCTGTGATTGAGTTCAGTGTCCAGAAAGCCTACCATGCTTCCTGCAAACACTGCTTAGCATGTATATGTCTCCCAGTGGAGTCTACATGGAAAGATAAATTTAGATAAATTGATCTAATACATCTAATAGGATCAGAGATGACCATACATATGAGGAAGCAAAATTTCATTAAATTCATTTTCTCATGATGCAAAATATTTCTTTTTCATGTCGTGAATATATTTGTAGAAATATTGAACAGTGGTCTCCACAACTGGGGGTGTTGATTACTTGAGGTGAAGTGTCAGTTAATGTCATATACATTTATTAACAAATTATCTTCTGTCCTCTGTGAAACTTGACCATTCTCTTACACTGTACACAAAAATAAACTCAAAATGGATAAAAGACCTCAATGTGAGACAGAAATCCATCAGAATCCTAGAGGAGAATATAGGCAGTAACTTCTTCGATATCAGCCACAGCAACTTCCTTCAAGATATGTCTCCAAAGGCAAAGGAAAGAAAAGCGAAAATGAACTTTTGGGACTTCATCAAGATCAAAAGCTTATGCACAGCAAAGGAAACAGTCAAGAAAACAAAGAGGCAACCCATGGAATGGGAGAAGATATTTGCAAATGACAGTACAGACAAAAGGTTGATATCCAGGATCTATAAAGAACTCCTCAAACTCAACACACACAAAACAGATAATCATATCAAAAAATGGGCAGAAGATATGAACAGACACTTCTCCAATGAAGACATACAAATGGCTATCAGACACATGAAAAAATGTTCATCATCACTAGCCATCAGGGAGATTCAAATTAAAACCACATTGAGATACTACCTTACACCAGTTAGAATGGCCAAAATTAGCAAGACAGGAAACAACGTGTGTTAGAGGGGATGTGGATAATGGGGAACCCTCTACTTGAAAATTTCCAATGCTACCTGCTAATATGACTTTTCCTTTTGTCACACGAATAAGCCCCAATGTCCTAATATTTGTCACAAGTGCTAAGGGACGGTGAAAAAAAATACCTGCATCGTCCATTTTGTGCCTCCTTCCTATTCAGAAATCTCTTCCACCTGCTTAATCAGAGGACGTTTCACAGGAGAGTTGGATGTCCTATGGTCGTGTGGTTCAGGATCACCAGTTCTTTTGCACAAATATGCATGTCCTTCAAACTCTCCTAGTGACCCAGAATGGAGCCCACTTATATAATCTGGTCATAAAATCACTGGAAACAAGATTACATTACAGAATGATCATGATTGCTCTCCTCATTTGTCAGATCATATGCCACAAATAAAAAGCAGCACATGTTCTAACTGCCTCAGATCTATTCGCTTGGATTATTGTGTCAGTCAGCTCTCTGTGTAGCAGGCTGTCCTTGTCAAATGGGATACCATAATACCTGTATAGTCAAATGAAATTATATGCTGGGGAGCATTTCTGATTTCTGCTGGGTCCTCATGGGTCTAGAGTCAGGTGTGAATCGCTATGCTGTGCTTCTAAAGCTCATTCATGGCGCTGTGTGTGCCTGTAGTGCTCTTCTCTCTCAGCCAATTCATAATCCCTTATTATAAGGTTAATCTTCTATTTATAGATAAAGTTTAGTTTATCATGTGAAACAGATTTAATTCTGTTGTTCGTACATCCATATTAACACTTTGCTTTCTTCCCCATTGAAGTGCTATCTCCCACTCCCCTTAAGTGAGAGTAGCTACCTGTGCTCCAGATCTTACCTGTAGCCATGAATTATTAGATTTTTTTCCACTGAGGTGCCTGGGTGGCTCAGTGGGTTAAAGCCTCTGCCTTAGGCTCAGGTCATGATCCTAAATCCTGGGATTGAGCCCTGCATTGTGCTCTCTGCTCTGCGGGGAGCCTGTTTCCTCCTCTCTCTCTGCCTGCCTCTCTGCCTACTTGTGATCTCTGTCTGTCAAATAAATAAATACAATCTTCGAAAAAAATCTTTCTTAAAAAAAAAAAAAAGATTTGTTCCAGTGAATAAATCATTGGGATGTAATTACCCATAATAGCCTTAATATGTAAGGGGTACACTTTGGTGAACTAAAGGATCTACACAAAAATGAAGAGTATATAGTGAAGTTTCTATTTGTGTATAATTAAGATTGTCTCATAAGTTTGAACTGTTTTTAAGTAATTTAATTTTTTTTAAAGTAGGCTCTACACCCAGTATGGGTGTACATCCCAATGTGGGGCTTGAACTTACAACACTAGCATCACTACCTGAGCTAAGATCAAGAGTTGGACACTTAATTGACTGAGCCAACCAGGTGCCCTATTGCTTTACTAGGTAATTTCTAAAAATTTAAGCATCCCGGTTTTGGGTTCCCGATTTCTAAAGGCAGTGTTGCATATTGAACATAACTCCATGTGGATATTGTGAAGATGAATGATATGTGTGGAATTTCCTTTTTTATCTAAAAAAAAAAACCCTTTCAGGGTAGAAGCTGTGTATTGTGTATACATTTTCTCTCATATAAGCTCACTCACATAGGTACACACACATTTATGATTTTGTCACTGATGTTGAAAGGAAACTACAAGAAGTTGGAAAGGGTACCATGAAGAGAATGGACATTTGAATCAACATGAAATAAAAGAATGCAGAAATATAGACAAAGATGTAAGTCACAATGGGTGACCTTCATTTTTATGTCGAGCTCCTTTATTATGTTTCTTTGAGCAGTGGCCTCAAAGGTCTCAGATTCAGACTACACTCACATTTATGCCATAAGGAATTCATAGAACCAGCTGATGGAGCAGAAGATCTCTAAATCAAATTAAAATTTCCTTTCTACCTACTGTGGGTTTCATCTTAAAATGCCCATTCCTAAGAGAAGCTGATGAATGACTTGAAAAGATTACACTCATTTTTCCCAAATAATTTTATGACCATGCCCATATGAGATTCCTCCTGCAGATGCATATTGTCCCCCTACTAGTTACTTAAAATAAACACATACGTGCTCTTACAGTTCTAGAATCAGAAGATTAGAAGGAGTTTCATCAGGTAATAGCAGGATGTCTGCAGGGTTAAGTTCCTTCTAGAGGGTCAAGGGAGAACGTGTTTTGTTCTAATTCCTGTCTCTCTTGCTGGTGGCCTGCATTGCTGGGCTCCTGGCTCTTCCTCCTCCTTCAGAGCCAACAGAGCAGCGTTTTCAAGGTCTCTCTGACACCAACACTTATGGCTCCCTTGTCAACATTTGGAGGGCTATTGTGACTACCTTTGTCCCATGTGGACAGTCATAACTAATCTCTTTATCTTAATGGAAGCTGATTAGCAACCCTGTTCAATCTGCTACCTGAATTTCCTTGTGCTCTAGAAAAATAACATTTTCATAAGTACTGATTAGGATATGGACATATTTGAGAGACATTTGTTCTGTCTTTAAAACACCTTTATGCAACTAATGAATTGATGATCATTACAAGAAAAACTAATGATGTACTATATGCTGGCTAACTAAACCTAATAATAAAAATTAAATTAATTAACCCACAAAAAAGTCTTTTTAAAATTTTATTTAAGTTCAGTTAACATGAGTTAAATTTTATTTAAATTAATTTAACATGCAATATAAAACATTATTGGTTTCAGAGGTAGAGGTCAGTGATTCATAAATCTTATATAATACCCAGTGTTCGTTACATCACATGCATTCCTTAATGCCCATAACCCAATCACCCCATCTCCCTACTCTTCTACCCTCCAGCAACCCTCAGTTTGTTTCTTAGCTTCAGTCTCTTACAGTTTGTCCCCCTCTATGATTTCATCTTGTTTAATTTTTTCCTCTCTTCTATGATCCTCTGTTTTGTTTCTTAAATTCCACATATTAGTGTGATCATATGATAATTGTCTTTCTCTGATTGTCATAGTTCACTTAGCACAACATACTTTAGTTCCATCATTGAAAATGGCAAGATTTCATTTTTTGATGACTGAGTAATATTCTATTGTATATATCGACATACCAAATCTTCTTTATCCATTCATTCGACGATGAACATCCCAGTTCTTTCCACAGTTTGACTATTGTGGACATTGCTGCTATAAACATTGGCATGCAGGTGCCCCTTTGAATCACTACATTTGTTTATTTGATATATATATACCCAGTAGTGCAATTACTGGGTCAGAGGGTAACTCTATTTTTAAGTTCTTAAGGAAACTTTATACTCTTTTCCAGAGTGGCTGTACCAGCTTCAATTCCCATCAACAGTGTAACAGGGTTTCCCTTTCTCTGCATCCTTGCCAACATCTTTTGCTTCCTGGCTTATTAATTTTAGCCATTCAGACTACTGTGAGGTGATATCTCATTGTTGTTTTGACTTGTATTTCCCTGATGCCAGGTGATTTGGAGCACTTTTTCATGTGTCTGTTGGCCATTTGAATGTCTTCTTTTTTCTAATTTTTATATTACACTCCTTAAAAATTATGTTCAGTTATCCAGCATATAGAACATCATTAGGTCTGTTCATATCATCTGTCCATTTCTTGACTGGATTATTTATTCTTTGGGTGTTGAATTTGATAAGTTCTTTATACATTTTGGATATCCAAAATCTTTTCAAAAGTTTATTATTTCAGGAGTACAACACAGTGATCTGACAAATTTATACATTATGCTCTGCTCACCATAAGTATAGATACCATCTGTCCCCATACAATGCTATTACAATGTATTGACTGTAGTCTTTATGCTGTGACTTTCGTTCTCATGACTTATTCATTCCATAACTGGAAACCTGTATCTCTCACTGTTGTACTCCAGAAATTAATGTAATCCTGTGTGTCAATGCTACTAGAAATTATTATAAAATATAAATATATTTAAAAAAAAACAAAAACAAGTGTATTATTTTTTGTCACTCAAGAGCCTATATATAAAAGAAACGTCAAATTTACATAGCCTATGGAATGAGTGAATGCCCTATTCCTTCAAAATTACATTAAATGACAACTTTTGGTGCAGAAGACCTAAAACTACTTACATCTAACTCTAACACACAACCACAACCTTGCTAATCAAAGAGTGGTCCACAGACCAGGATCCTAACATCAGCATCACCGGGGAACGTGCTAGAAATGCAGAATCTGGACTACACAAGACCATGATCAGATTCGGCATTTATAATGGAATCCATGTGCATTCATGGACACCTTGCAGACAATTTGAAGTTGGAGAAGTGCTGGTCTAGAAAAGGTTTTCTTTCTTGTTACCTTTGTCATTTGGGGCAGCATAATTCTATTTTTGGAGGCTTCTTTCTTGTGGATGTGGGTGTTCAGAGAATCAGACATTACCAGGCATCCTCAGGAGAAAATTCATTCCTGGTTGAGAACTACTGCCTCAGAGTTTGAGAACTAGAAGTATTCTGAGGGAATGACACTCAAGGCCCACCACATACTTCAATGTGAACTTGGAGAAGATCACTGGATGCCACCAAGCACCATTCCTGCATGCAGAATGGAGCTGAGAAATGTACTTGCTCAGGGATAACACGTTTGCTAAAATAAAATCAAACAACCCCTATAAGATGCTCTATATAGGTGATAGCATATTCAAAGACCTAGGTATACCACCTATAATTAACAAGTGTTTTATAATAAGGGACAAAATGAGAGCTCTAAACTTGTGATAAAGTAAGAAATTCTATTGGTAATGGCAGAAGTACTTTTCTTCTATTTTTGTTT
>NW_022631029.1:327775-332775 GCF_010015895.1 Lontra canadensis | reverse complement strand
AATGGAATCGATTCTCTAATTTCCCTTTCTGTGTTTTCATTGTTAGTGTATAAGAAAGTGAATGATTTCTGTACATTGACTTTGTATCCTGCCACGTTGCTGAATTGCTTTATGAGTTGTAGTAGTTTGGAGGTGGAGTCTTTTGGGTTTTACATATAAAGAATCATGTCATCTGTGAAGAGAGAGAGTTTGACATCTTCATTGCCAACTTGGATGCCTTCTATTTCTCTTAGTTTTCTGATTGCTGTTGCTAGGACATCTAATACTATGTTCAACAAGAGTGGTGAGAGTGGGCATCCTTGTCGTGTTCTGGATCTCAAGGGGAAGGCAGCAAGCTTTTTCCCATTGAGGATGATATTTTCTGTAGGTCTTTCATAGGTAGATTTTATGAAGTTCAGGAATGTTCCCTCTATCCCTATACTTTGAAGCGTTTTAATCAGGAACGGATGCTGGATTTTGTCAAATGCTTTTTCTGCATCAATTGAGAGAACCATGTGGTTCTTCTCTCTTCTCTTATTGATTTGTTCTATCATACTGATTGATTTCGGAATGTTGAACCATCCTTTTAGCCCAGGGATGAATCCCACCTGGTCATGGTGGATAATCTTTTGAATGTGCTGTTGGATCCTGTTTGCTAGGATCTTGTTGAGAATCTTAGCATCCATATTCATCAGTGATATTGGTCTGAAATTCTCCTTTTTGGTAGGGTCTTTGCCTGGTTTGGGGCTCAGAGTAATGCTGGCTACATAGAAAGAGTGTGGAAGCCTTTTCCTTCTGCTTAAATTTTTTGAAACAGCTTCAAAGAATAGGTGTTATTTCTTCTTTAAAAGTTTGATAAAAGTGGGGCATTGGGAGGTTGGGGGAACCAGGTGGTGGGTATTAGAGAGGGCACGGATTGCATGGAGCACTGGGTGTGGTACAAAAACAATGAATACTGTTATACTGAAAATAAATTTTAAAAATGTTAAAAAAATAAAAAAGAAAAAAAAAGTTTGGTAGACTTCCCTAGGGAATCCATCAGGTCCTGGGCTCTTGTTTTTGGGAGGTTTTTGATCACTGCTTCAATCTCATTACTAGATATCGGTCTGTTCAGGTTGTCGATTTCTTCGTGGTTCAATTTTGGGAGTTTATAGTTTTCCAGGAATGCATCTGTTTCATCTAGGTTGCTTAGCTTATTGGCATATAACTGTTGATAATAACTTCTGATGATTGTTTCTACTTCCTTGGTTTTAGTTGTGATCTCTCCCTTTTCATTCCTAATTTTATGAATTTGGGCTTTCGCTCTTTTCTTTTGGATTAGTGTGGCCAATGGATGATCGATCTTCTTGATTCTTTCAAAAAACCAGCTTCTAGTTTCATTGATAAGTTCTACCATATCTCTGGTTTCTACCTCATTGATCTCTGCTCTAATCTTGATTATTTCCCTTCTTATGTGTGGAATTGGTTTGATTTGTTGTTGATTCTCCAGTTCTTTAAAGTGTAGAGACAGGTAGTGTATTCTGGATTTTTCAATTTTTTTGAGGGAGGATTCAATGGCTATATATTTCCCCCTTAGGACCACCTTGCTCTATCCCATAGGTTTTGGACTGAAGTGTCTCCATTCTCATTGGTTTCCATGAATTGTTTCAGATCTTCTTTGATCTCCTGGTTGATCCAAGCATTCTTAAGCAAGGTGGTCTTTAGCTTCCAGGTGTTTGAGTTCCTTCAGAACTTTTCCTTGTGATTGCGCTCCAGTTTCAAAGCATTGTGATCTGAAAATATGCAGGGAATCATCTCAGTCTTTTAGTATTGGTTGGGTCTTGATTTGTGACGCAGTATGTGGTCTATTCTTTAGAAGGTTCCATGTGCACTTGAGAAGAATGAGTATTCTGTTGTTTTAGGGTGGAATGTTCTGTATATATCTATGAGGTCCATCTGGTCCAATGTGTCATTCAGTGCTCTTGTTTCTTTATTGACTGTCTGCTTCGATGATCTGTCTATTTCTGAGAGAGGCATGTTAAGATGTCCTACTATTAATGTATTCATATCAATATGACTCTTTATCTTGATTAACAGTTTTCTTATGTAATAGGCCGCTCCCATATTGGGGGCATAGATATTTGCAATGGTTAGATCATCTTGGTGGATTGGCCCTTGAAGAATGATGTAGTGTCCTTCTGTATCTCTGACTACAGTCTTTAGTCTAAAATCTAATTTGTCTGATATGAGAATCACTACCCCAGCCTTCTTTTGAGACCCATTGGCATGAAAGATGCTTCTCCATCCCTTCACTTTCAGTCTGGGTGTATCTTTAGGTTCAAAATGGGTCTCTTGTAGACAACATATGGATGGCTCTTGTCGTTTTATCCAATCTGCAACCCTGTGCCATTTTATGGGCGCATTTAGGCCATTCACATTGAGAGTGATTATTGATAGATACGTTGTTATTGATATCATGTTACCTTTTAAGTTTTCTGTCTGTAGATTTTCTCTATATTTCAGTTCAATGCTCTTCTTAGGATTTTTCCTCTTTTATAGAACCCCCCTTAATATTTCCTGCAGTGTTAGCTTGGTGGTTGCATAGTCTTTTAAGCCTTGCCGGTCTTAGAAACTCTTTATCTCTCCATCCATTTTGAATGTCAGTCTTGCTGGATAAAGTATTCTTGGCTGCATGTTCTTCTCATTTTGTGCCCTGAATATATCTTGCCAGCCCTTTCTGGCTTGCCAGGTCTCTGTGGACAGGTCTGACGTTATTCTGATGGGCTTTCCTCTGTAAGTAAGGAGCCTCTTTGTCCTAGTGGCTTTCAAGAGATTGTATCTACAATTATGATTCCTCAATTTGACCATCAGGTGCCTTGAGATTTTTTGGAATCTATAATCTTGGGTGGAGATCGTTCAGCCTCTAGTACATGAAGGCTGGTTCCATTCGTGAGATTGGGGAAATTTTCATGAAGAACTTGTTCCACTATATCTTCTACACTTCTTTCTTTCTCCTCCTCTTCAGGGATTCCAATAATTCTGATGTTGGAACGTTTCATGGCATCATTTATTTCTCTGATTCTGTTTTCGTGGCTTCTAAGCTGTTTTTTCCAGGCTTCCTCCTTATCCTTTATCTCTATCTTATTGTCCTCCAGATCACTAATTCTGTCTTTTGTCTCAGTAACCCTAGCTTAGTGAGAATTTAGATTAGATTGGAACTCATTGAGAGCATTGTGAACATCATCCCTGGTCGCCTTCATTTTGGCCCTAATCTATTCTGTTTGGTCATCCATGGCTTTCTCCAACCTAGCTATTGCCTGGATAATTGTTAGCATGAATTCTCTTTCTGACATATTGTCTATGTTGATAGCCGTTAGCTCTGTTGCAGAAGGCCCATCCTCTGTATTTTTCTTCTGCTGGGCATTTCTCCTCCTAGTCATTTTGGTGAGAGATGACTGAACGGATGTAGTTGGATGTATCAACCGTGGTGCATTCAAGGTGCACCCTGGAATGCTTCTGAGCAATTAGGGTTCCCCATCCAAACGAGAGAAAAAAAGAAAAGAAAAAGTAACATTAAGAGAGAGTGAGAGGAAAGAAAGGGAAGATAAAAGAGAGGGTTCAGCCCAAATGGGCCCCTAGTTAAGATTTATGAAGTATACAAACAAAAACAGACAAACAAAAATACTGATAAAAGTATATGACAAGAGGCGGGAGGAGTCAAGATGGCGGAGAAGTAGCAGCTGAGACTACTTCAGGTTGCGGGAGATCAGCTAGATAGCTTATCTAAAGATTGCAAACACCTACAAATCCAACGGGAGATCGAAGAGAAGAAGAACAGCAATTCTAGAAACAGAAAATCAACCACTTGCTGAAAGGTAGGACTGGCGGAGAAGTGAATCCAAAGGGACGGGAAGACAGACCCCGGGGGGAGGGGCCGGCTCCCGGCAAGCGGCGGAGCAACGGAGCACAAAATTAGGACTTTTAAAAGACTGTCCCGCTGAGGGACATCGCTCCAGAGGCTTAACTGGGGTGAAGCCCACGCGGGGCCAGTGTGGCCTCAGGTCCCGCAGGGTCACAGAAGGATCGGGGCGTCTGAGTGTCGCAGAGCTCGCAGGTATTAGAACAGGGAAGCCGGCTACAGAGACGGAGCCGAGGAGTGAGCTCACAGCTCGGGCTTACCTTGAACCGGTCGCAGGCTCGGTGAGCTCGGAGTGCAGCCGGAGGCCAGGCAGACGGGAGTAATTGGACGCTGTTCCCTGAGGGCGCACTGAGGAGTGGGACCCCTAGCTCTCGGCTCCTCCGGGCCGGAGACTGGGAGGCCGCCATCTTCCTTCCCGTCCTCCGGACTCTACGGAAAGCGCTCAGGGAACAAAAGCTCCCGAAAGCAAACCCGAGCGGATTACTCAGCCCAGCCCCTGGTAAGGGCGGTGCGACTCCGCCTGGGGCAAAGACACTTGAAAATCACTACAACAGGCCCCTCCCCCAGAAGATCAACAAGAAACCCAGCCAGGACCAAGTTCACTTACGAGGAGTGCGGTTTCAATACCAAGGAGAGCAGCGGAATTCCAGAGGAGGAGAAAGCAAAGCACGGAACTCATGGCTTTCTCCCCATGATTCTTTAGCCTTGCAGTTAATTTAATTTTTTTTTCTTTTTCAATTTTTTTCTCTTCTTCTGCTAAATTTTTTTAACTTCTACCCTTTTCTTTTTTAACGTTTTTTAACTAGTTTATCCAATATATATATATTTTTTCCTTTTTATATTTTTTTCATTATTGGTTTTCTTTTTTTTTATTTGTTTCTTTTTTTATTTTTTATTTTATTTTATTTTTTTTTTCTTTCTGAACCTCTTTTTATCCCCTTCCCCCCCCCCCCACGATTTGGGATCTCTTCTGATTTGGCTAACGCATATTTTCCTGGGGTTGTTGCCACCCTTTTAGTATTTTACTTACTCCTTCATATACTCTTATCTGGACAAAATGACAAGGCGGAAAAATTCACCACAAAAAAAAGAACAAGAGGCAGTACCAAAGGCTAAGGACCTA
>NW_022631029.1:295525-322775 GCF_010015895.1 Lontra canadensis | reverse complement strand
GCATATTTTCCTGGGGTTGTTGCCACCCTTTTAGTATTTTACTTACTCCTTCATATACTCTTATCTGGACAAAATGACAAGGCGGAAAAATTCACCACAAAAAAAAGAACAAGAGGCAGTACCAAAGGCTAAGGACCTAATCAATACAGACATTGGTAATATGTCAGATTTAGAGTTCAGAATGACGATTCTCAAGGTTCTAGCCGGGCTCGAAAAAGGCATGGAAGATATTAGAGAAACCCTCTCGGGAGATATAAAAGCCCTTTCTGGAGAAATAAAAGAACTAAAATCTAATCAAGTTGAAATAAAAAAAGCTATTAATGAGGTACAATCAAAAATGGAGGCTCTCACTGCTAGGATAAATGAGGCAGAAGAAAGAATTAGCGATATAGAAGACCAAATGACAGAGAATAAGGAAGCTGAACAAAAGAGGGACAAACAACTACTGGACCACGAGGGCAGAATTCGAGAGATAAGTGACACCATAAGACGAAACAACATTAGAATAATTGGGATTCCAGAAGAAGAAGAAAGAGAGAGGGGAGCAGAAGGTATATTGGAGAGAATTATTGGAGAGAATTTCCCCAATATGGCAAAGGGAACAAGCATCAAAATCCAGGAGGTTCAGAGAACCCCACTCAAAATCAATAAGAATAGGTCCACACCCCGTCACCTAATAGTCAAATTTACAAGTCTTAGTGACAAAGAGAAAATCCTGAAAGCAGCCCGGGAGAGGAAGTCTGTAACATACAATGGTAAAAATATTAGATTGGCAGCAGACTTATCCACAGAGACCTGGCAGGCCAGAAAGAGCTGGCATGATATATTCAGAGTACTAAACGAGAAAAACATGCAGCCAAGAATACTATATCCAGCTAGGCTATCATTGAAAATAGAAGGAGAGATTAAAAGCTTCCAGGACAAACAAAAACTGAAAGAATTTGCAAACACCAAGCCAGCTCTACAGGAAATATTGAAAGGGGTCCTCTAAGCAAAGAGAGAACCTAAAAGTAGTAGATCAGAAAGGAACAGAAACAATATACAGTAACAGTCACCTTACAGGCAATACAATGGCACTAAATTCATATCTCTCAATAGTTACCCTGAATGTTAATGGGCTAAATGCCCCAATCAAAAGACACAGGGTATGAGAATGGATAAAAAAACAAAATCCATCTATATGTTGCCTACAAGAAACTCATTTTAAACCCGAAGACACTTTCAGATTTAAAGTGAGGGGGTGGAAAAGAATTTACCATGCTAATGGACATCAGAAGAAAGCAGGAGTGGCAATCCTTATATCAGATCACTTAGATTTTAAACCAAAGACTATAATAAGAGATGAAGATGGACACTATATCATACTCAAAGGATCTGTCCAACAAGAAGATCTAACAATTGTAAATATCTATGCCCCTAACGTGGGAGCAGCCAACTATATAAACCAATTAATAACAAAATCAAAGAAACACATCGACAATCATACAATAATAGTAGGGGACTTTAACACTCCCCTCACTGAAATGGACAGATCATCCAAGCAAAAGATCAACAAGGAAATAAAGGCCTTAAATGACACACTGGACCAGATGGACATCACAGATATATTCAGAACATTTCATCCCAAAGCAACAGAATACACATTCTTCTCTAGTGCACATGGAACATTCTCCAGAATAGATCACATCCTTGGTTCTAAATCAGGTCTTAACTGTTATCAAAAAACTGGGATCATTCCCTGCATATTTTCAGACCACAATGCTCTGAAGCTAGAACTCAATCGCAAGAGGAAATTTGGAAAGAACCCAAACATATGGCGACTAAACAGCATCCTTCTAAAGAATGAATGGGTCAACCAGGAAATTAAAGAAGAATTGAAAGAATTCATGGAAACAAATGATAATGAAAATACAACAGTTCAAAATCTGTGGGACACAACAAAGGCAGTCCTGAGAGGAAAATATATAGCGGTACAAGCCTTTCTCAAGAAACAAGAAAGGTCTCAGGTACACAACCTAACCCTACACCTAAAGGAGCTGGAGAAAGAACAAGAAAGAAACCCTAAACCCAGCAGGAGAAGAGAAATCATAAAGATCAGAGCAGAAATCAATGAAATAGAAACCAAAAAAACAATAGAACAAATCAACGAAACTAGGAGCTGGTTCTTTGAAAGAATTAATAAGATTGATAAGCCCCTGGCCAGACTTATCAAAAAGAGAAGAGAAAGGACCCAAATAAATAAAATCATGAATGAAAGAGGAGAGATCACAACTAACACCAAAGAAATACAGACAATCATAAGAACATATTATGAGCAACTCTATGCCAACAAATTTGACAATCTGGAAGAAATGGATGCATTCCTAGAGACATATAAACTACCACAACTGAACCAGGAAGAAATAGAAAGCCTGAACAGACCCATAACCAGTAAGGAGATTGAAACAGTCATCCAAAATCTCCAAACAAACAAAAGCCCAGGGCCAGACGGCTTCCCGGGGGAATTCTACCAAACATTTAAAGAAGAACTAATTCCTATTCTCCTGAGACTGTTCCAAAAAATAGAAATGGAAGGAAAACTTCCAAACTCATTTTATGAGGCCAGCCTCACGTTGATCCCCAAACCAGACAAGGATCCCATCAAAAAAGAGAACTACAGACCAATATCCTTGATGAACACAGATGCAAAAATTCTCACCAAAATACTAGCCAATAGGATTCAACAGTACATTAAAAGGATTATTCACCACGACCAAGTGGGATGTATTCCAGGGCTGCAAGGTTGGTTCAACATCCGCAAATCAATCAATGTGATACAACACATTAATAAAAGAAAAAACAGGAACCATATGATACTCTCCATAGATGCTGAAAAAGCATTTGACAAAGTACAGCATCCCTTCCTGATCAAAACTCTTCAAAGTGTAGGGATAGAGGGCACATACCTCAATATTATCAAAGCCATCTATGAAAAACCCACCGCAAATATCATTCTCAATGGAGAAAAACTGAAAGCTTTTCCGCTAAGGTCAGGAACACGGCAGGGATGTCCGTTATCACCACTGCTATTCAACATAGTACTAGACGTCCTAGCCTCAGCAATCAGACAACAAAAAGAAATTAAAGGCATCCAAATCGGCAAAGAAGAAGTCAAACTATCACTCTTCGCAGATGATATGATTCTATATGTGGAAAACCCAAAAGACTCCACTCCAAAACTGCTAGAACTTGTACAGGAATTCAGTAATGTGTCAGGATATAAAATCAATGCACAGAAATCAGTCGCATTTCTCTACACCAACAATAAGACAGAAGAAAGAGAAATTAAGGAGTCCATCCCATTTACAATTGCACCCAAAACTATAAGATACCTAGGAATAAACCTAACCAAAGAGACTAAGAATCTATACACAGAAAACTATAAAGTACTCATGAAAGAAATTGAGGAAGACACAAAGAAATGGAAAAATGTTCCATGTTCCTGGATTGGAAGAATAAATATTGTGAAAATGTCTATGCTACCTAAAGCAATCTACACATTTAATGCAATTCCTATCAAAGTACCATCCATTTTTTTCAAAGAAATGGAGCAAATAATCCTAAAATTTATATGGAACCAGAAAAGACCGCGAATAGCCAAAGGAATATTGAAAAAGAAAGCCAGAGTTGGTGGCATCACAATTCCGGACTTCAAGCTCTATTACAAAGCTGTCATCATCAAGACAGCATGGTACTGGCACAAAAACAGACCCATAGATCAATGGAACAGAATAGAGAGCCCAGAAATAGACCCTCAACTCTATGGTCAACTAATCTTCGACAAAGCAGGAAAGAATGTCCAATGGAAAAAAGACAGCCTCTTCAATAAATGGTGTTGGGAAAATTGGACAGCCACATGCAGAAAAATGAAATTGGATCATTTCCTTACACCACACACGAAAATAGACTCAAAATGGATGAAGGACCTCAATGTGAGAAAGGAATCCATCAACATCCTTGAGGAGAACACAGGCAGCAACCTCTTCGACCTCAGCCGCAGCAACATCTTCCTAGGAACATCGCCAAAGGCAAGGGAAGCAAGGGCAAAAATGAACTATTGGGATTTTATCAAGATCAAAAGCTTTTGCACAGCAAAGGAAACAGTTAACAAAACCAAAAGACAACTGACAGAATGGGAGAAGATATTTGCAAACGACATATCAGATAAAGGGCTAGTGTCCAGAATCTATAAAGAACTTAGCAAACTCAACACCCAAAGAACAAATAATCCCATCAAGAAATGGGCAGAAGACATGAACAGACATTTCTGCAAAGAAGACATCCAGATGGCCAACAGACACATGAAAAAGTGCTCCATATCACTCGGCATCAGGGAAATACAAATCAAAACCACAATGAGATACCACCTCACACCAGTCAGAATGGCTAAAATTAACAAGTCCGGAAATGACAGATGCTGGCGAGGATGCGGAGAGAGGGGAACCCTCCTACACTGTTGGTGGGAATGCAAGCTGGTGCAACCACTCTGGAAAACAGCATGGAGGTTCCTCAAAATGTTGAAAATAGAACTACCCTATGACCCAGCAATTGCACTGCTGGGTATTTACCCTAAAGATACAAACGTAGTGATCCGAAGGGGCACGTGCACCCGAATGTTTATAGCAGCAATGTCTACAATAGCCAAACTATGGAAAGAACCTAGATGTCCATCAACAGACGAATGGATAAAGAAGATGTGGTATATATATACAATGGAATACTATGCAGCCATCAAAAGAAATGAAATCTTGCCATTTGCGACAACATGGATGGAACTAGAGGGGATCATGCTTAGCGAAATAAGTCAATCGGAGAAAGACAACTATCATATGATCTCCCTGATATGAGGGAGAGGAGATGCAACATGGGGGGTTAATGTGGTAGGAGAAGAGTAAATGAAACAAGTTGGGATTGGGAGGGAGACAAACCATAAGTGACTCTTAATCTCACAAAACAAACTGAGGGTTGCTGGGCAGAGGGGGGTTGGGGGGGGTTATGGACATTGGGTAGGGTATGTGCTATGGTGAGTGCTGTGAAGTTTGTAAACGTGGAGATTCACAGACCTGTACCCCTGGGGGGGAAAAATATATATATATATATGTTTATAAAAAATAAAATTATAAAAAAAAAATTAAAGTATGTATATGCATGAAAAAAAAAAGTATATGACAAGAGAAAAAAATATATATATAAGCAAATAAAGTAAGAACCTCGTCAAAAAGAACCCCAAGTATAAGATTTTTATACTCTCAGTACAAACACAAAAACACAGAAACACTGGCAGAAGAAAAAGATGGGAGAGTGGTTATAAATTCTGAGTGTGGGAGAGGAAGTTGTTTTCATTCTTCCTGGATGTATCTTGATATCTTGGTAAAGGACTCAACTTTCTTAAGATCAAGGGGGATAAAAAATTGGTTTACCTATAGGGTTAGCATTGATTGGGGAAAGAAGATTACCTTGAAGTTTAACTCTTTATGAATATTAGAAAATAAAATAAAAAAGGAAAAATCTAGACTAAACTAAACTAAAATTTAGGGAAAAAATAATAGAATTGCAAAAGAAAAACACAGGTGTACGTATCAAAAAATTCAGGTTAGAAGGTTATTATGGAATTTGATGTACTGGACATCTCACTGTGATGGTAAATAGGTTAAAAAATTATCTATATAAAAAATGAACCAGAATAGTGGGAATGAGTTAAAAATAAAAGTTGCTTTTAATTAATTCAAATTAAAACCACATTGAGATACCACCTTACACCATGTAGAATGGCCAAAATTAGCAAGACAGGAAACAACGTGTGTTGGAGGGGATGTGGAGAAAAGGGAACCCTCTTACACTCTTGGTGGGAATGTAAGTTGGTGCAGCCACTTTGGAGAACAGTGTGGATATTCCTCAAGAAATTAAAAATAGAGCTTCCCTATGACCCTGCAATTGCACTTCTGGGTATTTACCCCAAAGATACAGATGGAGTGAAAAGAAGGGCCATCTGTACCCCAATGTTTATAGCAGCAGTGGCCAAGGTCGCCAAACTGTGGAAAAAAACAAGATGCCCTTCAACGGACGAATGGATAAGGAAGATGTGGTCCATACACACTATGGAGTATTATGCCTCCATCAGAAAGGATGAATCCCCAACTTTTGTAGCAACATGGACAGGACTGGAAAAGATTATGCTGAGTGAAATAAGTCAAGCAGAGAGAGTCAATTATCATATGGTTTCACTTATTTTTGGATCATAACAAATAGCATGGAGGACAAGGGGAGTTAGAGAAGAGAAGGGAGTTGAGGGAAATTGGAAGGGGAGGTGAACCATGAGAGATTATGGACTCTGAAGAACAATCTGAGTGTTTTGAAGGGGCGGGGGGGTGGGAGGTTGGGGGAACCAGTTGGTGAGTATTAGCCATGGATTGCATGGAGCACTGGGTGTGGTGCAAAAACAATGAATACTGTTACACTGAAATTAAATTTAAAAAAATTTTTAAAAATTAAAAATATAAAAAATTTAAAAAATCTTTAAAAAATAAAAAATAAAAAAATAAATAAAAGTTGTCCTATGAAGTAGTGGTGGTTGTTCTCTCGTAATCTTTTTTTTTTTTTTTTCCTGGTTGGTTTTCCAGGGGAGAGGCCTGCCACGTGGGTTTTCATTCAATAATGTTCCCTGAGTTAAGTCCTCCCACCCCCCTTAAGGGGGTGGGCTCCTAGGAAACCGTTTTTTTTTTTTTTTCAGGATTTTGTTCTCTGGAGGTTTTTATGTTTGTTCACCTTTTTTTTTTTTTTTAAATTTCCTCTTGCCTTGACTGCTTTTGATGGTTTTTGTAGGTTTAGAGGAAAGCAAACTGCACCCTGACCTCCCTCTCAGAGAGAAGCCTCAGTCTGGTCCCCTGTGGGTGCTGTAGAGTCCGTATAAATTCCGCCTTGGCCGCTGGCAGAGCAGGTTCGGAGTCACGGTCCCTGGGGGCTCAGGATCCTCTACTTGTACTGAAAACCACGGCAGCAGTGGCTGTCTGGGCAGCTCCAGACCACCAAAGAGTTTTCAAGCAGCGATAGCACACTGAGATTTTCCCACTGGCCCTGGCTGGGAGTGCCTGGTCTTTCTGAGTCTATGAGCGCCGGGCTTGCACGCACCTCTCTCAGGGGAGGCTGTGGGTCACGGGCGCACATCTCAGGCTCTGGTAGCCGGGCCAGGTCCAAGAGCACCAGGCTGGGCCTTTGCACACCTCTCTCAGGGGAGAGTTTGGGGCGTGCGCACATCTCAGGCTCTGAAGCAATGGCGCAGGTCTAAGAATGCTGGGCTGGGCCTTCGCACACCTCTCTGGGGGGTGAGGGGCACGGGCATCTCAGGCTCTGTAGCAGGGCTCGGCCTCTGCCCCCTGGCGATGCTCCCAGCCCCTCACAGGAACTGGCCCCCATGCATTCTTGGGCGCGCTGGCAGCTCAGGGACCAAGACCTGGTTTCTCCACTGCACTCTCTCTGGCTCAGTGCCAGGGGAGGCTGTCCTGGGCCCGGGGACTTAAGCCCCTGTCCCTAGCCGCCCTGATTCCCACAATTTCCACACACCCCCCCCCCCCCCCGCCCCGCGATCCTTTGCTCTTTCTGAGTGCTTTCAACCAGTCTCCAAGTTAATGCTGGTCCCCAGATGCAGGGCACTCTCATATTAGGGGTATTACTTTCCAGTTGGTTGCCTCTGGTGGCTCCCTCCCCCTTTTATCTTCTGATATCAGTCCTACGTTCCCACTCCACTTTACCTGCCCACTGGAATCTTCTGAACCTGTTGAGATCCAGACATGTATAATTCTGATCTCAGGCTGATTTCATGGGTGATCAGAGTTCTTTGGTATGTAATCAGCTCACTTTAGGGTACAGGTTGAAACGGCGCCTCCTTCTACTTCCCTGCCATCTTGTCTCCCCCAGCATCGCTTGCCCTCCTTAATGCACATCTTTCTTATCCACTCATCAGTTGGTGGACATTGGGCCCTTTCCATGTTTTGGCTATTACTGACAATGTTTCTGTAAATATCAGGGTGTGTATGTACTCCTTCATATTAGTATTTTTTATCTTTTGGGGGAAAACTTAGTACTGCAACAGAGGGAATAGGGAAAGATATTAGCAAATGATATATCTGATAAAGGGTTTTTATCCAAAATTTATAAAGAATGTATCAAAGTCAACACCCAAAAAACAAATAATCCAGTTAAGATATAGGCTGAAGACATGAATAGATACTTTTCCAAAGAAGGCATACAGATGGCTAACAGACACATGAAAAGATGCTCAACATCACTCATCAGGGAAACACAAATCAACGCTACAATGGTATATCCCCTCACAGAAGTCAAAATGGCTAAAATTAACAACACAGGAAAGAAAAGGTGTTGATGAGGATGTGAAGAATAGGGAACCCTCTTGCATTTTTGGTGGGAATGCAAACTGGGGCAGCCACTCTGGAAAGTATGGTGGTTCCTAAAAAAGTTAAAAGTAGAACTACCTTATGATCCAGCAATTGCATTCTTAGGTATTTACCTGAAGGATCTATGGACCTTCTTATCTCAGTACCACATGCTCTTTGTCTAAAAGATGTCAATACTCAACATTTACACCTCAAATGAAGGAGAGCATTTGTCATTAAACCTGTAATACCTTTCCTATTAAGGAAAAAGGTTGAATGGACAGGAATTCCCAATCAGAGATGTCAGGTAACTTTCCTTAAATGGGATCAGATCTATACCAAAATAAATTTATATATATATTTTTTATTGCAAAATATAAATGGTACCATGTCACTCCGTTCATAATGCCCATTTGGTACAAATCAATGCTATGATGAGTTATAACTGCAAACTGTTAGAATGGCTAAAATTAACAACACAGAAACAACAGTTTCTGGCAAGGATGTGCAGAAAGTGAAACCCTCTTGTCCTGTTGGTGGGAATGCAAACTGGTACAGCCATTCTGGAAAACAGTATGGAGGTTCCTCAAAAAGTTAAAAATAGAACTCCTCTACATTCCCATAGGTGCACTTCTATGAATTCAAAAGGGGATTCATGCAAATAACACGAAAATATGAATTCAAAGGGACACATGCACTTCAGTGATTATATCAACCTTGTCTATAATAGCCAAACTATATGCCAAGTGCCCATCATCTTATGAATGGATAAAGTAATATTGGGAGACTTTATATATATATATAATTTATATATATATAAAATTTATATATATATAAAATAAATTAAATAAATAATAAATAAAAAAATAAAATAATTAAATAAATAAATTTATATGAAATAAATATAAATATATAAATATAAATATATTTGTAAAATATATTTATAAAAATAAATATAAAATAAATAATAAATAAATACAAATATAAATAAATTATATATATATATCAGCTATCAAAGGAATTAAATCTTACCACATGGAGAACGCAGATGGAGCTAGAGTATCTTATGCTAAGTAAAGTAAGTCAGTCAGAGGAAGTTGAATATGATATGATTTCACTCGTGTGGAATCAAAGAAAAAAAATCATAAGGAAAGAAAAGAGGAGGCAAATCAAAACACAGGCTCTCTTCTTCTTCTTCTTCTTCTTCTTCTTCTTCTTCTTCTTCTTCTTTAATTTAAATTCAGTTAGTTAGCATATGATGTCTCCCTACCAGCAGTGGCCAGGCTTGCAGTTTACTGTGATCTGAGCTGAGAGTTGCCTCCTGGGCTCACTGACCATAACCAGTTTCCCCACTCCACTCCTTGGTCACCCTATCAGATCAGGTACACTTGTTCTTTCTGAGTCTCCTGGAATCCTGAGACCACAATGATCCACCTAGAATTTTGCTCTTTTCATCCCCTGAGCCCCTTTTAGAAAGGGATGTCTGTCCCTGGAGCAGATTTCTAATGGTTCCCATTTTGTGCTCTGATGTTCTATCACTTTCTTTTAGCCAGCTTATGGAGGCTTCCTCCCCACTCTGGTTATCTTCCAATATTTTGGAAGTGTATGATTCAGCACTTCTGACCTTGCAGAAAGCAGTCATTTTTCTAACTGTAGAGTTCCAGATAAATCTTTTTATATCTCAGGTGGAATTCATGTGTGTTCAGAATGGTTTCATAGATATCCAGTTAAATTTGAGGGACCAGATAAAGGAAGGTTCCCTACTCTGTCATCATCTTGTCTCCCTCCTACAGTTACAAACTTTCTTTCATGATGACAATTCTCAAGATACCCTCCCCTAGCTACTTTCAAAACTATAATACAGTTTTGTTAGCTAGAGTTACCATACTGGACATGACATCTCCATGACTTATTCATTTTATAATTGGAAATTCATGCCTTTTGACATTTTGACCATTTCATACACTCCCCACCCACTAACTCAGGATACTGCCAATCTGCTCTGTATATCCACCACCTTGGTTTGGTTTTGTCTTGTTTTAAAGATTCCATATATGAAGGAGATCATATGGTATTCATCTTCCTCTGTCTGACTAATTTCCCTGAGGATAATGCCCTCAAGGTCCACCTATGAATGGCAAGATTTCATTATTTTCTATGGCTGAATAAAATTCTATTATATGTGTGTGTGTTTGTTCACACACACACACATACACACACACACACATATATATATCTTAGCATGCATGTATATATAGTACAGTTCCTTTTTCATTTCATTTTAATTCCAGTATAGTTAATATACAGTGTTTATTTTTTCAGGCATATAATGTAATGATTCAACACTTCCATACATCACCGAGTACAACACCCTTTATCCAGTCATCCACTGATGAACTTCTATCTAGGTAGTTTCCATGTCTTTGTTACTGTAAATATGCTGCAAAATGAAAAGGGTGTGTATATCTTTTTAAGTTTGTGTTTTTATTTCCTTCAGAAAATGCTCAGAAGTGAAATTCATGGATCATATGGTAGTTCTATTTTTAATGTTTCAAGGAACCTCCATACTGTTTTCTACAGTGGCTGCCCCAATTTACATCCCTACCAACAGTGCGCAGGATTCCCTTTTCTCCACATTCTCACCAACACTTGTTTCTTGTCTTTTGGATACTGACCATTCCAAGAGGCATGAGGTAATATTGCATTGTGGCTGTGATTTCTGTTTCCCTGGTGATTACTGATGTTGAACACCTTTTTTTGAAAACTTATTTTATTTAAATTAATTTAGTTAACATATAGTGTATCAATATTTTCAGATGTAGAGTTTAACAATTCATTAGTTGCATATGCACCCAGTACTCATTGTATCACATGCCCTCTCTAATGCCCATCACCCAGTTGTCTGATCCCCCCACCCACCTCCACCCCAGCACTCCCAGCTTGTTTCCTATAGTTAAGAGTCTCTTACAGTTTGTCTGCCTCTCTAACTTCATCTTATTTATTTTTTCTTCCCTTCCCCTATGATCCTCTATTTTGTTCTTAAATTTGACATATGTGTGAAATCATACAATAATTGTTTTTCTCTGATTGAGTTATTTCACTCAGAATAATACCCTACAGTTACATCCACATCAAAGTAAATGGTAAGATTTTAATTATTTCTGGTGGCTGAGTAATATCCATTATATATAATACATATATATTTAAATATAATCATTATATTAGTATATATTACATATATAATTATAATGTTATATATGTAATCTGATTATCCATTCATCTATCAATGGACATCTGGGCTCTTTCTGTACTTTGGCTATTGTGGATATTGCTGCTATAATTATTAGGGGTGCAGGTGTCCCTTCAAATTGCAACACTTGTATCCTTTGGTAAATACCTAGTAGTGCAATTGCTTGGTCATGTAGTAGCTCTATTTTTAACTTCTTTTTTGTTGTTTTTGTTGTTTTTAAAAAAAATTTTTTTTTTCATTTCTTTCCAGTGTTATAGTATTCATTGTTTTTGCATCACACCCAGTGCTCCATGCAATACGTGCCCTCCCCAATACCCACCACCTAGTTCCCACAACTTCTCACCCCCCTCCTCTTCAAAACCCTCAGGTTGTTTTTCAGGGTCCATAGTCTCTCATGGTTCACCTCCCCTTCCAATTTCCCTCAACTCCGATCTCCTCTCCATCCCCCCATGTCCTCCATGTTATTTGTTATGCTCCACAAATAAATGAAACCATATGATAATTGACCATCTCTGCTTGACTCAGCATAATCTCTTCCAGTCCCATCCATGTTGCTACAAAAGTCACGTATTCATCCGTTCTGATGGAGGCAAAATATAGTGTATATGGACCACATCTTCCTTATCCATTCCTCCATAAATTTCTTTTCAGTGCTCCAGAATTCACTTTTTATGTACAACACCCAGTGCTCTATATAATACATGCCCTCCATTATACCCACCACCAGGCTTGTCCAACCTCCCACCTCCCTCCCCTCCAAAACCTTCCATTAGTTCCTCAGAGTTCACAGTCTCTCATGGCTCTTCTGCCCCTCTGATTTCCCCCAACTCACTCACCTCCATCTCCCCATGTCCTCTGTGTTATTTGTTATACTCCACAAATAAGCAAAACCATATGATAATTGACTCTCTCTGCTTGACTTATTTCACTTAGCATAATCTCCTCTAGTTTCATCCATGTTGATACAAAAGTTGGGGATTCATTCTTTCTGATGGAGGCATAATACTCCATAGTGTGTATGGACCACATCTTCTTTATCCATTCGTCCATTGAAGGGCATCCTTGTTTTTCCACAGTTTGGCGACTGTGGCCATTGCTGCTATGAACACTGGGGTACAGATGGGTCTCCTTTTCACTACATCTGATTTTTTGGGCTAAATACCAAGTAGTGCAATTGCAGGTCATAGGGAAGCTCTATTTTTAATTTCTTAAGGAACCTCCACACTGTTTTCCAAAGTGGTAACACCAACTTGCATTCCGACCAACTGTGTAAGAGGGTTCCCCATTTTCCACATCCTCTCCAACACATATTGTTTACTGTCTTGTTAATTTTGGCCATTCTAACTGGTGTAAGGTGATATCTCAATGTGGTTTTGATTTGAATCTCCCTGATGGCTAATGATGATGAATATTTTTTCATGTGTCTGTTAACCATTTGTATGTCTTCTTTGGAGTAGGTTCTGTTCATGTCTTCTGTGGATAATTACTTTTTCTGGTGCTGTCATGTGGGTTACAGGTGTTTGGCAGAGCCCTTCAGACATGGCCAAATATCCCCAGTTGAAAGCCACCATAACACTGGATGTTCTTTCCTATTTTGTTGAAGATTAGTTGATCATAGAATTGAGGGCCATTTCTGGGGTCTCTATTGTATTCCATTCATCTGTGTATCTATTTTTGTGACAATACCATGCTGTCTTGTTGACCACAGCTTTGTAATATAGTTTGAAGTCAGGCATTGTAATGCCACAACCTTTGGTTTGCATTTTGAACAATCTTCTGGCTGTTCAAGGTCTTCTCTTATTCCATACACATTTTAGGATTGTTCCTTCTAGCTCTGTGAAAATGCTGATGGTATTTTGATAGGGATTGCATTGAATGTGTAAATTTCTCTGGGCAGCATAGATATTTTAATGATGTTTATTCTTCCAATCCATGAGCATGTACTGTTTTTCCGTCTATTTGAGTCTTCTTCGATTTCTTTCATGAGTGTTCTGTAGTTTTTTGAGTATAGGTCCTTCACCTTTTTGGTTAGGTTTATTCCAAGGTATCTTATGGTTTTTGGTGCTACTATAAATGGAATCAATTCTCTAATTTCCCTTTCTATAGTTTCATTGTTAGTGTAAAATAAAGCAACTGATTTCTGTGCATTGATTTTGCATCTCGCCACACTACTGAATTGCTCTGTGAGTTCTAGTAATTTGGGAGTGGAGTCTTTTGGGTTTTCCACTTAAAGTATCATCCCATTTTTCAAAATGCTGGAACAAACAATCGTAATTTTTTTTTAGATTTTATTTATTTATTTGACAGACAGAGATCACAAGTATGCAGAGCAAGAGACAGAGATAGGCAGGCAGAAAGGTGGGAGGGAAGCAGTCTCCCTGCTGAGCAGAGTGCCCGATGTGGGGCTCGATCCCAGGACCCTGAGATCATGACCTGAGCCAAAGGCAGAGGCTTACTTAACCCACTGAGCCACCCAGGCACCCCAACAATCCTAAAATTTGTATGGAACCAGAACATTCCCAAACTGTGATGGAAATTTTGAAAAAGAAAAACAAAGCTGGGGGCATCACATTACCTGATTTCAAGCTTTATTACAAAGCTGTGATAACCAAGGCAGCATAGTACTGGCACAAAAACAGACACATAGACCAGTGGAACAGAGTAGAGTGCCCAGATATGGACTCGCAACTCTATAGTCAATAATCGTCAACAAAGCAGGAAAAAAATAAACAGTGGAAGAGACAGTCTCTTCAATAAATTGTGCTGGGAAAATTGAACAGCTATGTGTAGAAGAATGAATCTCGACCATTCCCTTTTGTCATACACAAAAATAAACTCAAAATGGATGAAAGACCTAAATGTGAGACAGGAATCCACCAAAATCCTAGAAAAGAACATAGGCAGTAACCTCTTTGACATTGGCCACAGTAATTTCTTTCAAGATACGTCTCCAATGGCAAGGGAAACAAAAGTGAAAATGAACTTTTGGGACTTCATCAAGATAAAAAGCTTCTGCACAGCAAAAGAAACAGTCAATGAAACTAAGAGGCAATCCATGGGATGGGAGGAGATATTTGCAAATGACACTACAGATGAAGGACTGATATCCAAGATCTCTAAAGATCTTCTCAAACTCACCACCCAAAAAAACCAGAGAATCAAATAAAAAAATTGGCAGAAGATATGAACAGACACTTCTACATTGAAGGTATACAAATAGCTAGCAGACACATGAAAACAATGTTCATCACCATTAACCATCAGGGAAAAATCAAAATCTCATGGAGATATCACCTTACACCAGTTAGAACGGCAAATATTAACAAGGCAAGAAACAATAAATGTTGGAGAGGATGTGGAGAAAGGGGAACCCTCTTACACTGTTGGTGGGAATGCAAGTTGCTGCAGCTACTTTGGAAAACAGTGTTGATATTCCTCAAAAAATTAAAAATAGAGCTATCCTATGACCTCGCAGTTGTATTACTGGCTATTTACCCCAAAGACACAGATGTAGTGAAAATAAGGGCCATGTGTACTCCAATGTTCATAACAGCAATGTCCACAATAGCCAAACTGTAGGAAGAGCTGAGATGCCCTTCAATGGACAAATGGATAAAGAAGATGTGGTCTATATATACAGTGGAATATTACTCAACCACCAGAATGGATGAATATCCAACTTTTGTATCAACATGGATGGGACTGGAGAAGATTATGCTGAGTGAATTAAGTCAAGCAGAGCAAGTCAATTATATAGTTTTACTTGACTAAAATAACATAATAAAAAAATAAAAATAAAGAAAGATAATGTCAGGTAATTCCAAAGAAGTAGGTAGCATTTCCACTGATTAAACTTCAGGAAAAAAAGGAGTCACTCGCCCACAGTATATGCTTCTCATATTTTATAATTTATTTGTGAAGGCATTCTGTACATTGAAATACAGCTCCTCCTGAGGACTGCCTGGTGATGCAGTTCTGGACTCTGTATTATAAGAGTCACCTTGGAATAAATTAGACTGTGAACCCAAGATCTGAAGACTGTTCTCACTCCAGAAAGCACACATACACATGCACACACACACACACACACACACACACACACACACACAATCATACACACTTACACACATCCCAAATCATTGCTCCCTGGGCTGTGTTTTTATCATGACTCCTCACCCCCCGTCCCAGGATGAACCTGGAGTGGCTGCAACTCAGCCTGGCCAGATCACTAATCATCCCCCTAAAAAATGTAAAATGCTACCGACATTCCAATGAGCAAGCTTCCCATGGACAGACATATTTACCACTATAAAATTTAGAACATTTTCTGGGCAATACACCCAACCAAAAGTCAATAAACAATACTCTGTCAACTGCTTTTAGAATCCCACTAGCTGAAGAATAGGCATAGAGTTTATGGATTTATAGTAATACGCATCTAATAATGAAACTGGTAATCAAATACACCAATGTTTTCCCAAAGTCAGTAATGGCTTAAGAAAAAAATAAGTAATCTATTGCACACTCATCAGCCTGTGAGACAATGTAAAGATCGCTCACACTCCCCCTCCAATTTCCCCCAATTCACTCTCCTCTCCATCTCTCCATGTACTCCATGTTATTCCTTATGCTCCACAAGTAAGTGAAACCTATGATAAATCAGAGGGGGAGATGAGCTTTGAGAGACTGTGGATTCTGAGAAACAAACTGAGGGTTTTGGAGGGGAGTGGTGGGGGTTTGGCTGAGCCTGGTGGTGGATATTATGGAGGGCATGTATTGCATGGAGCACTGGGTGTGGTGAATAAACAATGAATTCTGGAACACTGGAAAAAAAAAGATCTCTCACACACATTTGGTTGGAATTTTTAAACAGATAGTTTTCTCGAATTTTGCTGGCAGAAATGTGAACTGTTACAATGTTGAGAAAACAACCTAGAGACAGCTATAAATATGAAAATACACATATTGTTCAGCTCAGAAATTCTCAATCTCAACACTATTGACATTCTGGTCCAGTCTGTTCTCTGTGGTGGCCTGTGTCCTGGGCTTTGTATGATGTTCAGAGTGTCCCTGGCCTCTTCTGACACCTCCCATGTGACTCCGAATTCCTCAGTGCCCCCCCACCCCGGGGAACAATATTTCCTCCAGTGGAAAACCTGATTTTTAACATAACAATTTCCAGATATTTTTGTAGAATTCTTATAAAGCAATATATTGAGAAAGAATGGAAAAGGCTTTCAAATCGTGAGTAGCATAGCCACATCATGAAATATCAAGCAGACTCTGAAATAAAGAATCAGCATTACCCTAGTTGACTGGAGGCAAGCTCATGAGGTATTATTGAGCAAAAAGGAAGAATAGAAGCAGATAGGAAAAAAGGCATCCCTAAAACGTAAAAAGAATTTCTGATGAGCATATGATACAACTTATCCATTTGTACAGTGTATGAATGTGCATGTGTGTGTAATCTAGGAACAGTTTTTCAGTTTTATTTATTTATTTATTTATTTATTTATTATATATGTTAGTCAACAAACAGTATGTCATTCATTTTTGATGCAGTGTTCCAAGATTTATTGTTTACATATAACACCCAGTGCTCCATACAATATGAAACCTCCTTAATACCCCATCACTATGCCAATGCATCCCCCAACCCATTCCCCTCTAAAACCCTTGGTTTGTTTCTCAAAGTCCACAGTCTCTCATGGTTTGACTCCCCCTCGGAGTCAAACTAATGTCCTCCATGCTACTAATGTCCTCCATGCTATTCCTTATGTTCCTCAAGTAAGTGAAACCATATGATAATTGACTTTCTCTACTTTACTAATTTCACTCAGGAAGAGAAGTTTTTAAAGACACTAAGTACTTAAGAAATAAAGATTGTCAGGAGGAATGAAATTAGGTCAAGTATACTGTTTTCAAAACAACTGTGTAAAACAAAATTCAATGAGAATCTAAAACTAATGTATGTGAAGACATAAAATAATAATTCAGTGCTGTCAAGATGGGTCACTAATTCCAGATTAAATGTCCAAAGACTTGGAATAAAATAATATGAATGAGTGATCTTTACAACTGGGGAGTAAGCACTAAGTGATTATTTTTTCTGACATAAAGATATGCAGATTGAAATATGCTTATGAAGATAAAGGCAATCTTCAGTCAAATGTAAAGAAGAGATGATGGTCAAATATGATGCAACTTTTAGAAATGGATCTCATCACAAAGAGACAAAGACCCATGGGGAATGACAGAGATGCAAAAACAATTGGGTAATACATATAGAGGTGATTTATTAGCAATGTACAAAGTATCATTTATTTTCATTTTTGTTTATTGCAAGGACTGCTAAGTAAAAAAATATTAGTGACAGCTCAGTATTTCAGAATGGATAATATCAAAAAAGCAATATAAAGAATACCATATACGGAGTGACAGATCTGAGCCCATACCACTAATAATACAATTCAACACATATATGTCAATACATATACACTAGAACACAATGAAAACAACGAAATTGGTAAAACAAATAGAAACCCCTCTTCTGATTCCTTGTTTGAAAGAATCCAATCAAAAGCAGGAATAAACCACTGACTCCACTGTACAAATGCAATGACATGGTAGAGACAATGTACTGTACAGAAAAAAATGAAAAGCTAATCCACAAATATATTCAGCTCCCTTAGTAATGAAATCATTTCAAAGCAAAGCTCCTTCATATAGTTTTCATTGTTAGATAATTGTTTTCACATGAGTACCCAGAGGAACAGGGGATGCTGTGAAAAAGTATGCCTCATGAATTACTGTCACAGGGCCCTATCTGCAAGAAATAAATTGGTCTAGGTTTTTCTTATCAGTATGGAAACAGAGTCCAATATGTCCCATTTTAAAGGCAAAAAAGAAATGCCCTGACTTCACTGGACATCCCTCCATACCTAATATTCTTATTCTGTTTAATTGCAAAACTCAGTGGTTATGTTCTATTTTTATTGGAAATACTTTATGCCTCCCATCCCTTCACTTCATTGTCACCAGTCACCCATGTGTTGCTGAGCTCACTATTCACTTCTTTCTTTAACATCATCAAAGGATTCATTCATCAGCTCATCAGCCAAGCAATTGAGCATAGAGATCCCCAGGTTCTGGGCAAGGCTGGAGGCTGTCAGGCGACCTCAGGTAAATGCATCAGGCTTGGATTTTGTCTAACCCTTGCCTTCAGGACCTGCTGGGCTCTGGGACTCACCTGAATGGCAGCTCTGAAGGAGGGGTCTCTATGTGGTGGTCTGAATTCCTCCTGGGTGGGGATGATGGTGACTAAACTCTGTCCCCTCACAAGACAGCAGGAAGGAGGCTGGCATCAGTCTTCCAGCCAAGCTTAGGATTCCAGAGACAACAATCTTGTCCCATCCAGCCCAAGGGGGCACAGGCAGAGTATCTCCTGCTACACAGGAGATATTTAGAGCTTCCTCTGTCTGTTCATGAGGCATTTTTCCTTCCTGCTCCTCCAACCTCTAAGCACACGAGTTTCCTATGGGACACTGGTGTGGACATGAAGGAAAATTTTCCTGGAGATTGTGTGTTCCTTACAGACTAGGTTATAACCAAGTGAATCCAGAGCTCTTCCTCAGGAGCTCTGTTGCTCCCAGAGCACAGACCTTTTAGCACCTTATCCCAACCCTGACTTCAACTTTTCCACAAAGTCTAGGACTGAGCAATGTGTATTGATTAGATCCCTTGGATCTCCGAAATGTTGACTTGTGTTGGACACACAGCTCTGCGGTCTATAGACTATCACTGTTCGCCTTTCCAGTGAGGAGAACTAAACTGTTTTGATATAAACCTTGAGCAAGGTATGCCTGGGTGGCTCAGTCCATTGGGCATCTGCCTTCAGCTCAGGTCATGATCCTGGGATACTGGGATTGAGTCCCATATCAGGCTCCTTCCTAGTGGGGAGCCTGTTTCCCTCTGCATGTCACTCCCCCTGCTTGTGCATGCTCTTTCTCTCTCTCCCTCTGACAAATAAATAAATAAAGAAAATCTTAAACAAACAAACAAACAAGCAAACAAACATCTTGAGCAAGACATACCTCAGCTCCATGACACATTTGCCAAATGATTAGGAATTTCATACTTGTAAATTTAGTTATTTGGTCCCTTACTTTGAAACATTTGTTAATTATAAGAATTATAAGAAATAAATTTAGATTTTTTGCACTTTTTTATGATTTTGGAATAAAAATAATAAGCCCATCTGTCCCCGTAGCTTCCAGAATGAACCAAGTCTTGCAAACATTTTTTTTTTAGCCCAAGGAGAACCATTTCAGAGTTTTGACCCCTTGAATTGTCAGACCATAAATGTGTTTTAAACACTAATGTACTCATTTTACATTGTCATTAGGAACTGAATAAAAACACTTACCCAATAAATTTTTTTTATATTACAAATGTATTTATTTTGAAGAGACTAATCCTTCAAAAATTTTATGCATGGGTATGGAAAAAGATCCATTTTCTACAAATATTTACTGAATATAAAACACATACAGAAAAGTTTACAATTGCAATTGTACAGCTCATCGATGTATCCAAAGGAATCACCCATGTATATAACACCTGGATAAAGTCATAAAAGATCAGCAGCTCTCCAGAAGATCCAAGGTGTCTCATCTTTCTTCCTCCCAAATTCAACCATTACTTAGATTTCTAAAATGAGAGATTAGTGTATACCTATGTACTTAAATGGGCACATGTCATGTGCATTTGTTTGTTTCCTGCATATGACTTTTTTAAAAATAATTTTTTATTTATTTTCAGCATAACAGTATTCATTGTTTTTGTACCACACCCAGTGCTCCATGCAATCCATGCCCTCTCTTATACCCACCACCTGGTTCCCCCACACTCCCCCCCCACCTCTTCAAACCCTTCAGATTATTTTTCAGAGACCATAGTCTCTCATTGTTCACCTCCCCTTCCAATTTTCCCCAACTGCCTTCTCCTAACTCCCCATGTCCTCCATGCTATTTGTTATGCTCCACAAATAAGTGAAACCATATGATAATTGACTCTCTCTGCTTCACTTATTTCACTCAGCTTAATCTCTTCCAGTCCCGTCCATGTTGCTACAAAAGTTGGGTATTCATCCTTTCTGATGGAGGCATAATACTCCATAGTGTATATGGACCACATCTTCCTTATCCATTCATCTGTTGAAGGGCATCTTGGTTCTTTCCACAGTTTGGAAACTGTGGCCATTCCTGCAGATGACTTTGATGTGGGTTAGCTCTTCACTGGATAGCTAGGTTGCAAAAGGACACATTGCAAAAAGTGGAAATAGGGGCTCCAAATCTACTAAAGGCTCAGTCAGCTCTGGCTTTAGCTGTAGTCCATTGGTGAAAGAAGGCCAAGTCAACCAGATTTAAGGAGGGTGAATTGAACTTTACCCAATAGTGGCAAGAGTGGAAAATAAAATCCCCTCACCTTTATTCCATCAAAAAGATCACAGATGTATTAAGTAAAACTCTTTTAACTGTAATAACAGAAAAATAAATTATTCTTAAGCTTGGATAGATTTCTACCCACACTCAACAGTGGAAAGAACACTCATTTTTCAAGGCTTGGTATACCGCCCCACTCTCTGGGAACATACAGCTTTTATTCTTCCATCAAAAATCATGAATTTCACTTCACATTAATTGCATTAAAACATTTTTCATACCCAGCAACATACTTGAGATTTATATTAAATTCAATTCTGTCTGACATAGTAAACAAGTTGAGAAAGGAACGATATTTTATTCATAATTATTCCCAAGTCACTATAACTGTCTATTTTATTAGCTCTTAATAAATAATTGTTGAGTAGTTGATGTTAAATTACAACATGAATTAAACATGGGGTTAAATATTCAACAAAAGAAGCTCTATGATGGGTAGAATTAGTTGAATATTTATTTTAGCAGTATGTATTTTTGTATTTCTTATTCTACTTATTGTAGAAAAATTGGAAACTATGAACAAAGGAAAAAGAGACAAAAATTCATAATTTCATGACTCAGATAATCACAACAAATTGTGATTGATGAATTGTTTGAACTCCCTATTTTTAAAAAATATTTTATTTATTTATTTGACAAACAGAGATCACAAGTAGGAGAGGGGTGGGGGAGCAGGCTCCCCACTGAGTAGAGAGCCCAATTGAGGGCTCGATGCCAGGACCCTGAGATCATGACCTGAGCCGAAGGCAGAGGCTGAGCCCACTGAGCCACCTGGGCACCCTAGCGCACACACTTTTATGTAAGGATTTTTATACTCAAAATAATGTATTTGAGATTCCTCCTTGTCACCGCATGTGTTGGTAATGTGTTTCTGTTCCTCGCTGAGTAATATAACATTTAGTGAATATTCTAGTATGTTTTTATTTCAGCATAACAGTATTCATCATTTTTGCACCACACCCAGTGCTCCATGCAATCCGTGCCCTCTCTAATACCCATCACCTGGTTCCCCCAACCTTCCATTCCCGCCCCTTCAAAACCCTCAGATTGTTTTTCAGAGTCCATAATCTCTCATGGTTCACCTCCCCTTCCAATTTCCCCCAACTGCCTTCTCCTAACTCCCCATGTCCTCCATGCTATTTGTTATGCTCCACAAATAAGTGAAACCATATGATAATTGACTCTCTCTGCTTCACTTATTTCACTCAGCATAATCTCTTCCAGTCCTGTCCATGTTGCTACAAAAGTTGGGGATTCATCCTTTCTGATGGAGGCATAATACTCCATAGTGTATATGGACCACATCTTATCCATTTGTCCGTTGAAAGGCATCTTGGTTCTTTCCACAGTTTGGCGACTGTGGCCATTGCTGCTATAAACATTGGGGTACAGATGGCCCTTCTTTCACTCCATCTGTATCTTTGGGGTAAATACCCAGTAGTGCAATGGCAGGGTCATAGAGAAGCTCTATTTTTAAATTCTTAAGGAATCTCCACACTGTTCTCCAAAGTGGCTGCACCAACTTGCATTCCCACCAACAGTATAAGAGGGTTCGCCTTTCTCCACATCCCCTCCAACACATGTTGTTTCCTGTCTTGCTAATTTTGCCCATTCTAACTGGTGTAAGGTGGTATCTCAATGTGGTTTTAATGTGAATCTCCCTGATGGCTAGTGATGATGAACATTTTTTCATGTGTCTGATAGCCATTTGTATGTCTTCACTGGAGAAGTGTCTGTTCATATCCTCTGCCCATTTTTTGATATGATTATCTGTTTTGTGTGTGTTGAGTTTGGGGAGTTCTTTATAGACCCTGGATATCAACCTTTTGTCTGTACTGTCATTTGCAAATATCTTCTCCCATTCTGTGGGTTGCCTCTTTGTTTTCTTGACTGTTTCCTTTGTTGTGTTTTGCTCAGGAAACTAAGCTTAAGCAATCTCAGGAACTTGTTCTTTCCTATGACAGCTGGCCATGTAGAGTCACAAAGAATGTTTTCAGAGCCCTCTTTACATCTTTGTTCCTCAGGCTATAGATGAAGGGGTTCAGCATGGGTGTAACCACCGTGTACATCACCGAGGCCACTGCACTTGCATGGGACCTCTGGGTAGCAGCAGAGCTAAGGTACACACCAAACATTGTACAATAAAATAAGGAGACAACAGAAAGGTGAGATGCACAGGTGGAAAATGCTTTATACTTGCCCTGAGCTGATGATATTCCACATATGGAGGAAACAATCTTAAAATAAGAGTAAAGGATCCCAGAAAAAGGGCCACCACCCAGCAGGACAGCTGCAGAATACATCACCATGTTATTGAGAAAGGTGTCAGAGCAGGCAAGTTGGATCATCTGATTGAGTTCACAGAAATAGTGGGGGATTTCCACCTCTGTACAGAAGGACAGCCGCAAAACCATTAAGCTTTGTAGCAGGGAATGCAGTATACATATGGTCCAGCATATCAGAACCAGAAGTCCACAAAGCTGAGGGTTCATGATGATCATGTAGTGTAGAGGGTGACAGATGGCCACAAAGCGATCATAGGCCATCACGGCCAGGAGAAAGACATCCAATACAGCAAAGAGTACGAAAAAATAAATCTGTGTGACACAGCATGCATAAGTTATGACTTTACTTTCTGTCTGTATATTCATCAGCATCTTAGGGACAGTGGTGGAAGTGGAAAAGATGTCTACAAAGGACAGGTTGGCCAGGAAGAAGTACATGGGGGTGTGGAGGTGGGAGTCAGAGCGGACAGCCAGAATGATGAGCAGGTTTCCAACCACAGTGATCAGGTACATGGAGAGGAAAAGCCCAAATATGAGGGGCTGCAGTTCTGGTTCCTCTGAAAATCCCAGAAGAAGAAACTCTGAAATTCGTGTATCATTGCTGGGTTTCATGTGGTGGAGGTGACTTCATGGACAGAGGCAATAGCATGATTAATTTTCATATGCTCACAGACTTAAAATGCTACCTTTAAAATTTGTAGTCTAATTCATTTTAATTAGACTAATTCTAATTCATAAATAATTTTGTAGTCTGTATTCATTTTAATATTTTGCACATGGATAGGGTCCCATTCAGGGGAGCCAGTGTACCACCATAGTTATGGGATTTTTGTTTCCATCCCTTAATTTACAAAAGACCATGTGTTCCACACTTTTAGTTAAAAATTATTGCAAATCCCAGAAATACAAATTAAGTCCTGGCCATGATTTAGGCATTTCTAGGTGATGAATATAGGATTCTAAAGAACAAAGTTCCCTATCATTCAATAATGGAGAAATAATACATTAACAAATAAGAAAATAAATAGAATTTCAGAGGGTGGAGATGGTATGAAGAAAAGGAAAGCACGGATAAAGCAGAGTGAATAAGGCATGCTATTTTCTTGGGTATGTACATTAATTCTGTGAACAAGGTGACATTGGAACAAAAAACCTCAAGTAAGAGATGGAGGCAGATCGAGGATTATGGAGGAGAGGGTATTGCCAATGCAAAGGTGTCAAGAAAGTTACTTGTTTCCAAATGTTCATGTGAAAAAAGCAAAGCCAGTGCTACAAGGGGAATGAGCAGGAGGGAGCCTGAGAAGAGAAGTCGTCAGACACACTGAGTAGAGAAGTGGCCTTTTTGCTAACTCGAAACTTCAAGGCAAAGGGTCTTCCTTGTCCACACTGCCTCTCCCACTGTATTCATTATGTTGCAAAGGCATCTCATGAATTGAACCAGATACCCTTCTTAGTGGCCTCTCTTGTCACCTTGGGAGTCCTGAGTCCTGGCAGTTTGTTATGGGGACTGCTTACATTCTACAAGTCACACACACACACACACACACACACACACACACAACACCATTCCCTGCCATCCTGACTGTGCCAGGAATGGAAATGGATCCAACCCACATAGTCCAGATCACTGACTGTTCCCCTGCAAATGCAGAGTTGCCAATTCTTAAGCCTCCCATGGGTAAATAATTTATTTAAATATTAAAATAGATGCCCAAATACACACACACACAAACACACACACACACACACACACACACACACACATTCTTAAAATTGAGCATTGGGTTAAACAAACACTTCACAAAAGGAAGTGTACATAACAAAACAAAAGTTGGGCATTTTTATATCAAACACTGGGGACTTATTTTTCATGTACCCCCTGCATCATTTCTGGCCAATTCATTTATATGTGGACTGATAGGGGATGTTAGTCCCTTTCTCCCTTCTCTATGTGGCATATTTTCTTGATATTCTTGAGTTTGGGTATAGATCTATTTTATGAACCCAGTGGGCACACTCTAATCCTCATTCTGGATTTCACCCAATGTGCAAAGGGGTCCACAGACCACGCTCTACAATCCTGTCCACCATGACAATTCTATCTTTTTGTACTCAATAATTCCCTTCATATCATTTTGTCTGTGGATATCATTTCATACACACATTTATTTCATTATGTTCCATCCTCATCGTGAGGGTTCATGTTTAAAAGTGCAGGGACTTCAACTTCTTTGTTCATTTTTGTTTTTTCACCAAGTTTTGTGAATATATGTGTTTAATATAAAAAGCCCTTTGAATATGGATAGGTATAGAATGAACAGAATGAAGAGATCATAAAACCAGGTTAAAATGTAAATTGAGTAATTTCAAAACACCTGTTCTAGGCAAAACTGCATGAAAAACCAAAATGAACTAAAATAGGATATAAAATAGCAATCATTAATGATGTCAATATGGGTCAATAATTAAATTGTAGAAGTCCTAGACACAAAAGAATATAATATATAATGTTCCTAGATTACTTACTATTTGTTTGTTAAATTAGTTAGAAATCAGGTCTCAATGTATAGGGACATTTACCACATCATAAGGTTGTATTTCAGTTTCCTTGGAAAAGGTAGAATTTCTCAATAAATGCAGGCAAAGGGTATCTATCTGGAAGACTGTGAAATCTGTTCCCTCTCTCAGACCCTATAGAAAACCAGAGGGCTTATGACTTCAGGGTACATGTAACCAAACAATACAATAGGACATCAGTAAAAATACATATAAAACTACATATAAAAGATGGGCAAAACCCCTAAATAAAGCAAGAAATTCAGAAATAAGAAGGTAGACATATTTACATAAAATGTAAATTTTTTATGGTCAAAATATGTTCCAAATATCAATTGAGAAACAATTATCAGAGGCATTCTTCTCAGGTGCACATGGAACCTTCTCCAGAATAGACCACATACTGGGTCACAAATCAGGACTCAGCCGATACCAAAAGACTGAGATAATTCCCTGCATATTCTCAGATCACAGTGCTTTGAAACTGGAACTCAATCACAAGGAAAAGTTCAGAAGGAACTCAAACACCTGGAAGCTAAAGGCCACCTTGCTTAAGAATGCTTGGATCAACCAGGAGATCAGAGAAGAACTGAAACAATTCATGGAAACCAATGAGAATGAAGACACTTCTGTCCAAAACCTATAGGATACAACAAAGGCAGTCCTAAGGGGGAAATACATAGCCATCCAAGCCTCCCCCCCCCAAAAATTGAAATATCCAGAATACACCAGCTGTCTCTACACCTTAAAGAACTGGAGAATCAACAACAAATCAAACCAACTCCACACATAAGAAGGGAAATCATCAAGATTAGAGCTGAGATCAATGAAGTAGAAACCATAGATACAATAGAATGTATCAATGAAACTAGAAGCTGGTTTTTTGAAAGAATCAAGAAGATCGATAAACCATTGGCCACACTAATCCAAAAGAAAAGAGAGAAAGCCCAAATTCATAAAATTAGGAATGAAAAGGGAGAGATCACAACTAACACCAAGAAAGTAGAAACAATCATCAGAAGTTATTATCAACAGTTAGATGCCAATAAGCTAAGCAACCTAGATGAAATGGATGCATTCCTGGAAAACTATAAACTCCCAAGATTGAACCAGGAAGAAATTGACAACCTGAATAGACCAATATCTAGTAACAAGATTGAAGCAGTGATCAAAAACCTCCAAAAAAAAAAAAAAAAAAAAAAAAAAAAAAAAAAAAAAAAAAAAAAA